>NW_020897695.1:6689717-7154742 GCF_003984885.1 Neopelma chrysocephalum | reverse complement strand
GCCTCAGGGAACACTTCTCAGATCCACAGCTCCATTGCTGCCAGGATGCCTGGTGAGCAGTTATTTCCAGGACATCTTATCGTGTCATAAAGGTCTAGTTAAACGCTCCATCTGATTAGCTCAAAACCCCACTATATGGTACAGCTGTTCCCTATAAACAGGCATATAAGTGTAACAAAAGACCTAGTTCACAGCAACCCAAAATAAGCTTTCAGTGTAAAAGGAGATCTCCAGGAAAGAAGAAAAAGGCTACAAGTTTCAAAGTACCAAGTTTACATCTAGAACAAGAGTCATATGGCATCTGTTGTGCTCTGAGGCTTTGTCATCTTGTTTTATTTTATTTCGCAGCAGTTGCAATTGTCCTTTGATTCTGACGGGCTATTGTGCTATTTTCCCATGAGTTCTCTTTCGATTTATGTAAAGGATTTGATTGGACCAGATTTCTTATGTATGTTGAAGTGTTCCTTGGTCCTGCTGTTATTTATGTATTTGTTCTCTAGGTTTTTTAAGTACTTGACAGGAGGACTCCAGGTACTGTTAACTGTCCTTTAAGAAGCTTTGACAAAATTCCAGTTCCAATTAGATCAAACAACCCAACAGTGAAGTCAACCTCATACATGTTCCCCATTTCAACCCTGTCCAGTGCAGCTCTCTTCAAGCACTGTGCCCTCTGCTCATCTCTTGAGGATGAGGACAATTTCTCTAAGACCTGCAGGAAAACAGCACCAGATGCCCAAACTTTCACATTTCAAACTGTTCCAGCACAGGTATTGCTGCTGGCTACAGCTGTGGAAATGGCAAGGACAACAAGAGAATACAGAGGGAGGGGCATCTGTAATGTGTGATTTCCTTTGGCACCCTGAGCTTTCATGCTATTCTTTCCAAAGAATACAACACAGTCACTTCGTACAATGCTGTCAAGAAATCTCTGTATTCAACAGGTGTTACTGGTCATCCATTCTGATGCAGCTGATAGCAGAAGATTTTGCAGACAGAAGAGGGTGATCCTTTATTAATAAGGGATTTCAGTAAATATTCAATTACCAAAAGTTCAGCACTTCCTACTGCTCCGCAGCCATTGCGCTTCATCACTGCTGCCAGTGCAAAAGAATCTTCAGAAATACTGGTGAAAGCAGAGAATTAAGGAGTCATATATAGTGCTTATAGCCACAGACTCTCCACAGGAGTGAAACCAGGCCAGGAGATTTGTCAGAGACAGGAATGGGGCAGCCCTTTGCTGTTGTAAGTCCAGAGGAACTGGTGGATCAGACTGCAAATTAGAATATCTTCAGGTGGGAAACCAAACCAGCTTTGAACTGTCTCTACATATAAACACTTTCTTAGCATTGGCTAGGACATGAATAAGACCAGCATCTGTAAAGAGGAGAGAGTCTTGTCTGGGTCAAAATTCTGTCTACCACATCTGGTGTTTCATCAGAGAAACAATTCTAGTCCCCTACCTCTGAACTCATCACGTGTAAGGGTTACCATGGGGACATGCTGAGATTGTGCCATTTTAACATTTCTCTTCCAGATTTCTCAAAATTTGAACATACGAACAAAGCCATCAAGCAACTTCAAAGCTGCAATATACCCCCATCCTGGCAGGCTTGAGTATTAGCTGCTATTTGGACAGTAGCTGTGGGAGCATTCGCTGTCCCCAGACTCCCTTTGGCCATGAATGCAAAAAGGAAAAATTTTTGGGTGAATGGCTCATAAATGCAGCTCATTTTCAGTGAGACAAGACAGAGAAGGAGGAAGATGTGAAATATTTAAGAGAAGCTTCTGAACATCATCCATAAAGCTCTACCTGCGCTTTACTTATGTTACTTTTTCAGCAGACTCACATTCATTAGTCTATAGCAAGAAGACAAAATTGACATAAAGAGCTGTGATCTAAACAGGTGTGAAGAAAGGTAAACAAGCCTGAGAGCTTACCCAGAAATGCTTGTGGCTTCTAATTATTCAGCCTTTTTTCCTTTCCAGGCTTTATCTGGGAGAGGAATTAAACAACAAAGAGAGAGAGAGGAGGGAGAGAAAGATGGCAAAGAGACAAGAAAAAGGGAGAAGAGTACTACAGTTAACTTTAGCTGGTGCAGCATATGACCTACGTCCTGTGGCAGGAATAGGGCTGAGTTGCTCTCCCCCAGCAGCTATGTAGTTGCTAAATATGACTCTGCCAGGACTACAAGTACAAAGAATGGAGGGGTCATCTTGGGAAAATTAAAAATACCATGGAATCAGTGAAATTTCTCCAGGAATACTGTAAGGATGAGGATGTCCTAGCTAAGTGGAAAATGTTCCACATTGATCATCAAGGTCATAAACTGAAGGTATGTTCACACAGCAAGTCACACTGTGGCTCAGAGCTGGCACAAGCTCAAATCTTCATGGAAGCTTTCAGTGTCCTCCACCTGCCCTCCAGCACAAAGTCTTGGAAGCTCCACGTTGCCTTAGCCTTGAAGCATGAGTGGCAGCACCTTGAGAACATTTTATCCATGTCCCCTTACCACTGCTGCCCAGTGTCTTCTCACCCACCACTGGTCTGGAGATGTCCAATCTGAGTTATACATTGGTGCAGTTCTGCTGGCAGCAGAAGCTTATGTAACCTCACCTTTAGGTCTAGGGGTCAAAGCAGGGTAACTTTGGGATATGCTTTCTGACTTTCCTTCTTCCCAAGGGATGGTACCAAGAATGAAATTGAGAAAAATCTCCAAACCAAGAGGAATCAGGATATATAATTATGCTACTTCATACATCCTATACTCTGATAATGTAATTTTGTAGATCCTTTTAATATTTACTGCATAGATATTTTTAAACAAGTATTTAAGTTGTTAAGGTGAACCTAAGTCAGCTCATAAATTTTTGGCAAGTTTTTGATGGCTGAATGGGATTAGAATAGAGAAATTCTTGATAGATTGGAGAAGCTTTCTGGAAAAACATGAAGATGGTTCTCAGCAGGGGTGAGTGCAGTGTACTGCACCCAGACAGACACAGTCAGCTAAGCAAATGAGTACACACTGAGCCGCACACTTGCTGGACAGAAAGTTCTAGGATAATGTCTAATACAGTGAATGATAATGTTTGTATGAGTCAATGCTATTGGGAAGAGAAAACATAACCCTGGATTATAAAAAGAGGAGTAAAACCTGAAAGATGCTCTACTGGTAAGATCTGAGCTGGAGTAGTACGTCCAGTTTTGGACCAAACATTTAAAGAATTATCTGGAGCAGCTGGAGAGCATGAGAAAGAACAACATAATATTAGAAATCTAAGAAGCATCACCAGTGAATAGTGATTGAAATAATTTGTGTTTATCTCAAAAGAAACCCTAAAATGTAGACAATTCCAAAGTGGAAGGGAACAATTTGTTATTGCTTGTTTAGATATGGCATAATGGGTCTCAGTTGCAACAAAGAAGATTCTGAGGCAAAATTAGGAGCTATTCTATGTCACTAAGATAATGGGGCACAGAAAAAAATATGGTGGATCATCATCGCTGGCGCCTTTGACTAGGAACTATGTAGTCTTTTGGAGAGTGGGATAAGAAGGGAAGACAAGTAAATAGGTCTGATATGCTTTTTAAGCCTCATCAGTGTATTTTATTGGGCAATAATTCTCTCTAAGAGGTTATTCATTTTGTTTTTACGCAGAAATGTGACATAGAAAAATGAAGAAACCAGAGATTCAAGAGGTTTCTCAGCTCAAGAGTAGGTTGGCGCCTCTAGGTATTATACAAAGACAAAAGAGCAGCAATTACTACTAGCTTGGTCTTGCCACTCTATGGAAACAGTGCAATTAGGGCAAGGAGTGAAATACCAGCATGACCTGAACAGGCTCATTGTCAATGAAATCTCAAAATGGCAACATCAATTAATAAAATGCACCATGCAGCATGAAATTTTAGCATGAACTTAAGCTAGCTAGAGGGGGCAGAAATAGAAAATATGCAGGGTTTTTTGATTCACTTTATCTGAGGAGCCAACATAACCTTTTAACACATGATGCAAAGACTCTACCATTTGAAAATTTTTTTACTGTTTTATGTCTGTGATACGTTTCTTAAGACAAAGGGTTGGTTCAGATAATGAAGTATTTCAACAGATGAAGTTACATTAAAGCAAATCCTTATCAATCAGAATTAATCCTTCACATCTGACATTTGCAGCTAAGGTGTACAAGGGGATCAGGTGATATGGCAATGAGTAAACACACTGACTGGAGCTAAAAATACCATAACCCACATTTGAAAGTTAGCTCTAAGATGAATAAATTACCCTTTTAATGAAGTGAAAGGCACATATTTGACTATCAAACAATATTGAGTATTTGGTACTAAAGAAAATCCAGATATTACTAATAATATATATCTTTTTCTTTACAAACTCTAGTATCACATAATTAGAAAGGACAACAGTCAGTATAGTGAAAAGATTCCTACTAGCTCCAGTGCCTAAAAGCATCAAAGGCCAGATCAGTGAAACAGCACTAATTCATTCTAGATACAGCACCTGGGATCAGGACTTCAGCACGCCAAACTGAGTTTCTGGTTTAGAGATCGTGAATCAAGCAATGACAGTACAAGCAGTGTCCGTAATGCCTCACTGAGCTTTCCAGGGTTTACAAGTCAGCTTGATCTAGTAGAGAAAATACATCATGGCTTTATCCACAAAAGCAAAACCATCAGTGTATGGTTCGCTGCCCTCCCAGCTACCTTAGCAAGGGAAATGAGTTGCATATATGTGCAAGGGCACATAGTGTTTCCCAATAGCATATTGTGCTAGAGCACATAGGCACCGAACAACGTATTTGCTCAACATCAATTACTCGAGACTAAACCACTGTGCTGATGGTAGAAGGGCTCAGCTGCCATGAACACCACCAGTGGGTGGTGCACAGCACCAGAAGCCTACACAGGGCAGCATGCCCTGATTGAGGACTGAGAGCACTACGGACCAAATATTCCTGTTTCTTCAGTGACTCACTCTGTACAGCAGCTTTAGCAAGGGAAGTCCAGGCAGCTGCAATTCTGCCAGCTCTCATGATACATCGCACTTCTGTAATCACCGAGCTGGTGTAAATTGATTCTTGTTCCCTCTTTTTAACATAAAAAGCAATTTATCTCTCAGAGGAGAAGATTTTTGGAAAAGAAGAAACAGTTCAAAAATTAACTTTGGTCACAGAAGGCAAAATTTTAATTTGCAGTTCAAAGCTAAGTATTAGTGAATGGTACCCAGAGGAGGAAAAGCATGCAGCTGTCTGAAAGGAATCCAAAATTCAAATAAAATGTTTCCAGGTAAGCTAGCCAAATTTATCATAATTACTCTTGGGTGAGCAGACTAAAGCCTATAATTTGTGGACAGTATCCTACAACTATTATGTGTGTAATCAGATAAATACTGTAGGCCTGGACTGAGATTCAATTCTTAATAAGTGCCATAAATAAATACGTAAATAAATGAGGCAAAACATTGTGGGGATTCTTTTCCTTTTTTTTTTCTTTTTTTTTTAGAAAATGCTTTTTTCCCCATCAGATTGATGATTTCATTGAAATTTAGACATACAGAAGTTCTGTTATCCACAGTAGCACTGCTGCCTTTTAGAAAACACTTGTGTGCCCTAGACACATAAAATATCCTTTCAAAAGCAATTTATGCCACTGGGAATTGGCTATCTAAAGACTTGAGGATTGGGGGTTTAAGGCTGGATTTTTGAAGCCTCGGGTCTTTGGTCACATTTTTAAAAGTAAAACTCCAATACCAATCATTGAAACCATTTTAAAGTTCTACATTTCATTTCCTAAATCACTGCTGTCTCCTTAAAGAGTTGTGTAATATTGATGCTCAGGTTATGGCTAGACATCCTACTTCCAGGGAAGAATTAGCTGATGTTTCCCATGCAGGGAGTGAGCCCCCAGCTCTCCTTGCAGAGGAGCTGGCAGGGGCTGTTTCACACTACAGGCAGTTGCCAAGTTCCTCTGGCCCCAGCTGCTGGAGAGGAGAATGCAGACTTGGTTCTCCAGTGTGGCACAGCCCTGGGCAGCCATGCTGCTGTTCTCCCATCAGCTGTAATTCAGCTCTACCAACATACTGTCAGTGCATTTTTTCAGCTCCATGAGCACATTTTTAACACACAGAACTCCTCTGCTTCTCTCCCAGATGGGTTATCAGGGCTCTACAAGGACAAAATAGTATGAGAAGGCACAGCTGCAGCACACCAGAGAGCAGTCAGTAACTTCTCATGGGCAGTTTCTGCTCCCTCGTCCTGTCATATAGACCATGATGTGTATCAATGATGAATACAGGGGACTGAGCATGATGAAATAAAGAAATCAACATGCTAGATGGCAGCATGGAGAGCCTTTCCCTACACTGTGTCCTTCTGGCACTGGGAACAGATGTACTGCAGCAAAGAGAGCAAATCTGGATCTCTTTGCTGTGCGCTTACCAAAAACCCAACTGATATCTACAGTCTCTGTTGAAAGAGAGTAATAATTTGAAGGAGTAATATAAAGGTAGGCTACCCCCTTGGTCATGACCGTGTTTTATTCATATTGTCCAATTTTGTAAGGGGGATTTATTGCATTATTTAGTGTCACAGAATTTGTCCCATTTAATTTTGTTCTAAATACTAAGAAAGTGGTACGTAAAGTCCTGAGGCTGGGGATTGGGAGTTTTCATTTGCTCATCTGGCTTTGATGAACACTGAGTAGTTCCATTTACATAATGCAGTGGTAACACTTCAGCCAGCATTATATCCAGGAGAGCTGATTGGCAGGCATTTAAAATGAAGGATTATCTTGTGGTTGAGGCAGAGGAACAGGACTCTGGAGACCTGATTTCTGTTCTTTGATCAGTCACACAAATCCCGCATGACACTGGGCAAGCCAATTAATAGCTCCGCATCTCTGTTCTTCAGCAAAATTGAGGGGAGGAATGTTTTGTTTTAAATTTCACTTTTCTCCAAAAAGAGGGAAAACTCTGCGGATTATTTCTTATTGATTGGTATAGTAGGAACCTCATTTCTGTTATGTCCCTCAGTGTTTCCAAAGTTCAAAGCAAAAAATCCTTTTATATTTTCAGGATCTGTTTTCACATGAATACTGAACAGTGACTGAGTTCTTTTCCATCTAAATAGGTCCTAGGGATTTCTTCACTGGTTTTCATTGTTATAGTTTGCTATTACTTACCTGGCAATGATTTCAGGCCTCAGAAAACACTTGTGGAAGTTATTTTACAAATACAATCTGTAAAAAGAAACTCTGTGTGTGTGGGTGAGAGATTGTGCTTATGTATCAAAGTAATAGTAGTAGTTTTGCTGCAGCTATGATGGTCAAAGGATGTAAGCAAAACAAATTTTCTAAAGAGGTGATGTCTCTAACTAGCACAGTTAGGATGCCAAATACACAAGCCCTAGGTCAAGTATATGTATGTATATGCAGTGCTCACATTGCAAATTCTGAAGTACTTATGGAAAATTCAGAGGTCCAGCCTCCTGCTCTCCTACACTCTTCTCCCTCCAAAAAAAGTGCCAGCACCTGTGCTGAATTACCAGCAAATGTACAGAAAACATTCTGACATTGAATCTGTGCAGATAAGATTAATATATGAATAGCTATTATAGCGGTCAGAAGAAGAGTTTGTTCTCATTTTCCCATCCCCACACTGCCGTTGACAGCTCAGCACTTGAGCTGCAGTGATGGACAGGACTGTGCCACAATTTCCTTTCAACTTTGCTTATACAAGACTCAGATTATTTGGACAGATAAATATCAGATTGAAATAATTTACTGCTGTGCTTCTCACTGTATGGTATAAGTTCACTTTTATTGCAGCTTACGCTACTGAAATGAACATTTAGTTTTATTTTAATTTTCTGCACACTTACAGAAGAGAATCATTGTTGCAGTTATGATTTAATAAACAACAACTTGGACCTGGACCAGGTTCATAGACAACTACCAGGAGCAACAGCAGGACAGCCATAAGAACTTCTATTTTCAGTCTTAGAAAAAAGGTTAATACAGCAGGACATCAAACAACATATTCCTTGTTTCTGGTTTTCTCATAATGAAATAGCCTAACTCCAGATTTGCATCTGGGGTCATAGAGTTGCAGCTTTTTCTACCTGGCATCTCACACCTGGCTCCTGTTAGGAGGGAACATCACAGCCCATTTGCTTTTCTTTCCAACAGTATTTCAGAGGAGCAAGCCACCTACCGAAAGAATGTTTTACTAATGCAAAGGAAACTGTAGTGGGTTGACCCTGGCCAGATGCCAGGTACCCCCTAAAGCCACTTTCTCATTCCTCTCTGCAACTGGACAGAGGAGAGGAAAAAAAACAGCGAAGGAATCATGAGTTAACAGCTGGGAGAGGTCAGTTACTGATTACCTTCACAGACAATACAGACTCAAAGTAGAGATTTACTTAAAGTTGTTACTAACAGGATCAGAGCAAAAGTGTGAGAAGTAAAACAATCTTAAAAACACCTTCTCCCCACCCCTCCTTCCTTCCATGTTCACCCTCCTTCCCCCCCAGCGGTGCAGGGGGACAGGAAATGGGGGTTATGGTCAGTTGTTTTTTCTGCTGCTGCTCAGAGAAAGGAGTCCTTCCCCTGCTCCTGTGGGGTCCCTCCCATGGGAGACAGTCCTTCATGGACCTCTCTGGTGTGAGTACATCCCTCAGGTAGCAATTCTTCCCAAACTGCTGTCCCATAAGTCACTCCTCCATGGGGTGCAGTCCTTCACAAATGAGCTGTACCACCATGGGTCCCCCACAGGGGCCACAAGTCCTACCTGGGATAAACCTGCTCCAGTGTGAGCTCCTTTCTCCATGGGCTGCAGGTCCCTGGCAGGATCTCGCTCCATCTTGGCCCTCCCATGGGGTCACAGCCTCCTTCATGCATCCACCTGCTCCAGCATGGGCTTCTCCATGGGCTGCAGCTGGGTCTCTGCACCCTGATGGTCCTCCATGGTCTGCAGGGGCACAGCTGCCTCACCATGGTCTGCACCACGGGCTGCAGGGCCTCAGCTCTGGTGCCTGGAGCATCTCCTGACCCTCCTTCTGCACTGACCTTGGTGTCTACATTGTTGTTCCCATGTTTTCACTCCACTCTTCCCTGGCTGGAATTATTTCTGCGCAATACCTTCTGTTCTTAAATATGTTACCACAGAGGTGTTACTATCACTCCTAATTGGCTTGGCCTTGGCCAGTGGCAGGAGGTCCATCCTGAAAGTAGCTGGCATTGGCTCCACCAAACAGGGGAAGCTTCCCAGCAGCTTCTAACAGAAGCCACCCCTGTAGCACCCCTGCTACCAAAACCCAGCCACAGAAACCCACTACAGGAACCAAGCCATTACTATTTGTTGTGTACTTGTGGCCACTATTCATGGTTAGACTTCAGCATAATTTGACCATGACCTTTTGCCTGATGTTGTTAATTTTGTTTCCTGTAGTGTTTCATTAAAGGAAGATAATGAAGATACAAGCTTCTTGGTGTAAATAATTAAAGACTGGCTAGCAGTGCAATAGCTAAAAGTAGATTCTTCCTCACCTTTTTTTTTCTTGTTCATATTTTGATGTACCCTTAAAAAATCATGAAAGTAGAAGACTCAGTAGCCTTCAAAAACAAAGAAGACTTCATAAGACACCATACTGTGTTCCATGAGAAGCCCCAGTTGTATTGCCACTGGCAAAACTCACAAAGAGTAGTCTGTAAAAAGATTTCTTAATGAAGACAGCATGTGCAAACAGAAACACACTGTATGTCTGGAAGGCCCATGCTGTCAGCCAGGACTGAACTGCCCCAGCAGTACTGGGCATACATGAGATTCTGGTGACCAGAAGATGATAGTTTTCACTACTAGCATTTTGTATCACTATTGCTGAAACAGAGGATGTTGAGGTATTCCTTACTAAGGATTCATTTTTGCGCGCCCTTTAATGCATTCAAGTCTAGCCTGTTGTTCAAGCAAATGCATTTCATAGGAGTGCCTCATAAGCAATCTCTACACACCTTAGATGGGGAAATTACAATGATTTTAAAACTGAAGCAGTTTCATACTGCATTATCACTGTCAGATATGCTTTAAAGACCAGATCTTTCTTTGGCAATGCCAGAAATAGTGAGTGCTCTCACTTACATTCTTCACTTGGAAATAGTGAGTTTTATTGCAATCTCTGCTTCTCTTTTGAGCAGGACCAGTTTTATCTATTTTCTAGAGGGGGAAGTACTTTTTCTGTGCTATGTAAAGTGGTGAAGCAGCAGTAAAAGCAGTAAGGGATTTGGATTGAGTGGACAATTTGACTAGGATAAATCTGTTGATTCTAAGCTGTAATGTTTCAGCTCTCCAACTAGTTTGCTCACTCTAATTCGTCCTAAAGGTAAAAACCTAAACTGAAAAAATAACCCCTCAAAAAGAGAAAATGTCAAAACTGATTAATGTAGTTGCCAGTTTACAATAAATAAATAAATAAATAAATATTTAGCTATTTCAGACTTCTGGTTGCCTATAGCAATTGAATAAGTACCTTGGATACTGCAAGTGGGCTAATCTGAGCATGCTGTAAGACATAAATGAATGAAAGTTACTTGAATAGTAACCTTAAGCTGTTCTCTTCCAACATGCTAAAATTCCCATGCCAAATGTATTTGTAAATATCTCACATATGTAAGGCATTTTTTAAAATAATTGTAATCATAAAATCCTTAAATATTTACAGGAAAACAACAGATCTAGAGATCATTGACACTTCCAGTTTTCCCAGTAAGCTGGATATTGCCTTGAAATTTAACAAAACCACAAAAGGGTAGAAGTGGCTGAAGATCTGCAAACTGGGCATGAAGATATGCTTTGTTGTTTGAGAACAGTGTTAAATTACGAGATGGAGTTACTATTCAAACATGCACCATAAAGCCACTTTGAGTGTGGACTGCAGAAGCAGTTTGAGTGTCCTAACTACGCCCACTGCAGCAAGGAATAACACTGACAATCTTGGAGCCAAATTTCAGCAGTAGTTGCTGACACCTGAGGCACTCATGCTAGCTCTGGACCTTGCTTACACTATTCCTATGGCCCACTATTGGTTTTGAGGGTTTTGATTCCTCTGTGAAGGTCTTAAGCTTCTGATACAATACTGGAGAGCGTTTTGTGGCTTCTGTTTGCAGAGTCACCTTGGGTACGTGTCTGTTACATGGTCATCAGGGAAGTAAGAAACTGGACCCCATGGCACGACACATATTTCCATCCCTCTTCCTAGATACCCAGGGCAATGCCAATATTTTTAAAAATTCTCTCCAGAGACATTATGAACAGAAAGTAACACAGATATCTGAGGCTTCCTAAATATTGTGCTGGCAAAAATCTAGATGTTCCTTCCTGATCTTCACACCCAACTTAGTTAGGCAAGGCTTTTGCTGAAATCTGTGGTGGTTTTGACTGAATAAGGGCAGCAGGATTTGATCCCATGATAATAATATAAAAATCTGAATTCCAAACAAGGTGTACGTAAGGAGACTCACAGAAATCCCTTGTAAAAGGAGTACATCATCTTTTTTCATAGAGGAAGAAAAACATGGCAGAGAAACAAACTGCCAGATTCTTTCAGAATCAGTGTTTCCAGCATAACAAATATTCATTTTATACATTGGAGCACAAAGCTACGAATCATGTTGTATATGAAGTGAAAAAATCCAGAAAAAGTAATGAATATAGACGGTTTCTTGATGTAATCTCAACCTTCTAGCAGTTCTGTTCAGACTCAGTACTGGAACTAACTCCCAAGTTAGTTTCTTCTTCAATAGTCTAACTTTCTATTTAGTGTACAGGGGATTTCTGGTTAAATAACACACCTCCATTACAGGTAAATGAGTTGTGATTTCTTTATTTCTAACTGACTTCAAGTATTACAGCAGTTACAAGACACACAAAGGAAGAAAGAAGGCATTTCTGTAAATGATCAAAGCCCAGTGCTCCACTTACTCCAATGGCCTTATGCCCAGTAACTAGCAGTTGCTGTGACAAGGAAAGGCACAAGAAACCCTAATTACTAAAGAGCAAGAGAAAGATTTTCTCAGTGTTGACAGAGACAAGGCAATAAATCTATTTTGTAGGCTGCGTTGACAATCAAGTGAAACTAAACAACAAAGGCCACAATCAAGACAGGTCAAGATGAGCAACTAAAAAAAGTAAAAAATACATCAGTTCCAGTGGGAAGTGAGTGGGAATGCAGTCTGGCGTCATCAAAACAGGCTTCAAAACAACAAGGTAGGCTCCAGGAAAGGAATGGGCAGAGCAAAAGCAGGATCTTGTGAGTAAAGGCTGTGCATGCACTGCCACTTAAAGGGTGCCTGATGGTGAGGCCTGGACCTGGGCAGAGTAACCGTCAAGTAGCTGCTGCATGTGCGATAGTTTAGCTGCTGAAAGCTCATACTTTCTCACCCTCTAGAGAGGCCAGTGTGTAACCAAAAGCCTCATGAAACTTTCAATATTTTTTTTTCCCCTGTCAGCCTACTTTTTTTTTCTTTTTCTTTTTTTTTTAAGTCCCATAAGTCTCCATGGTATTTTCTATAGGAAAATAGCATGCTGAATGTTTTTTTCTTAAAAGGAAAATGTCTTGCTTGACATTTAAAGTAAGTCATCCGACCACAAGGTGTTCCTGCATCCAGACCCACAGCAACAAGCAGAGGAGAGGAGCAGAGCACTCCACTCCTGCAGTGCTACCAAAGCCAGGCTGATCCCACAGCAGCTCCCAGTAACATGCATAAAGGGCACCTCACATGCACTCAAAGATGTCAGAAGGCAGACTCTCCGAGAATTCCTAGATGGGTAAGACATATCAAGATCTCATGGTGGTGACAGAGACACCTGTTTTTAAAATCAGAGTTATAATCCAAATGCAGTTTTTAGGATGAAATCTTGCTTTTCTATTGATCACAGAATTAAAACCTTTGTTGAGCATTAGATCAGTACACCAGTGGTATTCCTGAGACTGTTGAAATCTTTGCAGGGGATAGGCTACACAGGAGGTGCCAAATCAGGATTGTAGTTTTAATCTTTAATTACCAAGGAAAGATAAATAATATAATAAATTTTTCTTCTTTGGGAATGGGTGTGCACATATAGACATTTCCCTTTCCATTAGTAAATATCACACCCTGACTTTTGGCCATCATTTGCCATATGATGTGTGAGAACATTTTGTTCCTCTTTTTAAGGATTTATTTCTATTTGGAAGAAAATGGAGGTTAGTTGTGAGCAGTGCAGCACTGCTGACAAATCTGCAAAGGCAAGTGCTTTGTTCCTCATGAACAAGTAAGATGAAGTAAGCTGTGCAGAGGGGCTGCTGCAGGCTGAGGCCCTGAATAGATGGTTGTTAAGAATATTCATTTGAGCTTTCAGAGGCATTTCTACCAGGGGCTGCCCCTGTGATTCATTACTTCTCTTCTAATCTCTCCCACCTGCAAGTCACCAATCCATCTGGCTGGTGGCAAACTGAAGCATAAATCTTGTAAGTAGCCCAGCTTTTGCATTTCTATTTTGAAGGATTTTGACACCGGTGGGCAGGTTTTCTTACTCCCCATTAATAGCTCACCTTAGGTGGTGTCCAAGGCTCTGTACAAGAACCACAGTGTCTGCTGATTTCATGAGTTTCCCTCAGCTATGTGGTAACTCTGCATTGCTCCAGAGCTGCCTCGTTTAGAAGCAATGTTTGCTTTAGAGGAGATTCACAGGTCTCCTATGTGCTTCTGCCACAGATGAACAGCACAGGACTCCTGCAGACACCCATCCCATTCCACCCAGAAACTACCGGGGGAAAATGGGTTCTTCAGTAGTTCATGTTTGACCGTTTCCAAAACCACAGCTTTTGCATGTCAGGACATTCTGCAGATCAGGGACTGGGTGATTCAGCCACGTCAGCTGGTGAGCAGAAACATTTTCTGGTCTGCAGGCAAACTTACCTCACCTAAAGGGAGCCCATCTGTATATACTGAACATCCTGAAACAACATTTATCAAACAAATGTGTTCCAGTAGCATAGAAGACACTGCTTCATTGCAAATCAGAGGCAGAAGCCCGGTAGAACATAGATAGATTCTTCTGGTGAAGAATCTCAGCATTTCAGTTTGTGAAATGTTACACAACAAAGTAATAATCATGGCCTTTCTTGAAGGACAGTTAGGTAACATTCATTAAAGCCTAGTTGAAGGAACCTGTCAGAGATCAAAGACTTCATCTGCAGCTCTCAATGATTCTTGCAAAAGTGACTTTCAAGGCCTCTGAATATTTTTAAATATCACATTTACTACTTTTCCTCACAGCAAAGGAAGAAAATGTACGCGAGAGTACACATTACTCTTTCACTACATCTCCTATTCAGTGATCCTAAGTTAAAAATGCAAATGTTCATACCAAAAAATATATGAAGCTATGTACACAGATTTAACAAGCAGAAAAAATTATAAACAACCATACTAAAGTATGCAGCCAACACCTGACACCACAACAAGGATTTCCTGTAAAATTCAAAGGCCTGTGAGATTGCACACCTCAGCCCTTTTCTAAGGAACCTAATGTCATTAGATACTGACTTCACTGATCTTCTTCCCATGGCTTTCATCTACTCCTGCCTGAGTAGTAGCAAAAGAACTTATTTTTTCTCCCAAAATAGCTCATTTTCTGCTGAAATTTAAAAGACTGCATGTGGTATGGGATTGATAATGCCCATTCAGCAGTGAATCCATTTCCACTGCTGGCAGTGCTGTGGGAATACTTCATAGAGAGGACAAATGTAACTTATCGATAGGGATATCCACTTTTCATAAGAAAGAGGTGTGAGCATATGTGAGAAAGAGTTTTGCAAGCCAGTTCAGCTCTTCCTGTGTCCCATAGCCAAGGCAGTACCAAGGGGTGTGCAGGGCAAGAGGCACCCATCCAACTGCCAGTTCTCACTTCTCTTTCTAACCAGTCAGACAATGAAGACAAAAAGATCTGGTTAACATTTTCTGTCTTTCTCATATTCTGGGGGACAGAGAATCAACAGTAAAAGGACAGCCTCTTCCCAGCTTGCCAAGGACTGTGGGTGCAGGAGCTATTCCAGGTTATCATTTGTCAGCCCCTTCCGCCTGCTAACAGTAGGATTTGTAAATGAAACCTTTGGACAAGGAACCCAGAAGGACAGAAAAAAAAGAGATTTTTTTAAAATTAAATTAAATGGTCTTTTTATGACATGGCACCAAACACAGACATCACAAGGGGACCCAATAGTTAGCAGTCTAATGAGCTCCTTGATATTTATTTGGACTGGTTAGGTTGTCAGGGACAAGAGTGTCCTGATAGCTCCCTCAGTGCCAGTCGCACTGGGGAAGGGAACAGAGCAGAAAAAATGAATGGGATTAAGAGAGAACATAACCAGGGGCTTAGAAAAAAACCTTTAACAACATGGTCATTATATTAGAAATCCAGAAGCTGCTTAAGGCAGCACTTGAACAACTCATCATAGAAAAAAAAAGTAACATAAAAGAAAGATAAAGCATTTGAATAACACAAGTCTTTTCTTTCCATTCCTGGAATAGACAAAATAATGTCTATAGTGGTTTTCCTGCTAGCTGGAGTCATATCCTTTCCTTGTAATATGCATAGTTTATTGCTGTTCATTTTTTCCCAGAAACTATAACAGATCAACATCCCATTATTCTAGGTGCAGTAAAAACACAAAGAAAAGAAATATTGTTGCCCCACAGTGTTAATAATCTAAAGAAATAAGGTAAAGGGTGAGAGAAAAGAATTATGATTTGTAAGAGAGAAAAGAGGGAGAGGCATAGGTCTAGCTGCAGTTGTGACTGCAGGCAGTAAGTTGTGCACACTACTCTGCCTGGTTCTACCTGGAGAGAAAGAGAGCAGTAAATCCATACCTTTGATTAGCCCATCTTAACAGATACAAAATGCTGAAAGAAAACAAAGCTTTCCTGAAATCACATGTGCAAGACTGGAGTTTATCTGCCACAGAAATACTGAAGGTAAAATGAAATTCCTTGGAGCACACTGCACCAGTTTGGAAAAAAAAAAAACACACGCACACACACAAATGGGATCTGAGAGTTAATCTGGAAATTATTTTTTCTCAGTAGATTTTTTTTCCACTGGAAGACACTTAGCAGGTTTTTTAAAATCTGTTTCAGCTACACAGAAAATATTTAACAAACCAGAGGACTAATTTTTCATCTCCTGCCCTGGGGACACTTACCTCAAAAAACCCCAAAATTCACAACCAATTTATCTTCACAGGTGCCTGACAACATAACGTGCCTTAGCACTTTGATGACTGCCGGGTCTTCCAGCAATGTGAGAACTATTGAAGGGAAGAATGTTGTTTGCCAGAAATAACACTCCAAGTAATATGTTTGTTCATTTTTCTCTCGGGTAATGCCAGTACTTCCTCCTAGGTTCTATCATTCACAGAATAGCTTGAGAGGAGCCTGCATTGCAGAAATCACAGCCACTACCCTCCAACAATACTGGTCAAAAAGCCTTAACTGTTCTGTTGCTCCTATCTCCCAGAACCTAACACAGTAGCACCACAAAGCCAAAACCACCACAGGCACTGCCATCATTGCACTGCAACACTTAGTACTTGTCTCTCTAAAGCCATCCCTACAGGACATTTCATTATCAGTACTGCTTTAAAGTAGTGGAGGGAAAATCATATGGCACGTGTTCTTCAGGGCCTTCAGGATTTTCTCAGAATAAAATTAAGTTTAAATATTCCTGTTCCTCTTGCATGCAAATACTCCTGTTAGGGTAAAGCAGTAGTTTGCATTGCAGCATGCAATATGTGCCTGTATATAGGGTGAACAAGAGCAGGAAGACTCTAAAGACAGTAGGAAGACTTTAAAGACAGAGAATAATATAGAACAATAAAAGCTCTTGCGGAAAGTAGGAACGGAAATCCTGGATGAGAAGTTCCAATAGTGAAAACAGGACAAAGAAATGGCCCCATCATATTTAAGATGCCAAACATCCATTCAGTGTTAGCAGAATTCAGCCTCAGGCTGCACGCTAGGAATAAGGACAAAGAAAGTTATGTTATAGATAATTTCCTGTATATATCCCATATACATTCTTTTTTTCCAGAGTTTTTCAGTAGTTTCTTCCCACCTAACTTTAGACATTTGCTTAAATATTCTCTGTTGAAAATATATTTGGTCCTAGTTTCTTTCATAGTCAAAGGAAGACATTGGCTTGCACAGAGTAGGGTTACGCTCTGCAGATACCTATGAGGTTTATCAGGGAAACCTGAGCTGGCTATGGCTGCATATCATAGACAAATGGAGACAGTGAGCAGAGCATGACATGCCTGGTAACCCTCACTATCCCGATAAGAAGACCTGTTTGTTGGCTTTCCACCCCTGTATCAATATGTCAGGGCACAGGGAAAGAGAGGGTACTGCACGCCTAGGTCTCCTGAACAAACAGGGATGCAGCCTGGTTGTTCCCTGACCCACAGACACATCCTACACACCTAACCTGAATCTAGGGTAAGCACCAAAGCTTAGGAAGTCAAAACTGAGCCTTTACATCTAACCTGTATTTAGAGTGGCACTGCACCACTCCTACTGACACCTATTTCGCCTGCCTTAGGTAAGGATCTGTACCTACACCCACGTAAAAAGGCAAGGACTGAAAGGATTATATGCGTACATAGTGAAAAAACCCACAGTAAAATATGTAAATAAAGAACATTGGCTTTCAAAATCTATTTTAAAACTTATGTGGGTTTTCTCTGATCTTCTCTCCCCCTCACCTTTTTCCCCTGTTAGCACAATTGAATGAAGAACAGAAAAACAAAACCAAAAATTTCAAACATGTCATTTTAGCTGCCTGAAGCACTTTTAACTTACTGTGTTTATGGTACAGCTAAAACAGAATTTGATAATGCCATGCAGTCTATCATTGTAGGCTGCACTAAAGGATTAATTGAAGGTTTATGCTGCAGAGTGCTATGCTGTTCTTATAAACAAAACCCCGTTACCTCAGTTACTGAGGCTGTAAGTTTTTGAGTTCAGTGATTTGCATATTTCATACACTTTTAGTGACTAAGAAGGGGGGTTGGAGCAAGCTTTAGGGGACTGTTATGCTGGAATCACTTATTTTACATTTCATGGTAGATTATTTATAACCTTAAATTTAAAAAAAAAAAAAGTATAGGTAAGACTGAAGAACAGAGTCCAAAAGAGTGTCAATGCTGTGTTCGTTTTATTCTCCTCCATCTCCATTCCTTCATCCTACACGCACCTCCTGGCAGCCTTTCTTATCTGGATTCACATAGTAGACTCCCTCTTCTCACTTTCAGTTTTTGCTTTAAGACTTGTTTTACCTGCAGTGTCCACTGTATGTTAATTAACATGGATTGTTAATCAACATTTCCTTCCAATGGAAGGAAAAATACACAAAGCTCTCTGGATTTTGTAGTATTTTGGCCTCAACCTCTACACTATTTTCATTTTGTGCCTGGTTTGAGATAGTGATGGCTGGAGTAACACAGTTTAACACAGAAATTTTGGTGTATACCTGTATTTTCAAGAATTGAGAGGGTAACCTGCAGGATTCTGTAATAACCTGACAAAGTCCTGATGTGGGGAGACTTAAACAGTAGCTCATGGGATAGGAGTGTGTGATCTGCTGCCAGGCTGGCTGGAACATCCTGGGAAAGCTGAGTCAGCTCAAGCCAGGCTTGACACAAGGAACAAGACTCTACCTTCTTCCAAGCCCAAGTTTGCCTGCAGAAGGGCCCACTAGCCTCAGGAATTCAGGAACGGATACCAGATTAATTCTATGGATGCAGCTGGAGAGGTGCTAAGACACTGCAGCAGTGCTTGACATTGGGGCAGCTGCACTTGTGAAGAACCTTAACTTATACCCTGACTTTCACAGAACTTTACACTTCATCTCTTCTCCTGCCATGCAGCAGAAGCAAGTTGTGGGACCAACCTTCAGCTGGTAAAAATCAGCATCATTACATTCCTTTTTGCGAGAGGAGTACTGAGTCCCAGATTACAGTCCTTCTCTTGCCAGTCTGTCACTAGCAATCACCTTGCTAAGGAAAATATAATTTTATATTGTTCAGGGTTTTCTAAATAAAAGAAATGCTATTCCGTTAAAGGAAATTACATCAGTGATTAAATAAAACCTGAACTGCATAGTTATAATCTTGTCACTACTGTATAGAAAAATGGAACACAAGCGCCTGCCAGAAGGTTATTGTATAACTTCAGTGCAGTGGGGATTTCCTAACCATTTAGTGTACCACAGAGGCAATTTCCTGGATACATAGCAATAGTTCATGGGAAAGGCTGCTCCTTGGACACAAAGATATCTGATAGATATGTTTGAGAATTTTCTAATAAAGCCTTAGTTTAGGACTGCCACCTACCCAATGTGCTGTATTAGTGATGATGGTGCTGGCAATGCTAGTTATAATTTTTGTGTCTTTTCTTCTGCATAATTGATATTCAGAGAAAGGGAAAGAAGAGCAATGTGAGTTTCTGGGAATTTGGGAATTACTTTCAGAGCACCACAACAAAATTAATGAAAAATACTTTCTTAGACATCCATGGCAAATATACCACTGGCTCACTTCATTGTGAGGAAGATCATCAGACCTTAGAAAGTTTGGGTATGGAAGAATAAAAACTAGTTGTAAAATCTCATGGGATGGGTAAATGTGACAGAGAAGCTGATTTGACTGCTACAGCATGCTGGGATTAAGTATTGTTCACTAGCCCTGACTAATGTGAGGAAGGAAAATGAAAATTTTAATTTTAAAATAATGCTAGGCCAGGAGTGATGTAAATAAAAAGAATGAACACTGAACAGTAAATAGAAGTGGGTAAAAGCTGAACTCAAAATTCACTGGTCAGACTAATAGAATTGTGTGGGTAAGCAAGTCAGGCAATTAAATACATCAAAATAATTATATAAGGAAAGACTATGAAATAAGCTGAAATATTTTTTAATTTTTTTTTTAAGAGACATTGTGATAACTGTTGTTTTTTTTAATCTAGCATTAGCCAGGACTAACTACTGCCATTAAGAGCAACATGAATATCAGCAAAAAAATCGGATTTTATATAAGTACAGTCTGTGAGTACATTTTAGTACTCTAATGCAAAGGAAATTATTCCAACACAATGGAATAAAAATTAATTTCAATCACTGTCTATATTTCTGGTTGCTTATATTACAAAAAGAAGCATGTGGAAAAGATAGAACTGAGAAAATCAAAGGATTTGAAATTGCTAACGACTTAAAAAATGCTATCATACCAAGGAGAACAGAGGTGGATGCAGAGGATATTAATGACAGAGGCATGTAGTTCTGTTTTGTACTTCCAAGATCTTCATCATTTTAAATTAATACAAAGGATACTAACACAAGATATTACTGATACAAAGCAGTTAAGTGGAAAGAAGCTGATGTGAAACACAGAGTACTCCTTAGAAAAGCAATATATAGATAACAGGTTACAGCACTCCATATGAGGACACAACACCATGGGGCTACTCAAAGACAAGATGAGGAAAGTCTTGTGTTGATACCATTCCTAGGAGAAGGAAACAGGAGCTGTTAGAATTCATTAGATACTGGAAAGTAAAGGGGGTACTACCTAACCAAAATCAGGGCAGATTACCATAAGGCCTCCTGTCTACCAATTCACTCAGTAAGATCTGATGAACAAAATAAATAAAAAAAACCCACCTATTTGTGCTATCCATTGATAGCACTGAGAGCAATTGAAAGAGGTAAGAATTAATATGAAATATGATTAATTTTCCATCTAATATAGTGTTTTCTTCAGCTTTGAATTTACTAATAACAAAAGTAAAAGCAATAGTAAATAATTAATATTCTGAATAGCCATGGAAATCATATTTTCAGTTAGAGGATCATCTAATACCAAAATAATCTGTAATGTATTCTGCAATTGTGTTATAAAGGTTGAAGATTACTGAAGTTAATTGAGCAATTCTGCGATGCTTAAATTTGAAGACTCTTTCCAGCATCCCATTATTATTTTCAGGTCAAAATGACATGTCAATCAATGTGTAAGAAACAAGACTGAAGTCATCTGTCAAGCTGGCTAATTCCAGTATAATGCCATAGTTTATGTTCAGAGCAGTATTATGGAATAGACAATAGTTACTGTAAAGCTATTTGAGCTTTATTGAGCCAATTCAAAAAACCCTTGCTGAATACATATAAAAACCTTTTTCATAAATCTTCAATAAGATTAAGCTGGAGTGACTTTTGCCCAAATATGAGTTTGAAAACAGAAAAAGAAGTCATAAGTTTAGGGTATAAGAATTAGACAGAGAAAATAGAGTTATAAAGCATGAAAGCCCATCAAAGACACCTTGAATTTAAGTGTTGGCTCTTGCTACAGTGTCAGATTAAAGAATGGTAGGATTAAAGAGAAACCAAATACTCTTTTCCCTCAGAAGATCCTAAAACTGATATACCAGGTATGCACATTTGTCTAAGCAGTGGTCTTGTAAGATATTAAATGAAAAAATGTCTCTATCCTTTTATGCAACTTCTTTGTAATAGAAAATGTTCAGACATCTTATGGTTCTCCCAATTTCAAACGTCCAGAGATGTCATCTGAAGAAGTGTAGGAGAAGACCAACACAGTTATCTTTATGCTCCGGTCACGCCTGGATCATATGTATGTAGTGGCTTTGCACAAGTTCTCTGTTCTGCTTCAAATTTCTCCCATAAATCACACAAAGCATTACTCTGAAGTAACTCCTCTCTCTGCTTTTCCACTATCTTACAAAAGCTTCAACAGGATGAAACATTTGCATATTTAACCCAATCTAATTTATCCATTGCTTAAAAAGACTGTATCTTACCTCTCTTTGTGGTCTGAAAATCTATACAAAATTAATATTTAGTTCTTCTCCTTTAGAAGATGGATCATCATCATACATTTTCTGTGCTTATATATGTTGTTCTCAAGATGGCATGTAAATCTTGAGGACATAAGCAGTGGAGTCACACCATCTTAGTCATATCTGCTGATTATAATTCATCCTTATCTCAACTGCTGTAGCACCCTTGCAATTAGCTGAGTGTGATTCTTCTTTCTGCAAGCCAGTCCCTGTCCCAGAAGAGTTTGCAGTCTAAATGATCAAGGAAAAGATAAGCAGATAAAAATATGCCTTATGCACAGAATGAATAATCCAGCAGTGGCAAATATAATTTGGCTCCATGCTATTTTTCTGGTTTTGCTCATATGAATCAACATGATTGTATAGGGATGCCTTGTTCAGGAAGAGGGTAGAAGATCAAGCATGAAGGTTTGAGGAGAAGCTGGGGCAAATAGTCCATGGACACAGGTGGTGTAATGTTGAGGGTAATTAGTTCAGAAAAAACCCAAGCAATGTCATTGCTGATACTGTGTCTCAGTAGAAGTCTCATTGACTTCTTCTTGCAGCTCCTGCATGCAAAAAAAAAAAATTATGACTGCTAAAATAATAACAGAAAGTATGGAGTTTGCAGTTTGAATTTATTCAGCCCTTCACAACTCCAGCAGAAAAGAGGCAAATAACTGCTGAAAATGGCAGGCAAGAGCCCACTCTTCAGTCTACCAACAAAACATCCGTGTGTCTGTAGTAGGGCTTTAGTGCTCTTCAGTATGACAAAGTGAGAGATGGCAGTCTGCAAAGTCTGTCCCCAGAGGGAAGGTTTCCTCTGCAGTGATGCTGTAGAAGTAGTTTCTCTCATTGAAACACAGTACAGAGGGCACGCCCCACTCCCATAAAGGCTGTGCATCATTCTAACCTCTTGCAATGGGAATTCTTTTCTGAAGAGGACAAAGAAGCAAATTTTTCATAGTATATTTGTCACAATTTGCAAGAAGTACTGGTAATCACAACTAAGGCAACAGTGACTAAACTCTTCCTATAAAATAAAAAGGGAACAAATGAAAAACCATGACCCATCATGGTCTTTCAGGGTGTTTGCGTGAAATTTCAGTCTTCAGTCTGAATGTGGAGCTGGTTATCCTCTCTGCTGTGCTTTGCTCTTCTGTAGAATTGAGCACCATAGGAGAGGATGAGAACCATATTTTTGCATAGCATAAGACTAGCTAAAATGTAGAACTCCAGTGATCAGCTCTTAGACAGAGTAGTTACCTGATGGCAAATCAGGATCTCAGTGGGAGCATCAAGGCTAGCAATAACTGAGCAGTGTATTACACAGTGGGGACGCCTATCATCTGAAGAGACTAACTTGATGAGAATACAGTAAAGAACAGTGCTGAAAAGTTACCCAGGAAACACAGCTGGCCTAAAACCGAGTATAAAGCTTTCCTTTTTAACTCTGGGGCAGACAAGGAAAGGACTCCTCCAAAGGAAGAAGCAAAAATTCATGTTTTGGGAAAGAATTTATATGCAGGAAGGGACTTGGATATGGCTGGTGTCTCCGCTGCTGAGACCAGGATCCTGACCTAACCCCAAGAACTGCGAAAAAAAAATGGTAACAGTGAAAGAAAACGATCTCTGCTATCTCACTTTGAAATACACAGCATGGCAGGTTACTGAATTACTCCTGAAATTGAAACAATGGACTTCCATTAGACACTCTCGTAAAATCAGACTCTTCCTGGTAATAGCAACTAAAACAGATCTAATCCTCAGACTGTGGTGTCTGAGGCCAAATATCTTTTTTTATCTTCTTGATTCTCCTGAGAATCAATTCTTTCTCTCTTCCTCACAGAACAGTCAAGGCTTTCCTCCCTCATCAACTCCCACTCTTCCAAAATACTTTTTCCCATCATAAAGCAAGTTCTGATTTTTTTAAAACCTAACTTCTAGTAGTGGAACAACTACAAAAAGCACAATGGCAGAAAATGATGAAGATAAGCCTATCATCTCTGAAATCCTCAGGACTTAGAAAGGGAACAGCTTTCTTCGCTCATTAAAAATATTTCACATTTGAAACCACTGAAATAAGACAGCAGTAAAAATGTCCATCTGAGATAACTAAAAACTATATCTCCCCCAAAACACCCTGTACCTATATACCTATCTGAGTGACGTAATCACCTCTTTAACCATAAGTGACTGTAATTAATGCACATAAAAAGCTCTGGACAAGTTTAGAACCAGCAAACTAAGAAGTTACAAAAAGGAGGATTAATACAGAAAGCATCCTGGACACTTCTTGTGACTTCATTTAGTTCGAGGCCCCCTCAAACTTGCTGAGTAATATCCGTATTTTTAATACAACCTTTATACTTCTAAGCACCTGAAAAAGTGAACATATATGCTCTTTCTCCCTGAACCACTACAGTACACTGTGAGGAGCAGCTGTTTACCCAGTATAGAAGCGCAGGTGCCACTTCTGTGCATCACTATTTGTTATAGAGGGGTCCAAAGGGCCAAAGGACCCAGCCTTCTTAATCAAACAGGACATGACGAGTTGTTCATCCTCTACAGCAAAAAAACCTCTCCCAGTCTCTCATGCTCTGGGCCTTCTTTCCTCAGCATCCTCCTCTCTCACCTCTCCTGCCCTGCAGGTATGAGAGGGAGAGAGTCCTTCCATGAACTAGACTGTTGGTCTGTTGACTAGCCAGGTGGCCTTGGCTAGTACTTATCAAGCTGCCGTAGACCCCATTGCTAAGGAAGGCCTAAAAAATCCAAGAAACCAAGCCACTACATGGTCCATGATCCAACCCCTTGTTCAGTCCACCTTTCTCCCATGCAATTAATGCCAGTCCTCCAACCCCAAGAAACTAGTATAGGATTTCTGCCCTTGGTGGAACCTGACAGACTTTACAGTAGGTGTCAATGGCATGAATGCCCATGCTTCTCCAAGTCAGATCTCTTCTGGGATCAGAAAAGTTCTTTCACAGCCACTTTTAGTGCCCTGGGATGGATGGAAAAAGGGGAGGGATATCTATCACTCCAATCCCAGATCCCCATCAGTCATGTATTTTAGTATATCTCTTCCTGCCTCAGTGTACCTAAATGCTGGCAGTACAACATAACTACAATGAAGGGAGAATGTGACAACAAATGCCAGACTCACTCCAGCCTGGCCTTTACAGCCAGACTTTTAGACCCAGCATGGTCCCAGCATTTGAACTCTGACCCTGGAAGAGATAAACCCATCTAGGTTTATGAACATGACACATGTTCGTCATGTCCCTTATCTGAATGCTTAGTTTCCACTACCTTCCACTGGTGAAGCAATCACTGAAAATGGTGGAGGATGAGGACATGGTCTGTGAGACAGAAGGAACACAGTCAGTGCGCATGAGCCCTGATACCAACTACAATACTGATACTAAAGAGACAGAGATCTCTCTGCTCTTATTCTACAGGTAAGCAGACTGAGCAGGCAGAGATTCACTCTGATATCATTTTGCACAGGGTTCCTCCATGTGTAGCCCTCTTTCTGCCTGTCATGAACAGGAAGAAAAATCCAGGCCGAAGTGCTTTTACTGAGAATAAAAGGCTTCCAAGGGGATGTGAAAAGGCTAAAGATCTCAGTTCATGAGGCTTTCTTATTTTAATTAAATTACCTAAACTTAAATTTTAAAAAATAATAATTTTATTATTAATAAGAATATTAATTAAAATAAATTAACTAAAATTTTGAGCCATAATACTAACAAAGAAAAGAACAAAACTAAGTTCTAGGAACGAGATACAATATCAACACTTCTCATGGTCAATGCAATGCTCAGGAACAGAGATTTGTCTTAGGAAATTTAAAACAGTATTCTTATTTCCTAAACCATTCTTTGCTTATTGAGGACCAATTTATTTCCACCAGGGCAGACAAACTGTTGACATCTAAGCTCTTTGGAAGTTTTCAGAAGAGCCATAAGTCAAAGGATGCATGTAATCTCAGTGACTCCTGCCAACAGCTTTAAAATTTGAAAAAGATAAGAAGATGGTCTAGAATACAGAAAAAGAGAAAAAAAAAAAACATTTCTGGTATCCAACACAAATCATCTGTTTCTGTGTAAATTATCAGGGTAAGTGTTTGGTTTCTTAATACCACATATACTTTTGTCCCAGTATTAGAGAATAGTACCTGGATCTCTTAGATATTACTGAAGTAAAACAAAATCTGGAGGATTAAAAATAACATTACCTTGCATTTAATGACATATTTTTGAAAATATGCATTGAAAAGTATAAAAATAAGACCTTTCTAAGCAACCAGTGCAGGAACGACTACAGATATAAAAATTAACTGCAGAAAAAAATAAAAATAAAAAAGAGAAAACACTACAAGAAATAATTGTAGATCTTAAATAAGAATGGATAGAAGGGCACATACTGAGATAGTCATAACACTTTACTGCCTCAGACTTTTACTCAATGAGCCTTGACAAGTACAAAGCTATGAAAAGTTAAGTCTTATGAAGTAAGTTTTAAATGAAAGAAAATACTCATTTTCACTGCACTTTAAAGAAAATATTGATGACATCACTTCACAGGCCTCTGTGGGAAGGTCACCCCACATTTTTGTCACTATTCCAGAAAAAAAATTAGCTCCACATGCTTTTGTTCTCTGTTTCTATAAGAACAAGTACTTCCCAGTAACTTCACTTTAATGATTCATGATGGGAAACTTGAGCAAATAATTTCTTTGAATTTCTGTGGATTTCAGCCTCCAAGTCATTACATGCAGCAGAATAAGAGAATGCCAAAAAATAGTAAACAGTAAGAAATTATGTTAAATATGAGCAGGAAAAAAAAATAAATGGAAGAACGAAGGACAGCTGAGCTGAAACCTCCTACCAGGTTCCAAACTATCCTGTCTTTCTCATTTAGTCCGACTACAAAGTGCAGCCCTCTTCAAAGTGGTATACAGGAATAATGAAAAATGAAGAATTCGAGTTGAGTTTAAGTCAGTGGTATTCAACAAATAGTTTGGCTTACCTGCCTTCAGAAGGTTTGTATTCAAATAATATTCCCACTGCTGCATATCTATCCCACTATAGGTTAGTTTTTTAAGTTAGCTGATTAGGCATGCTACATAAAAGGCAGGTGTTACCATCAGGCCTCAAACACACAACACTGGTTAAAATACCTAAAAATAATATCTTAAACATTTAGTTGCCTTTGCTTTTAAGCATTTAAATATTGTACTTGCTTCATAAATCAGATTTTCTTCTGTGCAGTCATGAGAACTGAACATTATTTTTCTTTTTGAACTGACAGTTAATGTTCTAATGTAGATCAGCTTACTGCTGCTGCTTGGGCTTTCAGTCTGAAAGCCTATCAAAAGGCAAAAATCTCATGACAGAAGCACGGGAGTCATCAGTACCTTATGAAACATGAAAATAAATTCTACACAGTGGGCTCCTCTAGCCAGTCCCAGGCAATACCTTCGTACTCAGATGAGAAAGTCAGACAAATACACTTAAAGTGGAATATTGAGGAAGACATTCCCAGGAAGTAATCTCTAAGACACAAGAGGATATACTAACAGTCTAGACATATCTTTTGCCACAAAGAAACATCACTTTGTGTTGTTGAAATGGTGTATGCAGAAATCACAAAGAGGAATTGAACATTTAATTAAAGCAGAAATGTCAATGTGAAGAAAGAGAAAAAAATGGCATCAGGAATTAGGAGATTAAAACACACCCCTGTTTTTCATCCACAGCTTTCAGTGCTTAATGAGTCCAATAAACACTTTAGATAATGAGCGATTGTTAACTAGCTCAGCAGGCTTTCTAGCATGTGTTGGAGATTGGGAGACCTCATTCCTCATGTTTACTAACAGAAATCTAAGGCACAGCAGGATTTTGGACTAGGTCCTTCTTACTGTAGGATAGCTGTAATAAAGTAGTTCCTCCACAGCACTGTCTAGCCCCCACTATTCCAGATTCCGTGTATTCACATAGATAGCTAGCCCATGTCTTGAATTGCCTATTCTCTAAACAGATTAGCTAAAAACATTAATGTTTTTAATCAATTTCACAGATGAGGAATTTAAGCAGATGAGGAATTTCAGCAAGGAAATTAAAGGCTGAGTGGCAAAACCCATGATAAACCCCATATGTGTTGAATCAGGGTCCTTTAATGCGGACTCAATCTTTTTGTCCTTATGTTGATAAGGACTCTGCTGCCAGTAGATAGTTAATTTTGCTCCGTATAGAGCAAATTAACATTTCTTTTCAGTGCTGTAGACAGAAAGAAAAAACATAACGAAAGAAAGAAAAAATACTCTTCTCTGTAGAGGGGTCACAATCGTACTCATTCCGATATGCTGTCCTAAACTAACTCCTGGCAATTTTTTAAGTCTCTTTGGCACAGAGACAAGAATAATCAACAATCAAAGATGTTATAAACAGTAAACAGAATTGTATTTCCTATAATCACACCTCTAAGTGCACTGCTGCTATGCTGTTACATATGCACATGTTCTTTGTGAATCCCAGAGGAGTGAGCAGGGTATTTTTGAAGGTTAATAGAAGAATTATGTTTCTCTTACAAACAGGCTGCCTCTTGAGCACTTACATCATATGCACATTAATCATGTATTTCTATTAATTTAGATTTATTTCAAAATGTTAGTACCCACCCTTCCAAATAGCTATAGGCACCCACATATTATGAGCAATCTGTAGTGTTATAACAGTAGAAACAAAATAAGTAAAGTCTACATATTTTATTAAAATGCATTTTTCATTAAGAAAAATGAACATTCAACACTGTATAGAACTCCAAGCCCAGGAATATCAAGTATTCAACCCCAAAAATGTTTGCAGGGAAAATCTTACCATACACTTCTCATTTGAAACAGAGGACTTTGTGTAAAATGGCTCAGGTGTGTGGGAAAGACAGACTGGCTGTAGTAGATTATTTTAAATACTATGGGTTAAAAGTGAGAACTCTGACTGCAAAACAAGGAGCAGCCTAGTCTGACCATATCCTGAATATGAAACCCTATCTTTGGAAATCAGTCTCTGTGGTTTCATCACTCTGAACTGTAAACAGTATCAAAGAATCACCCACTGCAATGACATCACTAATGAACCAGTCTTCAAAGCTAGCTAAAACACAAATTTTGAATAAAATGACTGTTGTATTCCTTCTAGATACATTTTAAAAGATATAGTTTTAGCTCAAGTAACTTCATAGTTCTCTAACAGTAATTCAGATTCTCTCTTTGAGAGAATTTTGTTTGAATAGTCTGTAAGCAGAAACTTTTTAAAATGTAAAAAGACAGATCTTGTCTGGAAATTCTCAGGTATAAAAAAATGTCTTATATTCTAAAGAAATATTGTTTGTAATTGTATCACAATATCCCTAAATGGGACATCTGACTGTACGACCATGGCAGCTACCAGTATCTCTTTCTCAAACTGCATTTGCCCTCCTCTGCTTCAGGAAAAAATAACTATCCGTGCTGAAGCCTCCCCAGCCACCTAACTTATATTCCCACCATCATGTATGGGCGATCATTCACTGGCTTTCAAAGTATCAGAGCACTTGTTTTCTAGAATTTTTGCATCATTATGCAATCATTTCTGTTTATTCTTCAGAGTTGTAACTGCATCTCCTGGAGACATGCTCAGTCTTGCTTTAAGCTAAACCAAGTGTGTCTTAACAGTCCAGTGAGAAGCCTGTGTTGCACAATGAGATCCATGCAGCCGAAAGTATTCTGTTATTTGGTACTGCAACCTGTCGACAGAAAGCTGGCTTGGATACATTAGAAAACCCACAGCCACACCTCTGAGCCTGGATGCCTCCCAGTACCACACAGCAACCCAGTCTCTTACTAATCCCAATTTTATCTATACTGATTCAACAGAATTTATTAGACAGGCATACTTGGAAACACTCTGTCCTGTCATGAGAATGCCACAAACTCGTATCCTGATATGCTGCACCACAAGTATGTTAGTAGAGAGGCAGCTCAGGGGAGCAGAGTTTGTGTCCTTAGAATCGTAGAATAGAATTATAGAACAGAATCATAGGATCATTAAGGTTGGAAAAGACCTCCAAGATCACTGAGTCCAACCTTTGAACACTACTGTGCCAAGTAAGCCATAGCACTAAGTGCCACATACAGTTGTTTCCTGAACACTTTCAGGGAAGGTGACGCCAGCACCTCCCTGGACAGCCCATTCCAATGCTTAACCACCCTTTTTGTGAAAAAATTCTGTCCAACCTGAACCTCCCCTGGCACAGCTGGAGGCCCTGTCCTCTTGTCCTGCTGCTATTTGCCTGTGAGAAGGACCTGACCCCCACCTGGCTACAACCTCCTTTCAGGTAGTTGTAGAGCAGTAAGGTCTCAGCTGAGCCTCCTCTTTTCCAGACTAAACAACTCCAGCTCCCTCGGCTGTTCCTCAAAAGATTTGGGCTCAAAGGACCCTTCACCAGCTCCACGGCACTTCTCTGGACATGCTCCAGTACATCTATGTCTTTCTTGTAGAGAAAGGCCCAGAACTGAGCACAGGACTCAAGCTGCGGCCTCATCAGTGCCAACTATAAAGGGACAATCACTACCTAGTCCTGCTGGCCATACTATTTTTGATAAAAGCCATGATGTCATTGGTCTTCTTGGCCACATGGGCACACTGCTGACTCATGATCAGCTGGCTGTTAACCAACATCAACACCAACATCCCCAGATCCTTTTCCACTGAGCAACTTTCCAGCCACTTCAGCTGCCTTCCCATGTCCAAGTACAGACCACTTCAGCCCTCTTACTGCCGGTTTCAGCAGCCTTGTAGCTCAGCACAGCCTTTTGGGCAGTCACAGAAGAGACAGGAAAGGCTCCTGGCTCTTAAGTACGGTGCACTTGTTTTCTGTTATTCAAGCTATGACCCTTGAATAGGTGCCCCTATGAACACTAAAGTCAGATGGGTATATTCAGCTCAAATCCAGCTGTTTTACGTGCTTATGTCACCACAAAAAACTGCTTTAAACTATATTTTTTGTTATCTTACAAAAATCTTTTGTTCATAGTAAATGGAGGGTATCTCCATGCTTACACTCTATTAGCATCAGGGAGTCTAACACAGTCCCTATAATTTCTGAAATTTTAGCGTTACCACAAAAAGAAGACAGAGAAACGTATTAGAAAAAGATAATGCTGAAAAACCTTACTGTGTTTTATATAACTTTCAACTGTTTAAACAGTTCTCCAACAGTTCTCCATAAAATGGGGTGCTGTGTCCAACATGATGTCCATGAAAGAAATCTTGCCCCAAAGAGGCACTTATCCAGCTGAAGGCTTCTTTTAGGGCTGATATATAGAGTTGATGTTTGAGTCAAGCTGTAGCCTTGGCACAGCCTTTTGTTGATGCTTTTCTACTCCAAGAGAAATATAGAAGCAGCATTATCCTGAATGCTTACTTTGAATGACACTAATTCAGCCTCTCTGAAATGATTGTCCACTCAACTTGTTTGCTTTGCCATTTCCTGCTTCTCGTCCTTATTTACTGTTGCCTTAGTTATTTAAACTGTTTATTGGAACCACTAACACACATTAAACTCCTACTCTATCACATTGCTATTTTTGTTAAATTTTATAGTTCTTGTCTCCGTGTTATTTATTTAGGACTCCTTTAACTCTTTTTAATCTTTGACTTTGTCCAAAAATGGTTCATCTACACAGCCTGCTAAGTATTTCCCATCCTTTACTCAACCTGATAATTTAACCCTCACTCACAGATTTAGCTGCTATCTTTCTTTTAAAAGGTATGTTTCCTTCTGGGTTGTGAAAATTACTGTATAGACTCCTTATTATCTGAAATAAAAAAACAGACTCGAAATCACAGATTTAGGAAGAACTACAACAAAAGAAGGCTGATAGAAGTACTGGGAAGTACCTTTTCTGTTTTAAATACTTTTTAATTTAACTGTTACTACAGCCACAATTTTATTCCCTTTTCTTTAAAGAGAAAATGAATGTGAATAAAAGTCAGAATAAGACATTTCTGGCATCTGATATCAGTCATTTCCTTTCTGTGGGTAAACATGGCAGCACTAAAACTGCCTAGCCTGTTTTCCCAATAAAACCAATCTGTTACTCTCCTTTGTTAATAGCTTGTCACCAGCTGCCTCTTACAAGCCAAATACCAAACAGGTCCCCCACCATCTACTCTGTTGGTGCTCACAACATTTGCACTTCCAAATGGTAATTTGTCTGGTGGTCGTGTATGTAATTGTCTCATTTTGCCTGTGCACATATGGCCTTGTACATGCAAATAGGAAGGAGCAATTTTGACAATACAAAATCAGAAAGAACTCTGAAGAATGATCACTAGTAGTTCAAACTCTTTCCTCCAAAGATGCAACCTCATGTGGCCTGGAATCATTGTCAGTGCCTCTGTCAGGAAGAAAGCAGATATCTCCATCCTACCAAGGCTAGTATTCAATAGCATACAACAGAAGTATGCAGGTATTTAGTAAGCACTTTAGTGAATGTACCAATTCTCCTCTCTAAAGTAGCTTTATTCTCCCTAATTCTGCAATAATACAGCCATCATAATGTACTGCCTTTTCTTGGCAGAAAAGAATACAATGAATTTCAGAATTCTTCATCCCCCCCATTTTGGAACCTTGCAATAGGAAAACAGCATGTAATAATAATACATATGATAGGTAGATGCCACTGCAAATCCTTGATACTCTAGAATAGAATTCATTGTCCGACTTAATGAAAAGAAAGAAAAATTGAACTATGGCCTCAACCAGGCCCTGAAAATCTCAGGTCTAGGATTAAAGCTATATCTGAGACATAAATAACTCTTGACACTGTTGGTAGGACCCAAGTGCTTAGTACCATCTTTGACACACAGAGGAATGGTAGCAACTGTAAAGATGCCTCTCCAACCCCAGGCAGGTGCACAAAGATGTCTAAGACCTGTGAGCAGGCAGCTGAATTCTATGCTTGGAAAAAGAAAATTCAAATACCAGTGGAATATAGGATGCAGTGATTGCTCCTTAACTGTTCTTCAAGAGGACAACCTGGTAGTGGTTATCATTCAAGTTACTTTGAAAATACAGCCCTAGGATGTCCAGAGTATCCAGGCATCAAACTCCCTCAAACTGCACACAGATTCCTTGTTCCTACTTTTCTGTTGCTGTAGTAGAGCTTGAAGGGACTGGGGCAAGGATGAGCTGAAAAACTGATACCCAGATTGAGGTACAGTACTGGAAACCTACAAACAAGGAAATCTATGTAGAAAGGAAAGACTCCTTCTCTTTGAAGGATGGAGTACTTTGAGTACTTGTCACCCAAGGTACTGTTTCCAGTGAAATCAACAAAGGTTGTATGCAAACACATGACTCACTACAGACCAGAGTAGAAATATTATTAAAAAAACCCCACAAAAATCTAATGTAATATGAAAATAAATTTTCCTTTCAGGACACTACCAATACTTAGCTGAGGCAGAAATTATTACAGTAAGCAATTATCAACATTATTTAACACAAAATACAAAAGAAATGCTTCCATTTCACTGATTTTACTCTCTTCAAGAAGAATTTGATGTAGTATTGGAGAAAGATATTCTCCATCAAGTAGAACTTTCTACTATTTATAGTATTGCAGTTTTACATTTCAGTTTGATCAGAAACACCTTTCCCAGACACTGCTGGAGGCTAAGAAATGACTCAAAGGAAATTTTTGAAGCTGATCCTCTGCAGACTGTCAGTGTACACTGTAGTGTTTTGAAAAGTGCATGTGTGAGCACAAATGGACATGTGGTTATCAGTGTGGATATCATTTCTTGCAATGGCTCTCTCTTCTTCCAAAGCTATCTGACAAAAGACAGACACTTTTAATAATAACTCTTGTTACCAACATCGTTTTACACCTCTTCTATTTCAGGGTATGCACAACGTGTTGTTATTATGCTGCTTGATGGATTTCAGAATGGTTCCACTTGGGAAAAGAGGCAAAAGAAACAAAACCACTTTACTGCTTTCACTTGGCTGCCAGAGGATATTTTGAGACATTTTGTAACCAGATAGTCTGAGAGGTTTCAATGAGGGCAAGAAAGAAAATAGATCTTCAATGAAATGTAAGGATTGAAATATCATTCAGGGTACTTCATACATCGACTGAGTTCATATGCACGCATGACTGAAAAAGTCATTAAAAAGATGGGTCTCAACTGCTGTATGAAGTCAATATTTTTTTTTCCTGTCCATATGTTTTTGAAGATAATAACTGGATTTTCACTGTGGCTTCAATTCTCTCCAGCTGGGTAATTTGTGTGACACACTTTCAAGGCACCCACCAGATAAAATAGCTAAATAACTTGTGGGTTTTAATGCATCTCAGAACACAACTGCATCCATCACAGTTCATGTGCTAGAAAATAGGAGAAAAATGTTTTCATTTGACAAATATAGGCACTGCCTCCTCAAAACAATCTAATATTTATAGCCTTTCTGACAGACTAATGAATAGATAGATACATTTGCATAGAAGGACAAGTACTAGTTTCTAGATGAAAGAACAGAGCGATGTGATAAAATGTTAAAAGACAGACAAATATGTCATGTAGGTTCTGATTATGCCATCTGACTGTCAGGAGAAGAAGCAGTAACTTGCTTGCCACATCTCAAGCAGATAATTCAGCAATCAAAAAGGCTTTGAATATTTCACCACAGCTTGAAGAATTTGGATTTTTGGACTCTGTTGGTACTAGTTACATTTTGTTGTTGCTATTGGAATGCTACCTTTGAAATTATCTCTGAAAACTATCAATATGTCTCCAGGAAATCCAGCATTCCTGAATGAGATCAATGCATGCCTTAATTTTAAACAGTAGCAAAGAAGGATATCTAACATCTTATCTTTGCTATGATATTATTACGTAGAAGAAATCTGACCTTATTTTTTTTCAGCAGGCTCATTATTCCACCTCATATCATGCACATTTTTAAGTCATCACCAACAGGAAACTGGTATAATGGAAACTGTAAGAAGAGATAATTTGGTTTAAAAAATCCATCATCTAATCAATAGTAAATAAATAATGGAATATTTAAAAGTCTGGTAGGGTATTGTGGGAATTAAGGGATCACTATGTTTATGTGAAGTGAGCTAGAGCAACTTCTTTACTGGTAGACCTTTTTATGAGCTCTAACAAAATACAACTAAGTGAAAATAACTTCATAAAGAATATGTCTATAAGATACCTTGGAGACCCTGGCTGTGAATAAACAGACTTGCTAGGAAGTATATAGAGATAGAGACTGAGGTATTTGGTCTGTAGGGACCCTGAAGGGTTTTGATTAGCACCATAAATAGGAGTTTCTGTCGTAGATGTTATTAAGCTGTTTGAGAATCTTAAGGAACCTTGTTTATCAAAGAGAGAAATCACAGCTTTATAGATATGACTGGCTAATCTTAGGACAGAGATAAAAATATAACATTAAAGAGTCTTTGAAGACTATTCTGCAACCCTTACTTGCACTTAGTTGCACTTAGCCTTTCAAGAAGGTCATAGTGGAACAAACTTAATATGAGAACAGTTGCAGAAATATGCTTAATAACACAATAAAATAGAACAGGTGCTTCCCTCGTGCCTTAGGGCAACCAGCTGGAGTTGCCAACAAAGTAAATGAACTAGGAGGGTAACTAACCTTCAGTGGAAGGGAGATATATCTGTCCCAGTCAGGTCTCAGAGTAGAGCAACACTTTAAAACAGTCCCTGTAGCAGCCTTGTACTTCCAAAAATAGAAAGCAATTCTATCTTGATGGCAAGATAAGGCATTGCTCACATAATACAGAGAATCACAAGAAAATAATATATTTTCTATAAATTACCAAGAGACATACTGCACAGGCAATGCTTTCCCCATGAGTACCTTGGCCAGAAGAGTATGGGACATCCCTAGGAGAGATGCAGGAGCTAGCACCAGACTACCTTCCACAAGTGTATGGAACAAGTGTTACACTTAGAGACTGTCCTGTGCTTTCTACATTCTTTTGCATGAAAATCATACCAGTTCTTAAAGTATCCCAGAGACTGAGTGTCACTGGACTTCCTTTTAGTGAAGCCCTCACTTTCCTGTAGTGGTGACTAAAGAATTTTCCTGGTTCTTATCATGGCCTCACCACATGAGTAGCCCCAGCACAACTTCTGAGTTACTGAAATAATTCTCTTTCTTACTCCATTCCCCATAGTACACTTTACGGAAAATAGTATAAACATTTCATCAATTACTTGTATACTAATAGCCCATCTTATATTATCTATCTAGTTATTTTACCAATACTTTATTTTCTCTTCGTAGTTAATCTAACTCTTATCTTCCTAAAATGTCCCTGAGACCTTCTGCCTCTCTGATAGGACACAGGCCCTATCACCAGAGCCCTTGTAATCAGGCCTTATCTGTTAATTCAGGTAGGACTTATGGTTGAATATTCTTGAGCAGCTCAAACACCCATAGATCACTAAGATGCATTACTGGTTTCCTCTTCCATTGGCTCTTCAGTAGAATTATCTTTTGAATTGAATTTCCAGGACAAGTGAAGCTGGAGATGAGCACTTTTGAGATGCTAGCAATTTAAAACACCAGCAAAAGAGAAGAGGAGAAAAAGAAGGTTTTGGAATGCTGAAAAGTTGTAACCTTATCCAGGTGCAGCACTCCAGCCCAGAGGTACAAGTTTCCAGGAATATAAACTATAAGCATCTTCCTGACTCGCTAGGTCTTTGCAGAAAATTTATATATGACATCCAAGAACAGAATAACTCCACCTCTTAAATTTTGATTTTTCCAACTTTGCTGTTGTTGACATAACTTTGTAGCAAACAGACTTCAGATTCATGTGTAAATATTATACTGGATAAGTTATGGAAGTCACTATGACTTTCAAGAGTGTAGAGTGCTGCGGGTCTGAAGAGGAGGTACAGCATCATTCTAGACATAGTTCAGTCTGGTATAGATTGTCATTACAGAGACACCACAGACATATTAAAGCAGAACGTGACACCAGGTTATGGGTGACGTTGTTTCTGGAGGTTCCTTTCAACTGCAAGAACTGAAAACTACTCCAAAGTTAGCTTTCCAGTTTTTATTTGATTACTGCCCAACATTTTGAAAATGCACATCTCTCCTTGTCCAAATAATTTCATTGCTTTCAGCTTGATATTTATTTTAGTTTTATTACATCCTTCAAAGGGGACCCCTGGTGGCCTAGTGGTTAGCATGCAGGACTCTCACCGCTGCGACCCAGGTTCAAATCCCAGCCAGTCCCCCGGGCAGATGGAGCCCGTTAGCCCTGTGTGGCCATCCATCTATGAGAAGGTCACTCTAAACAAACCTACGTCCTGAGGACTTCATTGCCATTGTCCAAGCTTGCTTGGCCCCGGCAGATGAACCTTAGGATTAAAGGGTGGGCTCAGTTCAGCGCAGGCTGTGTCTCACCTAAAAAATCCATTGCGCAGGCTGGAAAGGTAAAAAGACCTTTCCCCAAATCTTCGTTCACGAAGACTGGCCAAAATTACATCCTTCAAAAGACTAGTAAAGTGATCAGAAGCCCAAGCCAGCAAAAGGTCATGGATACAACTACCCTTGCTGTTCTGCGGAAGGAAAAGGTGACCTTACACCAGAAAAAAACCAAACACATCTACTTCACCTTCTGAGCTGCAAAACTAACAAAATACCATAAGGGCAGGGTTTATGGTAAGCTGTACTGCTGACAGTACATAGGGGTCAAGCCTGTCATCCTTCCCCTCAAAACCTCCTTAGCTCACAGACTGTCAAATTGCAGAATCTCCTGCATCAGTCTAAACTGTTGCCTGTTTGAAGCTACTCTTCCATCCCTGTCAGCTGTACTTAATCCTCAACTGATGCGAAGGGTATGAATAGCTCTGGAAACTAACTGGATACAGTTCTCTGTATGAGAACTTTTACATTTGTTTTTAGCCTGCATTTTTCCTCCAGAGGAGGAAAAAAATATCAGTAGAATAAACAAGTACAACAGAAATTTAAATCACTTGACTTAAAATTTGACATATACTAATGTCTTGACAGAAGTTTCACACGACAGTACAACTCAAGATATGGAAATAAATATCACACACACACACATCTTGAACATCTGCCAAAACATTGTCTGTCTTGCAGATTCAAAAACTTTTGGGAGGAATCCTGCACAAGCTGACTGAGATCTGTATCCCTAACACACCTACCTACTAGCAGAGGGCAGTTTGTAACTCAGTTGAGAACCAATATATGAGTAGCTACGAGATTGGACCGAGTTTTAATCATCCACTATAGGCATCGCTTTGAATCCTGAGAGCAGTTTGGCTGCAGTCTCAAAGCACCCCTGGTTGGGCAGGATTTTTGGACCTACCTGGGCCTTATTTTGGATTTGGGTCTTCGCCAGCTCCGGTACTGTGGGCACACCCCAGGCATGCAGTGCTGCTGGCGGGCATGAGGTGTGCCTCCATGCACTTGCCTTCCCCTCCCATGGGTGCAGCAACATCTTCTTGAAGACAAGGCACTAGATCAAAGTGGGCTGAGCCTGGGACCACTCTCTCTCCCCACACTGAGTCCTTAAGGAACTGTTATTTTTCCTTAGGCCCATAGTTAATGTCTCCTGGGTCACCACCTTAATGATCATGGCGGTGTTCCAGGTGGAAGACCTAGCTTCAGTGCATGTGCTTAGTACCCAAAAGTCATACCCTTTTATGTTCAAACCCAAGTGTCTCTCAAATCACTCTCTTCTGTTTCTGCATACAACTTTGTTTGAATAAAGACAGAACTAATCCTGATAACTAATTTAAAGATCTGCCATTATCACATACATAAAGCACTTAAAAGCTAAATGAACTATCATTCTGGAGCAAATACTCCTGTTTCTTAAATGTACATAGTACCCAATTCTGTCCTCACGAGGAACTGGCAGATCATAAGGATATCTTACATAACTTTATTAAATTCTGAAGAAAACAAACTTGTAAAATGTTCATTCTTCAGTATAAAATAATCTCAAGCAAAGATGAGAGAGGCATCTTACTCTTATTTGCTTCCATTAAGCTAACTTCAGTATTTTGTATATAAATTCATTGTTAATTAAGGATTAAGATCACTGTCTTTCATGGGACAGCTCAGCTCCTGGCAGATATGTTCCTAGATCTAGATAAATTTGGTGAACTGACTTGTTTATTGTAGACTTTTCCCCAATTTTTTTGTATTTTGCATTAATTCTTAGGATTTCTGCTACTCTGCAGTTTAAATGAGATGCACTGGAAACTAATGAAATTTTGTATGTTCCTGCACCATTTCAAGCCAGTAAGAAGTACAAAAAGATCCATTATGAGCAGCATATAATATATACATTACATATGGATAGAAACAACACACATTTATGCAGAGGTGTTGGTAACACTTTTTAATGATATAGCCAGCTGACACTTAATCTGACTTTGGACTTATATGAGTCTGAAAAGAGCAAAGTAGACTGAAACAAACTCTGTAAATATTTTAAGTATTTTAAAGCATTATTAATCAAAACCCCAATTAAGTTTCATTGTCTGGCTGGATTTAATGTTTGGGATGTCTGGGTTCATTTTCCAGGTTGTATGCTTGCTTTCAACCCCTATAGGAGCCAAAGTAACATGACAGATGAAATGGTGAAAAAAGTAAGGATTCACAGACGATCAGTCAGATAAATGATATGTCAAGAGAAAGTCAGTCCATCATTATAGCAGAAAGCAGGTGACACAAAAAAAAGAGGAGGGAAGGTTCATGACAGGGCTGTGAATGGGAAATTTGGTGGAGAGTAAGAGGTAACTATGTTGGTTTCTTCTGTAGGAACTCAAGATAATAACTTTCACAGTTATTTCTTGGTGCTATAAATGATGTAAAGGTAGCTGTATATACAATTAGTAAGAATCCAAACCAGAATACATGCAGTTCAGCCAAGCTGACTGCATACAGACCCTGGTTAGCTTGCATAGAGCTGCATGTTGAAAAGGAAAGTCAAAGCTAGCCAAACACGGCTCTGTTTTAGCATGACAGTCACAAAAACTGAAAATATAAACCCTCTGCATCTTGCTAGCTCTCTGCAGCTCTTAAAAGGAATTTTAAAGCCCCCTTTTAGTTCTAAAGAAAAAAAGTAAAGTGACTTTTGGTATGTATGAAAACATCAGTGGAAAGAGCAGAAACAGGATGCCCATCACTAACTCCACGTTATGTACCATGCATTGGATGATGGCAGACCCATGTTGGATGACAAAAACTTCCAATTCCTAAATATTTTTCATTCCTTAAAATGATATATTGCTCTTCGCTTATAAACCATAATGGCCTCATACAAACATTGTTTTCCATCTACTTTCCAATCCCCTGCATTCCAGCTAACAACATTGACAGGCCAGTGCACTTAGTCAACAGCACTGCATTTGCAAAGCATACTTTTATTTTCTTTTCCTTTTTTCTTTTTCTCTCACTCTCTTTTTTTCCACCTCCCTCAGGAGACAGATACAAGAGCCCGCATTTTTAAATTCTAAGTGAAAAAAATTCTGCACTTAAACCATTTTTCATGCTGAAGTTCTGTATTCACTTCAGTAGTTGCGCTAAGTATAAAATAGAAGATCAAAGTGAAAGGGCCAGTAGAGCAAGGCGCAGCAGTAAGTCTGAGTTCACTTTACAGAGATGGTACTACATGACTCTGACCAACCCACACAAAAAAGCAGAGTTTAGCTGCCCTATGATCATGACATTACATGAAACATTTTAGCAGACCCTCGAGAACATCTAGAAGACGTGCAACCGAGTAAGAGTGCACTGATGAGAGTCAAAACATACATGGGAAAACATGAATGGTCAGACATTCCTACCTTGAATTGGCTTCACAGAGATTTGCTTTCTAAAAATATGAGACTATATTTCTCCAAACCAACAATTAATAGAAAAAGGAAAGAGAAAATAGAATGTGAAGCAAGGTGATTTTGTGCCTTCTCTTACCCCAAGGCAAGATCACCTTTACCCATGTCACCTTGACTAGTAGAATGGAGACAGGAATGCTGGACAGACTTTTATGAAGTATTTAATGAGAATAATGCAAATAATTGTGAATATTGGAAGAATAATTATGCATGCACAATTATTTTCTCATTTCAAAAGTAAAAAATCACCCAGTTTGTCATTGAATCCAGTTTCAAAAACATAAAGATTACCAGCAACTTTTTCCTGATTAATAAAAGAGCAGTCTGCAGTTTGTTATCAATTATTTTTACCTTATTTTGGACAAACCAAGAAACTGAGGCCTCTCTAATCTCCCACAATATGATTTGCCTAAAGGACAAGTATTCTTTTAGCTCTTTTTCCAACATCTTTTTTAAATGAGGCCACAGCTTTCCTACATCATGCTCTATACACACTCCAAATGTTAAGTCTCATCCAAGTCACCACCTCCCTGGTCTTGCTGGCATATCTTGGGATAACAGAACATAGACTAAGATACTTTATAGCCACAACTTTGCCAGAGGAATAGATGTTCTGCCACTGTCTTTTCTTTGGACACCACCCGTAAATCAAGCTCCCTCTACATATGGTATGGCTCCAGGAAAAATAAGCAATGGGTACCATGCAGAAATTAACTGAGAGGGGTGCGTTAGCTGATGTTAGTCAGATCAGGCTGACCTTTCCTGAAGAGGACTGATGCCAAAGTTGAGGCCAGTCCCTGAGAAAGTAATGCAGCCATGTCACCTGGTAGAATACTGCTGCAGAAAAATCTTCTTTTATGATGTCTATGACTCAGTCATTTAGCCTCCCTTCCGCTCACTACTATCACTTGTACAGATTAAAGCTCACTTGCAAAGCAGCACAGTTCCCCGTAGGTGTTGTGAGTGCTTTACCAAGTGACCCGGTGACACAGAGAAATTGCAAAGTGCTGAGAGCAGAGCAACCAGAGCAAGTCTGGGAAAGGGCAGAAGACAGGACGAGAGGCAAATTCTCCATCTATCCCTGGGGCACAGTTTAGTGAAGCAGTGAAGCCTCCACTTCTCTGGCCCTAGCAATATTCTAGGTATAAGTGGCATTAATTCCCTTTCAAGTTTTGTGCCTACCAACTTTGCGCTTGAAACATCTCTGTCAGGGTCATCCTTTGCCTCCCTGCTCAGGTGTTACAGTGGTTCTCTGTGAGGCAGCACTGAAGGACTCCTGGGATCAAACGGAGGAGAGGGGAAGCAGAAAATGACATCTAACCTTTTTCCCTCTTTCCTTTCTCTCCAACTTTTTTTATCCTGCTTTACCTTCTTGTGCTTACAGTGCCCTTCATTTCACTTCCCAGTTGGATATTTCCCTTCCCTACTGCCTGACATGAATTCAGTCTGTTGGCCTCCAAAGTAGAAACAAAATTAACTGCTCAAAATTCTAAGGATTACCTTGGAGCTCTGGGACTGTAGAAAATATCCTTTTCCAAAACAGTGCTTTCAATGAGACCCTCAGTCCTCTACCAGGAGTAGCAAATGTGTTAAAGTCTGGATACGGTGTTCACTGTAAAAGATAATTAAATCTGACTCTCAGCTAAATTCTCTCCATGGACCTGGAAATGAATAAATGTAGCATCAAAATTAAGTATTTGTTGTGTCTGCTCACCCTTTGTGCCACTTCTGTAAAGTAGTAGAAAGAGCCTGGTCTATTCCATGCAGTTTCACAGGATACAAGTAAGAATATGACATTAACTTTCACCAAAAGGCACAAACTACAGGGGGCTTTCAGGTCTTTCTAATGTTGAAGTTATTGGTAAATGCTACACCCATATGCAAAAGGCATACAAAGGCCCCATCACTGAGCCTGAAATTAAATCCAGGCTATTGAGTGGATTCTCTCTACTCAGACTCTATGCTACTCCTCTCAACCTCAGACAAGAGGTGGAGTGAAAAGAGGTTTGCAGAACAACTCTTCTGGCTTCAAAAAACTAATTAAGACCCTACTGCAAAATGGTCTTATTTGCTAGGGCTTATTTCTTGTAGGTGATGCCAAGTGTACTGTATGGTTGCTTTATAGCTGCAGTGCTGGTGCACTAAAGGAGGGATGGACATTTTGTGCTACAAAATGAAGGAGTGGGTTATACCCTGATTTCTTTCCTTACACTGCAGATTTCAAAAGTTAAGGTTTTTTTTTCCTGGAGAAACCTGGAGAATGAGAATAACACCTAGCTTATTAAAAAAAAAAAAAAGTAATTTTGTCTCTTGCTTTAGTCATATTGGGCCAGTACGTAAACATTTTAATATATAACTGAAATTTTTCCATCTTTTTTTTCCGTAGCTTTCCCTTCATATGTCTACACAGCTACACACAACAGAAGCATCATTCAGTGAATTTTACATCCTTTTAGGAATGCAAAGCATGTAAACAAATTGCATGCTCAGATTCTTTTTCTTTAAAATGTATTTTTGCAGAGTGAGTATCTTCAGGATAAAATTAATCTCTAAGCAGATCCTAAAAGAAACCATAGATAGAACTTTAATTGTGTTTCTATATTTAGTCAGTGCTGCAATACGTTCATGTGGCAACCAGCTTTATCATTATTCACAGAGTCACATACGTAACTCCGTGAAACCAGCTCACCAAGGATTAAAATTTAATATTAAATCATTATAGTTGTACTTCAGTCTATGCCTTCAGCTGGTGTCACTTCTGTGTGATACCAGTAGTTCCCCAGCCTGGCATGAACTATGGAATGATAACTGCAGCAAGTAGTGGAGAGTGGTGCCAAGGCTCCCATGTTGGTGCCAGCAGGGCTCCTTCAGGGTGTGGAATGCTTTGGGGACCTGCACTAGCCTTGTTTCATGATGTCACACTGTGCCACATTGACACTGCTGACTGCTTGGAGGCAGCCTGGGGATTTCTATCACAGTGCTGCACTGCTTCATGGAGTCATGATTCTACCGTGTACTATGACTCAAAAAAGCCAGGAGAGAATATCTGCATTGAAATATCTGGCTATATATATATGTATATGTATATGTAAAACATCAACAAGCCACCTTAAACTTGGTCATTTAAATGTGAAAAGCAAAACCAAGGAAATTAAAAATGTCAACAACACCAACTCCTGACACAAACAGATGCTTTCTTAATTAGAAATGTACATATTTGTAAATTGTTATTCTTTTCAGCTCTGAGAAAAAGCGCAAATATGTTAGCATCTGCCTCAATTTTAAGTGGGCTTTCTGGAGAGGTTTTGCATTCATAGCTTAATAATGAATTAGTTATGAATTAGTGGACTCCACACTGGTTATTTACAGTTGCAGCTTGAAGAAGTTGACCTTTCCCTTACCTGGAAATGCTCTTTTCTTTTGAGAAGTGCGTAAAGAGCTGCACTCTTCAACAAATCTAACCACATCTATGGACAAAAGAATCATCCACAGAAGATAATTTATCACCTGTACTTTCTTTGACTCAGAAATCTGCCATGACTTGATAAAGGCATGCAATAAATACATATTTCTCTCAGGTGTTAGACATACTTAATCTATACTTTCAATTAAAAACAAATTAATACCTTACCATTCAGTATTGCTTCTATTCCCCCATACTTAGATTTAAATCTGTGGAATCAAATTGCCTTTGTCCTAGAGAGGTAGAATTCATCCCTCCCAATTGAGAGTGTAGGCATCTAACATAGCCTAATCATCGAGTTGCTTTGCTCCCTCTATATTCAAAGGCCAGTGATGGAGCCAAGCCCTTCAGAAGGGAAACCATCTGAGCTGCTCATCTTGTAACAGAATGACTTCCCTTTGGGAGGATGCAGGATGACTGGTTAAAACAAACTGCTTAAACTCAGGGAAGATTAATCCTACCCAAATGGTTCAGAAACACCATGGAACCACTGATGTGTCTTAAGCTATTATTGACATCAACAGTCAAGAATATCCCATACTCCATAACTGCACGTTTATGCTGTTTAATGTTCATCTCGAGAGGCACTCAAAAGCTAAATTGCTCAGAAAAAACCAATACTGGTCAGCAAAAATGCCCCAGAAAAAGTAACATCTTTGCAACTGTAGTGGGTTTCTGTGGCTAGATTTTGGTAGCTGGTGAGGACTACAGGGGTGGCTTCTGTTAGAAGCTGCTGGGAAGTTTCCCCTGTCTGGTGGAGCCAATGCCAGCTGCCTCCAGGACAGGCTTCCTGCCGCTGGCCAAGGCCAAGCCAATCAGGGGTGATAGTAACACCTCTGTGATAACATATTTAAGATCAGAAAGTTATTGCACAGTGAAAAATTCCAACCAGGGAAGAGTGGAGTGAGAACATGGGAACAACAACATAGACACCAAGGTCAGTGCAGAAGGAGGGGCGGGAGGTGCTCCAGGCACCAGAGCTGAGGCCCTGCACCCTGAGGTGCAGACCATGGTGAGGCACCTGTGCCCCTGCAGCCCGTGGAGGACCATCGGGGTGCAGAGACCCAGCTGCAGCCCATGGAGAAGCCCATGCTGGAGCAGGTGGATGCATGAAGGAGGCTGTGACCCCATGGGAGACCCAGGATGGAGCAGGGTCCTGCCAGGGACCTGCAGCCCGTGCAGAGGGAAGCCTACGCTGGAGTAGGTTTTAGCCGGGTAGGACTTGTGGCCCCTGTGGGGGACCCATGTCAGTACAGCTCATCTGTGAAGGACTGCACCCCACGGACAAGTGACCCACGGGACAGCAGTTTTGTGGAGAATGTTGCCTGTGGGATGGACTCACACCAGAGAGGTCCATGAAGGACTGTCTCCCATGGGAGGGACCCCACAGGAGCAGGGGAAGGACTCCTTTCTCTGAGCAGCAGCAGAAACAACAACTGACCATAACCCCCATTCCTCATCTTCCTGCACCGCTGGAGAGGAGGAGGTAGAGTTTGGAAGGAAGGAGGGGTGGGGAGAAGGTGTTTTTAAGATTGTTTTACTTCTCACTCTTTTGCTCTGATCCTGTTAGTAATAAATTTAAGTAATATCCCCACTTTGAGTCTGTTTTGCCCGTGACGGTGATCAGTAAGTGACTTCTCCCAGCTCTTATCTCAACTCATGATTCCTTTGCCGTTTTTTTTCTCTCCTCTGTCCAGTTGCAGAGGGGAGGAAGAGAGCAGCTTTAGTGGGTACCTGGCATCTGGCCAGGGTCAACCCACTACAGCAACCACGAGGGCAAGCAGACATTAACACCAGACCTTTGGCACCTGTCCAGGTGTGGAGCATGCTTACCATGATGACAGATAAAAATCCACAAGTATGACAGGGCCCTTGACCACACTTGCAGGTTGAACTGCAATCACTATTGCTTTTCCTTTCAGTAAGTTAGCTTCTCAACAGTGTCCCGGCAGACAATCAAATCACTGTGTATATGATGCTTTAAGGGAGAGATCTGAAGCATCCAGGAGTTTACGAAAGTTAAAAAAACAACAAAGAAATTTGTTCTTCAATGGGCAAGGGAGGAACCATCTTCTGCTCATCCATATAGCCACCATGCTTCTTTATATAGAAAAATTCTTTTTATATCGAGTCACACCCAGGATGTTACAGCTATGGATAGCAGAAGACATCATGTATTTGATCCTATTTTTCATAGCTCTTGTCTTTCATAAGACAAGTGTTTATGGGATAAGATTTCTTACAATTAATTTTGGCCTTCAGGCTACTTGTAGTTGGGCTGCTGTTTTTAAGTTTGAGGTAAACAGTGCAAAATATTTTGTTGCCTAGATATTATTTTCTTTCCGAGCAGGAGCCAAATATAGCTGTATGGACTCTGCATATCAACTAACATTAGAATCAATTAACATGAATTCTCTTTAGTAATAAATTCTGGTGGCTAATAGCAATGGTTTGGGCTGGCTGACCAAGAGTTTCTCTGTGTTTCTTCCCCAAGTTAAAAGAAATGTAGAATCCAGCAATATATGTAAGCAGTTCCAGTTATTTTTCCAACAAAATTGTTTTTCCAGACTTTCACGTATTATAACCTGTCTTTTCACACAGCTGTTGAGATCTGCTTGGCAAAACAGAACAAAAAATCAAACAAGTAAACAAACAACAAAAAAAGAAAAGGGAATGAGAATATCCTAGTAAGGGAATTTTATTAGCTGTATAGTTTTCAACAGAAGCTGGCCAAAATTTAAAATTTAGGGAGGGATTAGCCATTTGCACATTCAACTTCATTATTTCTCTGAATTCTTCATGGTTAAGGTGTAGCTTATCCTTATTCCTGGTCTCCCTTGTGGGCCTGTTTTCCAAATCACGAGTAACTGTTTATAAGTGAGTTTCATTCAAATTTCTTCCCCCAATTTGCACTCTTAATTTGATCTAAAAATATTTTTAGTTGAAAGTGCTCTATAAAAGTCTCAGTCATAGAGAGTGTTGTGATTTAACCCCAGCTGGCAACTAAGCACCTCACAGTCACTCACCCCTGCACACCCCCAACAGGATGAGAAGAGGGAAAGTGAGAAAACTGAGGGGTTGAGATAAAGACAGTTTAATGGGACAGAAAAGAAAGAAAATAATAATAATGATGAAAGAGAATATATAAAACAAGTGATGCACAATGCAATTTCTCATCACTCAACAACTGGTGCCCAACCAGTTCCCAAGCATTGGCCCACAGTTAACTTTCTCCCCAGTTTATACATTAAGCATGATGTCACATAGCACAGAATATCCCTTTGGCCTGTTTGGGTCTGCTGTCCAGGCTGTGTCCCTTCCCAACTTCTTGTGCCCCTTCAGCCTTCTCACTGGTAGTGCATGAGAAGCTGAGAAGTCCTTGTCTTAGAATAAACACTGCTTAGCAACAACTAAAACATCAGTGTGCTATCAACACTATTCTCATACTGAATCCAAAACACAGCACTGTACCAGCTACTAGGACAAAAATTAACTCTATCCCAGCTGAAACCAGGACAGAGTGACTAGCATCCTCTTTCTTACATGTAAGATTGGGCTGTTTGAAATATCCTGATGCAAATCTCATTGTTTCCCTTTTGAAAGAGAGCAGAAACTGAATCTGTGGGAAATCCACCTTCCAAGTTGTTTTGGAGTCATAACATTTAGAAACCTAGACTGCTGCAGTCCTGGATAGGCAAGCAAAATGAAATTTCATTAGAATGTCATCAGATTATATTGTCTCCAAGTAACATTTTAAGTCTGAAAAATCGGAAATTCCTTCTTTAAAAAAAGTAACCCTCCCTCTCCCCTGCTCACTGTCAGCTCTAGCAATTTTCTTGGGCCTTTATATACCAGCTACAGAATTTCAGTGATGTTGGAAACCAGCCATTTATTCAAACAATTTTGCACATCAGAATTTTTCTAGTGCCTCATACAAATTTAGTTCTCATTCTATTACTGCTTAATTTTCTTAATAGCCTCTTATGATGGATATGTCAATGAAATTAAATTAATTCAGAGCACCTTTTGTTACTATTTCTCTAAAAGACTCAAGAACATTTATAGATCCTGTGATGTAGTAAAATGTACAGCTGGTTTGTTATTGAAATCAACAGCAAAAGAAATATAAACACAGTGATTTTCTGATAGTCTGACTTTTTATTAGAATTTTGTAATCTAGATATCTGACTTAAATCCTAGTCCTTGTCATGCTCTCCCATATACCAAGCACAGAACCCAAAGAGGCAGTACCTAAACACAGAACAATGGGTATATGAAGAGGATAATATGCACCTGACACCTTCTGTCACCAGTTTTGGGACGCCAATGGCATGAGAGAGGACATGAGCCCAAACACGTCAAATTAAGTGGGGCTACTTATATTCTGTCTATCCTCTTATGCCACCCCTTTAATAAACTGAGACTTCAACCATTTTGGAGCCAGATAATGGCTTCAGAGGAAGCTGAATTGACCAAGATGAACTCTGTGTGCACGTTTGCTATATACATACCCTTTTGACTGTGGGAATAACCTGGGAGGGACTTGCTGTACAGGCCAACCATGATTTCCTAACATCCAGCAAGCAAATGAAAAGGATAGTAGAGGGGCTGAGGCACCTCAGGCTTCAGCGAAAGAAATCTCCTTTGTACAGAAAATACCTTCTGCAGTTATCTATGGTCTGGAAGAAAAACCTCCTGCTTGTGTCAGAAGAGCTCAAATATGTTGGTGAATTGTTTTATCACAGATGTATCTCTTGACCTTTGAAATTACAAATAACTGAATCTTGCAATTAGGGAAGACAGTACCACCTCACCTACAACTGAGTGTTTTATAGCCCACATCAGATAAAAGTATTTTTAGATCAAATTGGAAGTGCAGTGAGAGCCTGAAGCTGATCAGAATCATAATGCAATGGAAAACCTTACACAGACACCTGTTTCAAAGTGATTTCTGGCTCAGTTGGGAGATCAAAGAGTGTCAGCTACTGCTGATAAACTCAGATAAGCCTCCCGAATTCTGTATGCTTTACAGATCCCAAACCTCTTAAAATGAGACATTTGGTTATTACAGTTTCTTTGGGGTCTCCTGAAATTAACTGACAAAATTCCATGGTGCAAAAAAGAGTATAGCTTGGGAATGCCTACTGCATTCCTTTTTTCTCAGACTAGCATGCTCCCCCTCACAGGTTCATCTCCCAAGTGCTCAGTGAAGTAAATTAAAGAGTAAATTGGATAGTGGTTCTTATTTTTATTTCCCCAAGAATTGGTGGAACAACAGCTAGAATACACACACAGATGGCTAGAATGAGTATAATCTTTCTGTGAAATAATTTTTCTCTCTCTTGTCTCTCTCTCTGTCTGTCACATATGTGTACACTATTTCCTCTTCTGATGACAAGACTGACCAGGGTGCTCATCAACCGCATCGCCAATATTGACAATGACAAATCCCTTCCGCAGCTCAGGAGAACCTTAAATAAATTCTCCCAAGGCACTAGCAGGCGTTCTCCTCCTTGCCCTGTCACTCATGGTGAAGGCTGAAAGGCTGATTAGAAATAATGCAGGGGCATTCTGGAATGGAAAAAGTCTCTTTGATGGGGAATAAGTCAAGACTATAAGGCGTATTTAATTCCTTCTCTTTCCTCCTTCAGTTTTAATTAGGATTAAAATGTCTCTGCTAGACATTTTGGGATTACTTTCATTTTCTTACACCATGTACGAGATTATCTGCTTCACATTAGCCTGAAAAATACTGGAGAATTAACAACTGGAAACAAAACTGTTGGAAGGCAAACACATCCCAGAAAAATCCATAACTCCCTTCACTTCCCCAACCTCTCCAGAACACATGCACATCAAAAGTTTGTGGCAAAAAACCAACTCAACATCCACATCCTTTCCCACAAACATATTGCTGTTTAATTGTAATAGGTCTCCATTTCTGGGGCAAATGACAAGCAAAATTGTTGGCAAGAAATAGAAGCTTGGCTGGTCAAGGCCTGTCAGGAGTTTATTCAGCACTTCAAAGAATTAGGTGCGTTGCCTCTCGATAACATCTCATGTTTTATAAATACAACAGAAAAAATAAAACAAAAATCAGGTCACCACAAAGAACCAAGTCCAACCTCAACCCAAAGCTCACAGAGTTTTTCCTTGCACAGCCATTCAGATAACTCCTTTCTCCCTGCTACCCTCACATTTTCTGTTCCTCTCCTAACAGATTCTGCTCAGGCATTGGTTCTCCTCACTTATGTAGATCCAGGACATCATTTAAGACCCAAAACTTTGAGCCATGGCCTTGTAATAGCAAGCAGCATTATTGGACTATAGCAACAAACAGGATAAAGCCTAGAGGGGTTGTGGTGTAAGCCACCAGCAGCCATGAGCACATCACACAGTAGGTGTGTTACAGCACTAGAGCTACAATGAAACAGAAGTGTTCCCCTTCAAAAAGGGAAAGGAATAAGGAATAACTTGGAGGCAAGTCTATGGTTGCATAAGAGAAGAAAGGAGGATTTTATTATAAACCCGTAGGAATGACATTTCGGTTTTGACAGCCTTCTGGGTATAACTGCCCGATGCTGACAGCACCTTCAATTAACTCTAGGAGAATACAAGACTGCACATGATGTTAATATTTACCTTTAGGATCTTTTAATCTGCTACAATTATACAAATGTCCACAGTAGGATATGTTGCCATGAGGGACTCTGTAAAGAAGGTTGGGACTCTGACTCCAACCAGCCTTGTACACCGCATGGATTGGATGCCTGACTGTGCAGCATCCCCTCCAAAGCACGGGCGATTCCATATATCCCAGTCAGCCAAGACATGCATATCTTGTCCTGTCTGAAGGGGCATATGTTCACCAGGCAGGACTCAATCAATAGGTAGAAGTTATATTAAGGGAAGCGTTGCTGGTGGATTTCAGCAGGATGAATGCCTGGAGGCAGTCAGTATAATGATGGCTATGAAGCAGCATAGACAGACACAATTCTTTAGTCCTCTCAAAGAGAGAGGGCTCCAAAGATATTTGAGACACCTTCACACTTGAGGGTATTCAATAAACTTGTTTAATGAGATGAGACCAGGCACAACAGGTTTATAGTATTTGATTATATGCTTTGATGCAAGATACTAAACCAAATGGAGAAATGAGTCTACTCCAATGTGACAGGTTACATGTTCCTCTAGATTTATCATTTTAATAAGAAAGATTAACTTTTCAAAGCACTTCGTTTAGATTTTGTCATGATGACGGATGATGCTTCTGTTGATTTCATAACAAATTTTGCATTTAAAAAGCATTTGATAATCTTTTGTGCTGACTCTGGAGCTATACATCTACCTATCTAAGCTAATTTTTGGGGAGATGCAGCCCCAAGAACACTCATACAATTATTTTTAAAATATATCCCCACATCTCTGGGCACACTGGATCTGCTGGTTAGATCGTCTCCCTTCTTGTGAAGCTCAGGTCCAAGTCTTTCTGTGAGGAACATCTCAGAACCAGCAGAAGGAAGGGGGGAGGGAATATTCAGTGTTTACCTTTCCAGGTAAAGAGTAGTAAGCTTTTTAATTGATAAAACCTCCATTACAAGAACACACAGTATATGTTATTACTGTTGGATTTTAAAATCCAACTTGCTTTTATTCAGGAGGATTTTGCTCCTTGACAAAAAAATCACACCGTCTGCTTTTTTTTTTCCCCAGTAAGCAAACATTAAAATTGTTTGCAAGTGCATAGTTTTTTAAAATATTGCACAAGACTCAAAACTTGAAGACTGAAGACAGAAAAGATTATGAGACAGTGAAGGAAGGTGTCTTAAGTTAGGAGAGAGTATAATCTAGCCTCTACAAAAATATTAATAGTAATTAATATTTATACAACAGAGGTGGATTCCCTTGGGTATTTTCCTAATTGTAAATGAACCTGTTAAGCAGAAATATAGATTCTGCACTGTTGATCCCATTTGGCCTGAAAAATCCCAGTACAGCTACACAACAAGTCTTTGATTGCTCACTCTAGCTGATATTGGCAAACGCTCAAGCACTGAAAAACCCAAACAAGATGCTTTTTGATCTTTCAACACGTGTTTGCCACAGGTGTCTATCTCTGATATGTTCCCAGTAAAAAACTCACTAGCCTAAATGCTAGCAGGGGCAGTCTGTTTGGAAGCTTCCGGCACACTGGCTGTTCTCAGGATGGAAACTTTTCAGTTGCAAACTTGTGCCAGTACTTCTTAAAAATACCCAAGTGGTCACGGATATCTGTGTCCCATGTTGAGCTCTGTTGTCCCTAGGTCCTCCTCCTAGCTAAGGGCATCATTAACAAGACATATACCGTGGAATTCAGAGACCTGGAGGAAAGCAACTTGCCAAAAGGTTGCTGAATAGAGGGGCTGTTGAATGAACAAAATCTCTCAAGAAATATCTGCTCTCATGTCATTGCTCCCCAGTGGCAGATCGCTGCTACAGCTCTTTATATCCTGTGTTTCTGCAAGGCCAGATGCAGGAAAGTTATATCAATTTGACCTGAAGCTCTTCTTTAGAAGGATCATACTTGACTCACCTTACAATGAAAGAAGCTAGTAATTATGTGTTAGGATGTTTTTAATCCATTGTTCTTTGTATATTTTAAAAAAAGTGTGAAGCTATTCTCTATGACCAAACCATAATTCAGAGAAGTCAAGACTTAAATGCCCAGTGGCTCCAGGGTTTTTAGTGCCTGGTGAAAGATGCTTACAGTTCAGCCTTCAGAGGTTTGAATGGCTGGTACTTAGGGCATATCCAGGGAAGCACAGCCAGGCTTCCTAACCCCAAAACATCTTTCTAGTTACTCAGTCACATTGTCTCAAAAATTAGGTGTTATTTTTTCCTCTGCTGGCAGTCCTGCTTTACAAACACATTATTCACTCCAATTTCCCTTGGAAAGTCATGATGGGATTGACTTTTTCCTCTCATTAGCACAGACAAATTAAGGTAAAGCACGGACTACCTGAAATTCTTAATAGATTATTGAAGTCAGCAGGCATGCCATGGAAATTCTCAGAATACTTAGCCTCTTTTGTAAACCAAAGGCTAATATATGACCCAAACAATTATAGTCTGTGAACTTTCACAGACAGCCTGAAGGCAGCTGTGGAAGGTAAGACAGAGCAACAATTTGGAAAGAACAGCAGGCAGCCAACCACCGTCTGTCAGGATAAAGCTTCTCTTAGTTCATTAGGATCAAGAGGGAATCAGATAATTGGAATGTGCTTTCACATGTATAAAGCTTTTGAAAATGCATTTGAGCCAGAGTGTTTTCTCTGAGGCATGGTATCACACTGCTAAAATTAATAATTTCTTAGTTCTTGTTCCTAGCGAGGTAGGAAAGAAAGAGGAAGAGGAAAGTTATCCCTGTTAAACATCAGCCCACCTGAACCAAGAACTGTCCTAGGGACTGTGAATGAGAAGTGTCTGGGTTTGCATTTAACTCTGCCCAGCATTTTCAAAATAAGGGGAAAAAATAAAAATAAATTAAAAGCAACAGTGGCTAGGGAAGAACAAAGCAAGCAAATTGTGACTGGAACACAGAAGAGGGTGGGAAAAATCACTGCAAACTTCAGCAAGAGTTTCTGATGCAGCATTACAGCTTATTTAAATCAAAGCCTTTGAAGGGCTTTCCAGCAAATACACCATGTCATTTCTGTAACAGTAAAACAAAAGTTATTAAAAAAAAAAAAAAAAAGGAAATGGAAAAAAAAAAAAAGAAAAAAAAGCCTTTACAGTCACATGAAGCCAGACCTGAATAAACAAGTAGAACAATAGTGTGATTCTTTCCAAAGAAAATTAGATGTCTCTTTTTTATCTTCTCTGTGCTGTTTTGCTAAGGCTTAGGAGAAACAAATTTGAAAGCAAGCTGATCTGCTGGTCTGGTTACAGCAGAAATCTGCAGGACAAAGAATGGGTTTCTGAACTTATCCTAGGAGTGAGGAGAGGGGGAAAAAAAAGAAAAGCTAAGCAGGATCTACCCGAGACAGCTAACAAGGGTGAGATAGATCTTAATCCAAACAAAAACCAGTGTCATGAGAGAGTACCTGCTAATTCATTTTAAATCTGGTGCTGACAGACAGCACCCGTGTTGACACACACTAAATCAAGTGAGCGAAGCAGAGGAAGACACTGTGGGGAAAGTAAGAAAATAAACAAATAGATTAATAAATACTTTTTTTAAATCTTAAAATAATATATATATACAGTGATAATTTAATCAAATTGTTTATTTAGGTACTAAAAATAAACAAAGTATTGCTGTTTTCCCATTGGGCCACTTCTCTTCCATGCTTATCCTCATCCGAGGCAGGATTCTATGTTTCTAAAATGGGATTATCGCAATGAAAGATCAGCACATAGCTGAATCTGGAGATGCAGTTAATCATCCAGACAACTCCCTCAGTTAGTCTACAATCCAGACTGAAAATCCATTTCACTAGAAATAGTTTTACTGAATTAAACTGAACTTCTAAAAAGTCAAAGGAGATTTTATTTTTATAAACATATATGTGTATGTATACACACACACATATACACACAGCAGATGGTTTCATCTCACTGCCTCCTGTCTCTGATGGGATATTTTATGGTAAGCAATCCACACATCTTCCTCAGAATATAATATCAGTGACAGACTGTGATTCACACTCTCAGAACATTCACCACAGAATATTCACTGAAACTTATCTTCCACTAATTTCCCACACAACTGGCACAATAGTTACAGACGATAAATAAATAATTACCATATGCTCCTTTAACATTAACAAGCTAAAATAATAGGTTTTTACCTATATGGTCTCTAACACAGGAGTACCCAGGCCCTTAAAAAAAATTAAAAAGATTGTTTCTCCAGTAGCACTAACCAACAAAATAATGACAAGTTCACATTTACACAATATAAATTTTTACCATCCTCTGCCATGTATTTCTGGATAAATAGGTCCAGAAAAATCAAGACAGTGCAATATCATTGCATACAAATGCCTACTTATAGCACATAAAGCTGTGAATTTACATGATAAGTTTAGGATACTGTTACAAAAAGGGAGCCATGGGACACATCCTGCTATGAACTACAATGTTTTAAACCTGCAATGAACCTGAATGGAGCTTCTCCAGATTTACACAGGATTAACATAGGCAGCATATTGCTCATTTTCTCAACATAATTTTCATATGGTGAAACTCATATGGATGAAAAGTTTGGGTAAATGTCATAAATTATAAATTGCACTTTTTATTTCTTTCACCAAGAGAGATGCTATAAAGAAGAGTACTTTTTATATACTGTACTAACCTGGATGAAATTAATAATTTAACTGAAGAGCAATTGTATAAAATAACAAAAAGGTACAGATGTACGCTCAGGCAGCAGTTTCAAAGGGATCTAATAACACAGTCTGTGGAGACAGCTTGCTCTTACAGCCCATATGTCCCACAGAACTTGAGAATGACTTCTGAGGGTTGTTTTTCTTTGGTTTTGTACACACCTGTTGCTGGTAGCCTTCAGCTAGATATATAGGGATTCCCACAATGCCTAAAAAGATTTTAATATCTGGGGCATAAACATGATGAAATGGGAATCACCAGGAGCTGTGTGATCTTTGTCAAGTCACTTCTGTTTCTGGTTCCCCTTCCATCTCAACCATCAAGACAGTCAAGAAAATGGGTCCTTGTCCCCATGGGTCCTGGTCCTGTTGACACTCATGGTCATTCATTAGGTAGCTGAAGCTTCCAGAGCTCAATCTGCAGCTTGCACTGCACCTTGCACGTTGAGCTACCTGCGCTAAATACATTCCTCAACACTTAACCTGGGTGAGAGAGTGCAAGGCCAATAGGAATCAGCAGTGAATAAGGATTTATGAGGATGCTCACATTTGGGAAAGCTAGGTGTTCATGAGGAGTATAACCATTTAGAAATCTATATCGCTGCATTTTATTGTGTAGTTAGTACAGGGAGAGGTGTGGGAAAAATTTACTCAGTGGAAGAGAGTGGTATACTAGGCACCACAACTCTTTCAAATTCCTCATTTTTTAATGCAATAACTTAAGCTTCTTAATTTGCACCCATGCAAATTAATTGTCTTTTGCAACAGACTGTTTTCTGTGAGGGAACACTAGCTATCTCTGCCTTTCTGGCTTCCTTTTCTTTGAGCATGATCATAGCCATCTGCAAACCCACCCCACTGATTTACCTCCTTATTGATTGCCTTTCCTCCAAAAGGCAGCACATACAGATCTACCTTAATGTCTTTGTATTAGACAGAGGTTAAAACACAACCTTTTTACTGCTTCAGGTGGATTTCAAAAATTTAAGGACTTCTTAAACTGGATATGCTAGGTTGATTGTTAAAGGTTGCTTTGCAATGTCACCTAGATTACACACACTTACAGAACATACCCAGGAGTAACACTGCAGTTGTGTATGACGGCAACATACACTGTGCTAGGTCACACACTGTATCAACAGGCAACCCTAAGGAGTTCAATCCTGAACTCAACAGTAGGCATGGACTGCCCCTGTTGGGAAATACCATCACTGGCAAATTTCTAGCATCACACAATAGCTCCAACTGTCCTGTAGTGGGATATAACTATGACAGATGCCTGGAACCTGAAAGGATGAGTGGTTTAGTTTTCAGCCTTTGGATAGTTTTGATGGAGTAGTATGAAAAGTGCTGTAACACAGGCTTTGCTTGCAATTCTTTTACTGTGGAGATCTGCCTACTGACAGCCTTATTATCATGAGTTTTCTTTAAAGTCTAGATCAACCTCAAGATGAAAGGCTTAAAAAGAGAAAGTTGTTTTCTGGTTATAGTTTCAATCTAATTTAGTTAATTAAAAGTGTGGAGTAGCTAATCCTGAATTCTTTTGCACAGTTTGAGGAAGCAAAAAAGTGGTAAATTTATTATTTAAACTCAAGGCAACAAATCAATGCAGGTGAAAAGTTAGGAAGAACTTTCACAAACAAGGAATGGGGTTTTTTTGTCAAGAAAGGTCTGAAGTATACATTGTGGAAAAAAAATTCCTAGGAAAGACTAGAACTGAGTAATTTTCACATGTTTTAGCTTTTTGTGGGCATTGAACAAGATAACCGAAGCCAAATATATATAAAGTTATTTTTATTCCTGCACCTGGCTCTCTTGAAATATCAAGACTATATTTCTCTTGTACTACATCTCTGATTCAACACAGTGCCTTTTGGTGAAGTTATTCTCTCATGGGATGTCTATAACTGCTTTTCTTCTGCAGTGAACATCATGATTGTTCTCTTGTTTGCCTTTGTTCTATTACTCCTGGCAAAATTTAAACCAAACAATTTTTCTTGCTTTAGGAAAAGAAAAATAATATGAATAATTTTTGAAATATTTGTATGCAACTATTTTATATTTAGTTTTTCTCTATCAGTAATTTACAGTGTATTATATTTTCCTTTATACAGTTTTTAAAAATATATACTTTATGTTTCTTCTCTTCACATAATTTGTGCAAAACAACAGACAAAGACATTTCTAGTTCCAGGGCAAGTCAATTAAAGTATACACCTCTTAGCACATTTTAAGGAATGCAGATAACAATAACAGTATTTCTACATTGGCAAGTAGATTTAGCTAATGCTATTATGACTTCAGATTTATAAAATAGGATTAAAACCAACTATTATACATTAAAACAGGTATGTCTTTCTTTTTAGCTACTGTGGGATGACTTATTTTAGTCAACATGTGTAGTTCTCACTGTCTCCTGAACCAAAACGCTCAGGAAGACTCAGTTTGCCCAAAGCAGAACAACAGCTGCACCTGTTATTCTGTTGTTGGCTATTCTGGCAACAGATCCTCACCAAGGAACCTGGATCTGGTTGAAATTTCAAAAAACATCCCCAATCCGTGCGAGTGGCACTGCTGGACTTGGTGAGGGATGACCATCCACAAGGAACTTCACATTCCTTTTAAGGTTGCTAGGACAGAGTGAAAATACAGGGTAGATGGATTTTAATATCCAAGTAAATTTACATTTTGCTTATTAGTGGGAGAAAAGCATTTACAGTGGGGGGGGTTTGTAAGCAGGCTCACTTGAATAATGAAAAGAGATACATTTGTTGTACAGATTTACTATTATCTTTACTATTAATGCTTCGGGGCAAACTCCATATAAATATGTTTATCAACCATTCATTAATACAGATAATTACTATAAAATGATGCACTTGTGCTCTGTTAAACCATTACTTAATATTTCATCAACATTCTCTTACACGTGCTTTAAATCAAGTTGTTGAAAATAGTTGTAATAAATTCCTAAACCCCCATAAAATTGTTTACACACACAGAGCCTAGTTTACTGTGTCTGGTCCTCTAAATCATCAGGCTATATTTCTTGAACCCTAGAAAAAATACTTGTTAGTACTAAAGTCTAAAGTACTAAAGGATACATTTCATTTCAGCTTTAAAATACTCTAATCTGTTATGATGGTAACATTTTATTTCTAATAGGCTGAAAGTGAATCTTAAAATTATTTAATTAGAGGCATTTGAATTAAAACAGCAGAAGTGTAGTAAGAGACTGAAAGTACATGTGCCTCACATAAACCCTGGATAACAACATGGAAAAACCTCTTTTGAGGCTTGAATAGATAATAAGAACAATATGGAAGCTTTCCTGCTATATTTTCAAGCTGTTGCTGAAAGTGTTTCCTAATCAGGATAAAAAGCCAAATTTAATTAAAATTCAGTCTAAATGTCCTGTTTACTTTTAGCTATAAGCATTTTGCACTATTAAGACAAATACAGTTTACCATTACCAAAAACAACTGCTGTAAAATTTATAAATGGAAGGTGAGAATAGGTAGACGTACTCAGAACATTGTGTTTCCAATATATTGCTGTATTTTAAGGCTATAAAAGAATGATCTGGCATTCAAGCTCTCCAAGAGGTAATTTGCAATTCAGTACATTGTATTTTAATCAATAAATAATCATGAACAGAGAAGGACATGATTTCTCATGTTACTAGCCACTGCTGGGTTCCAGGGAACAGCTTCCCCCCATGGATGCTGAATACCAAAAAAACATAAAACACCAAGAGCTTTCCAGTATGAAGTAATTACCCTACCATTTTGAGATGAGGATTTGAATTACAGGGAAAAAAAGAAGAAAAAAATGAAAAAAACCCCACAAAACAAAATAAAAAAAATTAAAAAAAGAGAGAGAGAAAAAAACTTTTAATGTTTTCTGATAAATTTTATCGTAAACTGTTATAATAGAATCATAGAATATCCTGAGTTGGAGAGGACCCACAAAGATTATCGAGTCCAACTCCTGGTCCTGCATAGGACCATCCCCAAGAGTTACACCATGTGCCCAAGGGCATTGTCCAAATGTTTCTTGAACTCTGGCAGACTTGGTGCTGTGACCACTTCTCTAAGGAGCCTGTTTCAGTGCCCAAACATCCTCTGGGTAAAGAACCTTTTTCTAATATCCAATCTAAACCTCCCTGACACAACTTCAGGCCATTCCCTCAGGTCCTGTCACTAGTCACCACAGAGAAGAGATCAGCGTCTGTCACTCTCCAATAGTTGAAAATCTTTCTTACACTGCAGTGCCCAAAACTTCACGCAATATTCAAGGTGAGACCACCCTAATGCAGAGCAGAGTGGGATAATCGCCTCCCTCGACCGGCTGGCGATGTTGCCTCTGGTGTCCTGCAGGACACAGTTGGCCCTCCTGGTTGCCAGGGCACTGCTGACTCATAATCAACTTGCCATCGACCAGGACAACCAGGTCCCTTTCTGCAGCACTGATCTCCAACCTCTCCTTCCCTAATCCGTACACACAACCAGGGTTGCCCCATCCCAGGTGCAGAATCCCTCACTTGTCTTTCTTGAACTTCACACGGTTGCTGATTGCCCAGTCCTTTAATTTACCAAAGTCTCTCTGCAGGGCCTTCTTGCCTCTGAGGGAGTCAACAGCTCCTCCCAATTTAGTAGCGTCAGGCAACTTGCTTTGTAACCCTTTCAGTCCTGCGTCCAAGTTGTTTATGAAGATGTTGAACAGCACAGGGCCTAAGATGGAGCCCTGTGGAACGGCACTAGGGTTGGGAAAATAAAAGCTATATCTGTTTTCTCTTACTACACTGTCAGTTTCAGTCATGTCCTATACATAAGGTATTTTCAAACTAGTTATCAACTCAAGGAATTACTTTTTTTTTTTTTTTTGTAAAACAGTGTTATTTGACGACTGCATGTCTTTGAACGCTCACATACCAAAACAAGTTAGTTTTTCCTCACTGGTGCTGCTGCGCATACCTAAAACACAATGGGAAAGAGGGGAACTACCTGTGAATCCAGGCACATACCTTAAATGAGAAAACACCCTCCCAGAAAGTTGCTCCACTTGTTTCATTCAACACCAGTCACCTAAAATAGATAGCTCTGCTTCTCCTGACAGTGTTGCCATGGTAGCCCCACACTCCCTGCAGTCCTGAAACCTATCCAGAAGGTTGGAGAAGTGCTTACACAGGTAAGCCAGAGCACAGTGGGATGCTGCAGCAGCATCCCTCAGGCTCCGTGTGGAGGTACCTGGTATGGTGATACCCAAGCTTGTTTGTGAAAAGATACTGTGCACCACCTACCTCCAGGCCATATCTGAACCGAGCCTCGGCCACCTTGCTCTCACCAACCCACCACCCATCTCTCTGCAAACTCCAAGCCATCTCCATGCCTCTAGCAACAGCAAGCTGAAGGGACTGTGCATCAGAGAAAGACTCCTCACTGAGTTGACCTCAGTGGCGAGGATTCAGCAGAGCCTGCATTTCACCCCTGCTCAGAGATGAGCAGTGGGAGGACAGAATGGGATGCAGGGCAGATGAAGAGTTACCAACAGTTACTCTCTGGGCTTCCCACGTGAAAAAGCAGCAAAACTGCTAGAAGTAGACTCCATCTGTTTCTGTTAGGGAGCACAAACATAAATAACACCGTATGGTCAATATTATCCAAGGCAGCTGTTAGATCTAAAAGGATCCTAATATTATAGTATTCAGCAGTTTGCAGATAATATTTAAGCAGAAGATGATCCTAAAAATTTCTAAATTTAGTTTTTAAGCCAATGTAAACTTGAATATTTTATCTGCAAATATAGAGGGGGGGAAAGCTACTGCAGCACTCTGTAGAAAAAAATCCGTGTTTGATATCACTAGGCAGTAGGATTTTACCAGAATGGACTCACATATTTCTATACAGGCAGACTGATGTAAATAAGTAGCAGAAGGCATTTCCCTCATGCACTTCATATTTAACCTCCTCACTCAATAACCTGTTTGCCACTCTACTTAAAACAACCTGTGTAAAGACACTGGATGATGGCTGAGAATTAAAAATCAGCTTTGTTAATCTCCTAGCTCCTGAACTAAAGAAAAAAATTGTATGCAAATATTGTTCCCTTGGAACCACATTTACTTAGCTGCTGATGAACAAGGAGAGAAAGTGCTGTTCTGTCCCGTTTCTTTATGAAGTAGCACCAATCCTGTGCTACAATTCCTCCCGTAGCTAACAGACTACAACTGTGTCAAGTGATGTGATAACCATTTGCTCCAAGGACTACGAATAATGCAATGGGGGGGACAGCAAACCAAAAACAGAAAGGGAAAAAAAAGATAACACTTTTCTATTTTAAAAAGAACAAACCTTCAGATTTCTCTGTACAAAAACATCTTAACACGAAGATTACTTCTAGAAGGTCTCTATGTTTTACAAAAGTCTGATAAATACTACTTCATGTCTTCCCATCCAGAGAAACATAAAATGTCAGTTTCTAAACATACTTTGAAAGACCTCATAATATAGGCTTTGAATTAGCAGAGCTGTTCAGCGTGCAGGAGCCCATAAGGGTATACATAAGGGGTGGGGTTATCATTGAAGATGAAAAGAACATACAAACAAAAAGTGCTTTGCTGAACTGCAGCTGTAGTGAATTCTCTTCAGAAACTGCTGCCTAACAAGAACAGCAGATGATCTTTTTCTCTCCATCTTTTCTCCTCTGTTTCATCAAGCTTTAACACCTTTGATTAGAGCTGAGTGACTAGTGTTTCTTTGATAGATTTAAACTTTTGCTTTACATGACTAATTTATTTATAGCTTCTGCTATTGTTCGAAAAGACACCTTTTTTTTCAAAGCCCTATCCAAGGAAAAATAAAACTAAAAGATCAGACATTCCTGATTTCTGTCAATCTATTCTTTTAACTCCAGAAAGAATTGTGCAAACAATCATTCAGGCCACTGGTTATTCAAAACTTCTTTGCTCTGTGGTTTGACATACTATATGAGCAGTTTCCAATTAACTCTAAAGGATTTTTTTTTCTTCCCAAGTGTATGACTGAAGCCCACAAGAAAGAGATGAGCCTTAATAGCTACTGAACTGTAACTGTTAAGTACTAGTGTTGCACCTATTATAGCAACCAAAGATGACAATAAAATAAGGTATTCTACGAAGTGCGTCCAAAAGTTTTGTCATGCTTGACATGTCCTGAGATGGTTTAAGAAACACACAGAAGCTGCAAATGATGCAGTACAGATCTGCTGAGTTCCCAGGAGAGGAGCTGGGAGCATACTGTTGGGGCGGTCATAGACACAGAATTCCACATTGTCTCTTATTGACATTCATGTCCATTATGTGGTACTTTTTTCTTTGTTTTCTGTCAATTTAAAATCTACAATAACAACAAACCCACAAAAAACCAAAAATAACACTCTCCCAAAACTCGAACAAACACAAACAAAACCACTACCACAAAAACAAACAAAAACCCCAAACAAAGAAACAAGTTAAAGGTCAGGTGGGGTTTTTACCACCCTTCTGATAGACATTTTCTATTAAATTTTACCTCAGAATTCCTGCAACCCAGTACAGAGCCAATGAATGACACAAATTGAAGTGTTTCAGAAGTGTATTTCTACTTCATTTTGAGGTATTTTTGGTTTGTGATGCAACATTCCAGTATTGCCTTCCCTCTTTGTTCCTCTCCTCAGTGTGTGATTTTCATTCTTCACTGTAATGGCCAAGGACAGCAGCATAGTTTCTTTTGTTCTTTTTCATTTCCTTCATAGAATTTAGCAGTTGAATTGCAGTAATTCACTGTGTGAAATGTTTATTTTTAGTGCTGACCCCATAAGGGCAAGAACATTTGCTCAGACACAATCAAGAAAACGCAGATGATGATACACTCAAGACCTGTAATGGAAGTACCTGTTTATACACTGACACACCACAATTTAACAATGCATTGAGAGTAATTTGTCACTCAGGGTCACTCGCTGCAACAACAGAGCTAGTGAAAAACAAGGACCACATCTAGACTATGAGGCCATAGAGGAAATTCTCTCAGTAATATTAAACGTTAAATCTTCATCTTCTTCTAAAAAAAGTCATTGAGTTGCGTGATTTAGATCCTTAGGAGCATTAGAAATTGAGTCAGCACTAATAGAAGTAGCAGGCATCTCATCGTCTACAGACACCACTGTCAGAAAAGGTAGGTATGTTTGGTAGGAATCCAGCAACTAATCAAGCATTCTGATTTAGACAGAGCCTCTGAATGAATGCTTGAATGAGAAGACTCAGAATGAACTTCTGGAAGAGACAGCTAAGCTGTCATTAGCATTAACTGCCCAGATTGCTTTCTGAAATTCTCTGCTAAAGCAGCTCAGTTATGCCTGGAAGTAAAATTGCCCAGTCTTCCCCCAAAACACCTGTCATTCAGCTTCCAGGTTCATTAGCAAGGAAAATTTAAACTTCATCAAGACAAATCTCAGCTTGGCCAAGACATATCGACCAACAGATGCAGGAGCAGCACCTCACAACTCCTAAAAGCTCCAGTCAGTATTTATTGCTCAACTGTTTGTGCAGTTATAGTACACAAGGGCTTGGTGGAGTACTTAAAGCCACTTGAATATCTTTATAAGTTAAGTAATCAGATGTCATCAGAATGTAAATAAAGGAAATTATGAAAGCTCTCACTGAGGGATTTTGCCTTACCTTTCCTCTCAAACATCAAACATCTTGAAAAACACTTGACAAACTGATGCGATACTAAGCTTCTTCCTCCTGTTGATACCATTAGAAATATTAAACTCCAAAGGTAACTATCCAATTTTATCTCCTTTAGATTACTAAAGTTGAGATCTATTTTTGGCTTCAGCTGCCTATGTGAACTACTCAGTCTGAAATATTCAATAAGATACTGTTATTTTTATTTCTCAGTCTCCTTTTTCAGCTACCACAACTTAGCTAGAGCTAAATGAGTTTCCCAGGAATGACTCCACATTCACAAGGAGGATTTCACTAGCAAGGCTGCCTCCTGCCCTTGGCTTCCCAGACACAGCCTCTATTTTCTTTCTTCTAATCCCAGGTCTACCTGTTTTCCCAAAAAAACATGGGCAGGACTCCCTCAAAAGCAGGGAGTCCCTGCAGAGAGACCTTGACAAACTAGAGGACTGGGCAATCAACATCCATATGAAGTACAACAAAGAAAAGTTGGGGATTCTGCACCTTGTTGTGCGTACAGACTGGGGAAGGAGAGGTTGGAGAGCAGCGTTGCAGGAAGAGGCCTTAGGGGTTGCATATGAGTCAGCAGTGCCCTGGCAGCCAGGAGGACCAACCGTGTCCTGCAGGACACCAGACACAGAATCACCAGGTGGTCAAGGGAGGGGATTATCCCACTCTGCTCTGCATTGGGGTGGTCTCACCTTGAATATTGTGTGCAGTTTTGGGCACTGCAATGTAAGAAAGATATTCAGCTATTGGAGAGTGTCCAAAGGAGGGCAATGAAGATGGTGAAGGGCCTTGAGGGGAAGCCGTACGAGGAGTGGCTGCGAGCACTTGTTCTGTTCAGCGTGGAGGAGACTGAGGGGAGACCTCATTGCAGTTACAATTTCCTCATTAGGGGAAAAGGAGGGGCAGGCACTGGTCTCTGTGGTGACCAGTGACAGGACCAAAGTTATGTCAGGGAGGTTTAGGTTGGATATTAGAAAAAGGTTCTTTACCCAGAGGATGTTTGGGCACTGGAACAGGCTCCTTAGAGAAGTGGTCACAGTACCAAGTCTGCCAGAGTTCAAGAAACATTTGGACAATGCTCTCAGGCACATGGTGTAACTCTTGGGGATGGTCTTACGCAGGATCAAGAATTGGACTTGATGATCCTTTTGGGTCCCTTCCCTCAGCATATTCTGTGGTTCAGTGAATATTGGTAAGTATGCCCTGGTGGATCTCAAAGTCCCATCTGGGATAAGATATTTTGCAAAGAAAATAAAAATTAAAAGAAAATGTCACAAAAGAATAGTTTAATTCCTGATACCCTGGTATGATGCTTGTTCTCATCTTGATCCAGGGGAAACAAGGTGGATGTGGTCAAAATAATGATTTTTAAAAATTTTTAAAAGAAGTTTCAGGCATCTTATGCCTCATTTGCTTCTATTGCTTTGGCCTCCCAGGTGAGCTGTTGGGGTGATGGACATTGCCAAGCTATAGCAGTTGGCAACCTGCACTTTGAGGAGCTGGTCCCCAGTCCATCAAACCAGGGGCTCTGACAAACTCCCAGCTCTAAGCTGCCTCAGTCTGCAGCCACTGTGCTGGCTCCCTCCCTCACCTCTGCTGCAGGTCACTGCTCCATTTTCTGCCATGAGGACAGGGGGATGCACATTTCCTCCAATCCTGCAGTTCCCACTTTCATACTCACCAAAATTGCAAATAAAATCACATTTCCTTTAGCCAGTTCAACAGTGAGTGCAGGGACCTCCAGCAAAGGGACAATAATAAACAGCCAGGACACAGCAACACTTCAAACCACAATACTCCATCCCCCATGAATGAGTCAAAGCCTGCAGAGGTTGATCATAACAAGCCAACTCAGTCTTGAACATTTCCCCCCATTTTGTGGAAGTACAGTCTTTGATTTAGGAGAATCTGCCCAGAATGACATGAGGACTTCTCAATTTCCACCCTTCCAAAAACGTTAAATATCTTTCCAGTGTGATTTCCCAGCACTGCTTTTTGCAGGAAACTTATCCTCAGATGCAGCATCATGGTTCTTCTGCTTCTCTTCTTGGCCAAACAAAGTACTGAGGGCAAAACAAGATTAATAAAAAGAAAGAAGGTCAAACCTTTCATCAAGTTCAAGAGTTCTGTTTCACAGTTGAATGAAGTAATGTCTCATTCCCACTTAAATTCATTCCTCCAGCACTAAAGCTTACTAAATAATTATACTAAAATGAATCCTGATTAAATCTTTTGTACTTTTAGAATTAGAACATCAATTCAATTAAGCAATGATTGCAAAATACTGAATCTTCTCCATATCCTTCTTACAAAAAAAAAAAGAAAAAAAAGCCTGTTTAATGATGTCAAGGTTAAAAACATATTCAACCAGTTAGTTTTTACTGAAAACCAAAACCTTTCTCCCACCTATGCTCCTGTGACTTTTACTGGCTTGATCCCTACTGTCAAATAGATACATCATAGTAAAAAAAAAGTCAAAAGTGCAATTTTTATTGATGGAGACAAAACTTTAGTGAAAGAACAAGGAACTCAGACTCACAGTTCCTAAAGAAATGCTGGTAAAGAATAGCAATGATCTTCTTCAGAAGGGATTTCTTAAGCCACTAGTAGACATTACAATGTAAAAGCCACATAGAAAGTGGAAAATATCTTGGCATGTCTTTCTTCTTTTTTCTTTTCTTACTTAAAGCAAATAAAACAGTCATTTCAAAAGATACAACTACAAAACTATTCAAAGCAGTTGCTATGCTTTTCCACCTAAGGTTTTTCTGTGTATTTTTTTAAACCAGTGAAGAAATGAAAATGAATGAGCTCTTATTCAAAGCAAACATTTCTCTTGGCTCTGGTACCTATATGCAATTGCATGTGGGACCTCAGAATAGACTGGTATAGTTTAGGTACTAGCCTCTCATTATTGTGCAAGTGGTAACTCCAGCATTCAGGTTCTCTGCAGAGCTATTCAAACGAGGAAAAGCAGGCATTTCTTTATTTCCTTTCTCAGAAGCACCTCATTTATATAGTAAGCAGAGCATGCCCAAAGAGGATGTCCCCAATTACAAAGCATTATACTTACATCAACAAATTCACACTCAGAAAATGACCCAAGTCTACTAATATACATATTCTGCCCAGTGTATTTTATAGCAGCAGTTTCAAAGGCACACTTGCATTAGAGGGGACAGTAGCATAGGTCTTCCAGCTAAATGGACTTGTTCATTGCTCACCACAGCACTAAACATTTAATACACTGAAGGAGGGGTTTTGCTTTACTATTACCAGTCATCATTACAACAGTAGGCACCTTGAATTACTTGCTGCAAATACACAGAAGCACCAGAGCCATTAATCTGAAGACAGGTTTCCTCAGGGCCATCACTTACTTCAGGTGGATATTTATGTAGCTTATACACCCATTTTAGATTTAACTTTGGTGATTATGATGGTTGGGCTTGGCCTTTAAGACACATCTTCTTGACACAGGATGTTATGTGGAGAAAAGCTGCTGCATTTTGCCTTTATTAAACTGTTAATAAAGAATAGGGTGATGCAGAAGAGGGAACAAGTTGGTCTGCATTCAATCACATGCCTTTCTAAGGTGTACTTTATTAGTCATTCAGGAGAAGCTTTAGTATTCCTAAATCCTCTACTGACAATCAAATAAATGCCACCAAGGAACTCTACAGAGGTATCATAACTTACCTTCCTCTAGTAGAAGACAGCTGGTTTGTAAGGCTAGAAAGATGGTGATTTAAATATGTGCAATGTTTGCAATTTACAGTGTAACTAGCATGTAGTAATCACGGGCCCAGTCTGTGGTACAGCAATATAGTTAACTTTTTCACTAAACTGCATCAGCTTCTGTTGTGAGGGTGCATCTGAGACAAGGTTCAAATTAACCATTGGATCTGAGCATTTTCACTTGCAACAACAAATCTGTCCTAGTTTAAACAACCCTTTATTCGACTTTCAAGCCTTATCTACATTCTGCACCAAAAAAAAAATCTTATTCCTAGAGAAGATCACAAAGAGTTACCACCACCAGCACTCCTTCACGTGCAACTTCAGATTATAAAGTCTTAGCCTTGGAGAGAGGAAACTAATGTTGTTGATGCACTGCTGCTCAGGGATTACACTCCACACTCTTGAAACAGAAAAATACTTTAAATTCCAGTCATCACACAATAAAATTTGAAAACATCAGAAGCCTCCATATGCTTTTCAGAGGTCAGGTGAAAGTAAACTGAATATCAGGTCCCATAAGTTCTTTCGAGCAATCAGAGATAAAAATTATGCATTCGCTCTGCAGCATTCCAATGTGTGTTTTGATGCAGTGTAAATTAATTGTCTCTGCTAATTTACTCCAGTTACTTCACAGTCTTGTTAATTAGGCAGCTTTGTGCAGCATTATTGTCTTCCACTTCCTTCAGAATAACAGCTTCCTTTAGTTTTGTTTTGTAACTCATTGAGCATATAGATATATACAACGTGCCAAGAAGTAAATCTAGACATGCTTGTGGGAACTAATCCATCCATATCGTATTTAGCGGGAAGATTTGCTCATCCACTAGCAGGATTCCACCAGCAGCCTGAAGGGGCTGCCTACCCAACAGACTTCTGCAGCTTCCTCCTTGCTTTCTGTATCCCTGTACAGAAATGTAGTCAGGGATCCAAGACAGTGGTTGTTCTTCCTTCCCTCTCCAGACTAGGTTGAAGGAAGGAATCCCCATTTCTACATCTCAATCAGAGACAGGAGGGAAGAGAAGTGGGAGCTCTCCATCAAGCCAAACACAGGCAAAGCATGTCCCTAGCTGGCAAGTAGAAGGTTTCCAGGAAAAGCCTGCTGTGATAATAGTGAGTAGTTTAACTGATATACCTCCAAACCAGCCCGCTTTAACTAGGTACTTGTTATCAACATTATTCCCGTACTAAATCCAAAACACAGCACTGTACCAGCTACTAAGAAGCAATTTAAGTCTATCGCAGCTGAAATCAGGACAGTACCTAAGCTAGCTCATCAGGGCTCACAGCTTTACAGATGTCTTCTGCCAGTAAGTGCCAAGCTACTCAGTTTAACATGTGCTTTAGCTGTGTCTGTAGTACAAGCACTACTGCATTTGCAGTTTAAGAAAACAAATTCCACTTTTACAAGATCTGTACAAGTTAATGCAACAAGAACTTTCAAGTCATATTTCTGCAATACACAATAATGAAAATTATTCAGAGGTTTTATTCCAAAACGTAGCAAGAAATAAGAAGATTGCTCATAAATCTGAACCCATATCCAGAAAAAAGAGAAATAAAGATACAGAACTGTTCAATTCTGCCTTGAGTAGACAATGCCAACCAGTCCTTAGGAAAAACTTTAAAGAAAGAAAATGCTTCCTCCCCTCCCTTTTAACTGAGGAAACTAGCGAGGAAAGAAGCTAAAACAGCCTTTGATGTGCCCCATTAGTTTCTGTCTGCACAACAATTCCCCTCACCCGCAAAGGGCAACAAAAAAGAAAACAGCTTCCCTACCTGTCTCAGAAGCAGCATCCAGAGAGCAGGGCAGCACCCTATACAGGAAATGGCTCACCCTGGAAGACTAATTTCCTCCAGGCAGCTGAGCTAAATGGAGGCATGCAGGCCTAATTAAAGAAATTGGGCTAACTTATGCTTTAGTTAGCATGGGGGTAGCATGGTATTAGCATATAAGCTTTTGAATGGTCAGAAAGTGGCTATTGAAGAAAACAGATGTCTGTCACGTGCAAAAGAGTAGAGCAGAGTCAAGAATTGGATTAAAGGGGAATAACTGAAAATGTAATGTCCTCTACCTACTGAAGCTCAGTAACTTACATATATTTCTTCTTGGTAACTGTGTGCAAATTCCTCTTGCTCTGGCAAATATGTGTAGGCTCCAGGCAAGACCCATATGGACCCAAGGAATGAAAAATAAAATTATTTTTTGAGGGGTTGGCAAAGTGACTTACATGTCCTTGTGTAAGGAGTCTGCAAAATAAGCTGTGAAGAAGACGGTCTCTGGTACATGGGAAGTTGGAAGAGCAAAGATTCCTTACAGAGAGGGTGCACCCAGGGAGAACAAGTGGTGCCACGATAAAGGCAAGGGTCTGGCATCTTCCAGCAGAAATAAAAGTTTTCTAACTCTGTAGAGAGATGCAAAAGAGGTTCTGTGAAAGCGTTTTCTGTCCAAGTCCTTCTTCCAACTTCCTTTTATGCACAGGCAGAAAAATGTCTGGGAATGCTGTAATACATTTAGGCATTAATTTTATATATATGAATGTTGGGGTTTTTTTTAATAGAATGGTATTACAGCTTATGTTTGTGCAAAGTCTGTAGTTGCCTCTGCTGCATTATACCACTTCTATAGGTTTTTTATTTAAGGTAAAATAATAAAGCAAGACTTCATCATGGTTACAAGATACATGTGGGGTTGGACTACTCTACTCATCAGCGCTGACACACTTCTTTTCCAGGTGGAATCATACAGGGATATTATGAATAAACAAGAAGGTAAATGTGAAGGGATCATCTTTACAGTAGTATTGAATTATAAATATAAATCATATCCTTCTATCAAACGTTATATAGCTATGGATTTTTTAGGTAAACTTTCTCCTTGGTTAGAACTATCTTATAAGACCTAAATTTCACCATATATTTGTCTGTCTGTTACTCTGTGCTGCACTTGTGGTAAATTTGCTATCTTTTTAGTGGAAAACTCTTGCATAGTACAGCTGGTTTAGAATTGATGGCACAAGTTATAAAAATGACAAAATAGTTATACATTAATATGCTAAAACTGAATGAATTTTTCTAATTTCCTTATTGTAGGTCAGGATTAGTCAGCTATCCATTAAAATCTGGAAAGTCCTGTCCCAGAAGGAGAGGGTAGCTGTGCCATAAGGCCCATGTAGAGGACAGGCAGGCTTCCCCAAAACTCTCTGGGAGGCAGGCTACGAGGTGCAGCATCACTGAACATGTACAGGAAGGTCTGTGTTTGATGCCAGCATATGTGCATATCTGGGGTGGACAAAAGAAACACAGCCCAAACCAAACATCTCTCTGATCCTGAAGGTATGAGGAGTAAAGGGAGTAACAAGGCCAAGACCTTTACAGCCTGATTTCTTAGGGGCACAATGGCGACTGGACAAAACAACCCAGGAGAGGCATTTTCCCAACCACGTTGCTCCCAGCTCCGAAGGAATTCAGCACAACTTAGGACATCATTTGAGTTGCACCCTGAACAGCCCCACCACCCAGGAAGAGAAGCAGCCTTTGTTGAACGTGTTGAGACTTTTTTTCACCTTAAAAATATGATTCTGAAGCTTAACAGATATTTCACTGCCTCCTTCTTCAGTCTTCTGTTTCAGAGGATGTGCAGGAGGCAGAAGATACTAGCCATGAAGATTTAAGTGATCTGAGGATTTAAGGTCTCAATAACAATAGGGAATTGCATTTGTACTAGTATTTCTCACTCAAGATCTGGAGGATCATTTTTGTGGTGAACTTCTACAGCTTGTGGTTCAAGCATGTTATTTAAAACCGGTTTGGGCTGTCAATCGTTTCAAAGACAGAATTCCTCAAAATACATTGACCTTTTCATACTGTTTTGACTTTCTAATGATGCATTGTGTACATATATGAAGATTCTTACTCTTCTCCAAAAGTATCCTTCTAAGTATTTCTGGCGGATAGGCTGCAGGAACTCAAACCTCAACATGAACAGATTTTACAGTCCCTCTTCTCTTCTTGCCTGATAAAGACCTTGGTAGATCCAAGTTCTACTTTATGGTTATAGACCCATAATAAGGTTGCAATAATACAATGGTGCAAAAAAATTGCTACATGCCAAACAGAACTGAATAGTCTGCTATATTGAATATAGCTGCATTTAAAGAGATTTGAATAAACACCCAAATAACAAAACCAGAATTAGCCTTTACTGGTCTTACGCTGAACACGCTTTAATGTTTTGGAATAACCAGTGAAATGTTTCTAAAAGAAAAAACTAAAAAGAAGACCTGGCAGATATTTTACCCTTTCTGTGTTGAGAGAGGTCGGGTATTTATTTGGACAGAAGGATTAATTAACAATTCAGTTCATCAGGGCAGGACTCTTGTGGACAGCAACACTGACCTTTCACGTTGTCTTTGTCCATGAGGATCTTCAGCTCCACTTAAAGTCAGTGAGGGTCTGTCAGTAAGCTTATTTGTGCACTGAGTCTCTCTAACAAGCGGTGCCTCCCAGGAAAAGAGAAATAAGTGAAGTCACCATCCAGATCAGGGGTCAGGGTCATAATTCAGGTAGAATGCATTGCCTCAATACTTTTGTTATGAGGCTACTTTCAGGACACAAACTCTAAGCCGGGTGTCTGTATGGGTGGCTCTATCAATGCATCACCAGCAGTGCAAGCGAGCAATGTCATTGGTGTGTACCTCCTTAAAACCATATCAGAACGCAGGGGAGAGTCAGAGAAAGACTAGAGGAAGCAAAAGGAAGAAAGAGTTAGCAAGTGTCAAGGAAAACAACTGCAAAATGAAGAAATGCACAAAGGTCTCACTGTAGCGTCAGAAATTATGGTAGCTCCACGTTATGTTCTCCAGCTCTATGGCAACCTTAGTAAAGTTGTTGTGTTGATATGTGAACATGTCATCTTATAATTACTCTAATTTTACTTTAGAAAGTAAAGTTCCTCATTATGCACTAATCAGACTTCTAATCCCTCTGTGCTCCCTTTTCTCCCCTCCTTAGGGAAGCCACAGAGACTTATCAAATATGCCACTTCATATTTTTAATGTGCTCATAAGAAGTCATCAGATAAGAGATACTCTGGCATCAGAAAAATGATTAAGCTATTTATAGTGAATATAACCACAAATGAAGATACTATTAATTTGATAAAATCTATATTAAAATATCTATTTTTGAATAACAAAACCTCCTTCTCAATTATTTTAAAATCTAGGCATTATGCATTAACTATAAAAGTTAAACTCATACTACTTCTGTGCAAGGAAGTAGTAATAAACAGAAACTAAAGGTTTTGTTCCTGATGAATGTAAGAAAAGCCATTATAGGTACAATTAAAGGCATCTTCTCCACAGCACTGAAGCAAGTGTATGGCCTCAGATGTACCATCCAGCTTTTGGCAAACAGCTCAGGAGCCTGCTAAGCTGGGAGCTTTATCATGCCTTATAAACCACAAATTACTTCAAAAATTTAAAAATACAGTCACATCAGCCCTGGCCAAACATGCTGGTTGTTAAGTACAGCCAGAAATAGATAATTGTGGCGAGGCACAAAAAACCTAGGGTGAGGCAACTGGTAATATCTGACTCATCTACCTAAGATTCAGGAAAACATATTGAATATGTACAAGTCCAGCTCTCCTGCAAATTGCACGTGATCATAATGTTGAGTGAAGCATGTGCCAAAATTCTGTCCTGAAAAGAGATGTCCTTAGAAACAAACCCCAAAATTATTTTTCCTCTCTGACTAAAACATGGATTTCTCTTTTCTTCCTTGTTTGTTTGGGTTTTTTTGCCTTTCATATTCAGGTAAGTGTAATAAAAAAATCTTTTCAGATCTTTGTAGCAATAGGTCTCCAAATTATCGGTCAAAAAGCAATCCCTTTTTGGATTTGCAGCTTTTTAATTTCATTGGACAACAGTTACTTGTTCCTGCACCCTGTGGAGGGTGAACAAAAATGGAAATATTTCCTTTATTGTTTGTTGATTGTGTTCTAGAAATATTGGTTTTTCTTGCTTTTAATCTTTTCCTCTTTTCTTTTGCTTACTCTATGAAAGTTCCCATGCAGCTAAGGCTGCCTACTTTTCTGAGTGTCTTATTTTAGAGAAATCTTTTCTCAGACACAGCTTTAGAGCAATACCTGTTGTTCTAGGTGAGGCTGCCAATGACATGTCCAATTTACATGATGGCTTACTCATATTTTCAGCGTTATTTCTCATCTTATACCTTTTAATCATCCAACTCTTTTAACTTCCTTGTGTCTCTTTTTTCATTTGCTTGCTTATTCTGCTACTGAAAAATATTGAGCTGGGATGGTTTTTCTGATAACCATTCAATATTGCACCAAGGTCTTTCTGTGAAGGTTTGTAGTTAATTTAATGATCAGTATGGATTTTCCTGTTATCCTTCCTAAAGTGTCTACCGCAAACAGATGAAGATTATTTTCTACTTGAACAAAGGTCATATTTCTAGCTTCCCGAAGACAGTACATCTTAAACTTGCCACAAATCAAATCCAAAATGTAATTCATCCTATATTTCAGACCAATGTAATTTCTGGAGTATGTAGGTTTGAAGAGGGAAGGTAAGAAGAAACATTTCTTATCACAATTTGCGCAAGTATGGAATTTTCCATCAAGGCTTTTGGAGTGCTCCAGCACTCAGATTTAATGGGCAAACAATTGCCACAATAATCATTTCCCAACCTTAACTCGTTTTTGCTGTGTAAAAAGTTCATAATACCTTAAATTACACATTTTCTAACTCTTTAGCAAGTCCATTTCTCCACAGGTATGCAAACATAGTCATCCACAAAGTACTCTCAGCCCTACAAAGCAGAGCATGTTTCTCACATGAATTGCTGTCACCAGCTACAACCCTTTAAAGACTGATTTTCTGTGATTTCCTATTGCTCTGTGCTAAGACTACACAAATTTTACCTTCTCTGTGTGAAATGACAGAGAAGTCAGTATGCCTGGATTGAAACAATACAAATTTCTTCAGGGCAAAATAATAATCTTGACCTTCTCCATAAACCTTACTCAAGATGGTAAAGCCTCAGTATTATGCAGTCCTATTAAGACAATCTGCAATAGTTTGGTTTAGTTTCATCCATGAATGGTCCAAGGATTGATTTTCAAACAGAATTTTACAGTACTCAGGAAATACATAATCTAGCAGTGGTTCTTGTTCCTCGTCATCTTCCATTAACAATACATCTATTTATCTGAATTAATCTGAGAAATAAGAGTGTGGTTCAAAACACATAAGTCCAAGATAGCTAATTCAAGTGCCTTTAGTACTGGGTGTAAAAAATTACTGGCCAACTAAGAGGCACGTTCCTTTCTGCTAATACTGGCCACACTGGTGTGAAGTGCACTGAGCATCTCAACCACTCAGACATGGAAAGAAGAGTAAGGTTTAGCTCTGGCAGAAACCAGTGAATCATGGATAATATTTAAGCTTTTCTGGTTTATTACGGAAAGTGTCAGGTAATGTTATATGAGGGAAGAAAGCAAAGGGTAAGAGCAATAATTACCAAGAAATTCATTGCCCTATGTGTCACACAAAGTAATAACTAGGATTCTTTGTATTAGGGAACAAGTAAAATTGGCAACATGAGCAAATACTTTATGAGAGTTCTAAGGTCCAAGTGAAAATATATTAAACATATGTAAAACTTTAGTGTTTCAACATAGAAAGGTTGCTGAGAACACTGGGTTTTACTGCACCACTTTTAGCAAAGAGGAATATAGAGCAGGGCTGTTTAGTAGTTAAATCTGGTTAATGCATACGTGGGTAGGCAGCACTTCAAAATAAAGCATAGCAGGACAGTTATGCATTAAAAGCAAATAACAAAACTAAATCACATCTTGCACCTTTAAAGGCTAAATCATGTAAATTATCCAATCTCTGAAGTAGGTATTCAAGGGCAAAATAGGCCTGTCTCTCTTCAGCCTGCTCTGTAGCATTAGCAAGGGGGATGTAACACTGCAAGAACAAGTAACCGTGCTAAGGGTCCCAACTTTCTTCTCGGAATTGCCCTAAAGTTTCCGTGAAGATCATGGCAACAGCCAATTTGCACTCTGACATACATGGGCTCAAGCACTGTTTTGCGTCCCTACTCAAAACATCCTGTGGACCAGATCTACTGATTCCCTCCACAGATGAGTTTGTCCAGCCCCTGGTAAACTCTCTGCAGATTCCCACAGAGAGGATAGTCAAGATACAAAAAGGTGGGCTAGCACCTGATGGCAGTGGAAAAGGGAGATTTAAGAGGTGAGACCATTAAAACAATGGCTCTTGTTTCCAGAATGGCAAGAAGAAACCTTCCTCATTCCTTGAGATGGGAGAGGGATTTGATACTCACAGTTTTGAGACTTATATCCTTTGCTCTGATTGCTGTGGTTGTCTTCAGCAAGCCAATAGGTACAGATGATGAACACAATCACCTTCAAGATTAAAAAGATGACATGCTTTAACAGATATCAGAAGACTTCCTTTTGATGTGATGAAGTGGTTTTCACTTCAGAAAGCATTTTTCACGAAATCACATACTTGAGGTTAATATCAAAATCTGAGGTATGGGAATCATGAAATGAATGGAAAGATGGCCTAGCAAATTTATAACAGAGTTACATGAAGCACAGGGAAAAGACTAAAAAAGCAGCTGCATCTTGCATGAATGATAGGAACACTGAAAGAATGGATAACAAAGGAAACCAGATGCCACAGAGAGATGTTGAAAGGCTTTGATCATTCAAACGCTTAAACCTGACAGTACTTAATGCTGATGGACAGATATGAAAAGAGGATGATAAAAAGAATGGGAAGCTAAGGAATAACATTCAGCTTCATGAAAAGTGAAACGGGACAAAAGAGTCAAAGAATCAATCAAAACTAATCCTGGCTGGTATAAACACCGGATGGAAATGGGCTCTGTAAAATAAAAGACAGCATGGAGAAAGAGGATCCTAACCCCAAACCCCCAACATTTGCATCATACATCATCAGGACATTGCAGAATATGCCCTAGTGGGAGCAAAACTGCTCCTGAAGGTATTGTTATAATATGGCAAAGGAATTTGCTTCTCATGTGTTCCCTACCTAAAGCACACTGAGACTTCTATTGCTCCTTTCAACCACGCACCAAAGGAGCAGCCTTGGAAACCAGCCTTAAAGATGTAATATTATTGCTGCATTGCATTTGCTTTCATATTATTCCTATACCTGTGTAAAATTTGTCACAGTGATGATATGTCTGAAGTACTATCAGATTCATAGCTGCAGGGATTTGTTGAAAATAAGAATTTTCCGAAGGACAGGCAGGCTTTTTTTTCTTTTTTTTTTCTTTTTTTTTAATAATTCAGTGGATTTTTTTTCTAAAAGAAGACTATGAAAAAAATTCCAAACATAAATTTTGTCTGTTTCTCAATATTCTTGCAAGAAATGATTCCTCCTCCATGCTCAGATGGAGGTAACTCCCATGGTCATGTTCTTGAAGCACTGCAATACCTTCTACTATTAGTTTATAATTTGCTCTTTTACCAGTATTCCAGACAGTAGACTCATTATTTTGAATATTCATGAACATGAAAAAAACAAAGGAGTGCAAACAAATGCAAAAATGTTCAATTTTTAAAATGTAACCAGAGCTTCAGAAACTGAAATGCATTCATGAGCTACACTTGACAAAGAATATAAATGTCTTGCAGATGGGACACATATGAAGGATATGAAACTGTTAACTTGTGTCATATGCCATATCTGGTGATATCGGTACTCACAACTTGACAAAAATCAGCTTACCTGAATTGCATAAAAATTAACTACTAAAAACATCTGTATTGCAGCTTGTAATGCACAATTTTCCATGTAGTTACAGTTCAAGTCTGTCTCTGATTTTGGGCATTAGACTGGTTCAGAATCAGACAAATCATTGTTTCGTCACTCTAAAGTTAACTGCCAAGATTTAGTTCTGCCAAATAATCAAAGTGCATCTCACAGAAGAAATAGAAACCTTTCTTGCAGTATCCCGGAATGCCCAAATAAGGAAAAATAGAATCTTATACAATTCTTAGAGAATTAGATAAGGGATGTACTCAGACAAACAATACGTAAACTAAGTTCTGTGTACCCAAACAAGATAAAATAAAGAACAAATGTAGGTTTTTAGTGGTGAAACACAATGATGCTGTGCCTGCTCATGAACTGAGGTCAAGAGGATGAAGAAAACACAAAAGAACCAAAGAAGGACTTCCAATAGGGGTGTGACTCTGTAGAGCAAACTAATGAATATGTATTAAGTAAGCAAGAATATCTAATGAATATGTAAAAAGCATGTGTAATAAAAAGCCCTGTCCATCTGTCATTTGGCACATTCGATTAGAGGAGCTATCCTCCAAACATCCAGCATACTGAATAAAGAATGCCCTTTTTAATATCTAGAAGCAGTTTTTTTCTGCCACTTTTCAGTATCACGTCTTTCTAGAACATGGGCAGGCATCACTGCTTCCATTGTGGCTTGAAAGGTTAAGACTATTTTACCAAAATTCAAAAGAATTAGCCTGTCTTTAATTTTGATGAGTGTGAACATAAACAACAATAAGAGATCTGGAGCTTAATTACTGGCCTGCTTACTCAGCAGCTGAGCTACTCCCTGAAGGCTGCTCTCAGCAGAAATCACTCCACAGAGCTGGAGCACCTCTACCAGAGAGGTTCTCTCTGCTCTGAAATTCAGCACTCTGTCACTAAATTTAGCCTTTGCCTCATCAAATTTCTACGTGGAATGGTTGCAGACAAGAGGACTTCCTCAGAAGTTGCTCTGAAATGGCTTGATTTTGCATAATTTCAAGAAATCGCATTTTGTTTAACTGTTTTAACCCTAATCTGTTCTTCACCACAGAAATTGCAGATTAGGACCCCAAGGTCACTTTCTGTGGTCACAACCCAACCATCACCTTTCAGATGTGAAACCTGAGTCTTTTTATTTTAGACAACCTCACTGGAGACAGCAGTATTTAAGCTTTTTTATTCCTTTTGTTGTGTTCAGAACTTTTCCATTTCACTAAAGCTGATCTAAAAAAAAAATCACAAAAATTTCAGATAGAGAAAAAGTTGTTGCTGTTTGGCAACACAGAGGGTTGCTCATTTCTGTAGCTAAAAAGAAGGCAGGATACTGTAAATTATCCATTGAGAAAACTGTGCTCTGTAACTGAAATAATAATAATGTAAAATAGGCCATTCTTAAGTCAGTTTTTTTGGGGAGATGGGATGGGGGGTTCACATTTATTTTGCTCTTTTGAAATTTATTTAGCAGCATCTGGCAAATATTTATCCCTACATAAAAGCTCCAGTATTTTACTTGTTAATTTTCCTAGTTATTTTCTGGTAATAAAACCAGCCCAGAGTTGAAGCATTAATATCACTTAAAATCCCACCAACAAGAATAATGTGTAACCAACATTTTCCCACCCACGCTCAGAGACACACACATCACAAAGAATGTATGGATTCCTTCCTATAGATAAATGCTCCAATTAACAGCCTTTTGGGATACTAACAGGGATCTCCGTTTAACCACAGACTGTAATAGGCTCACAATATACGAAAACTACAGAAAAATATCCAAGACTACTCTTAATTTATACTCACCCCTGCAATAAAAAAAAAAAAAATTTTTACATGTTGACTAATTTCACACCTACTGATTACCTTCCTAAGGGCTCAGCTTATTTTCAAGCTAATAACCATATTGTACTACAAGGGCTAAGGGTAGAGAAATCCCCTTTGTAACCTAGCAATGGAACAATGTGTTTATAGGAAAACTAAGTGAGGCTGATAGACTTGTTAAAAGATCAAAAGAATTTTTGGGCAGAGTGCCCCAAGAGTAAATTGTTATAGGTGTACCAGCTCTTGGAAACATCAGATATTCCTGGCAATGCTGTTACAAACTTCCTTAGAGATCATGTGTTTTCCCTAATACCACAAGCACGCCTATTAACTTTGGCTTCCAAAGGGTACATTTCCCTCCCCAACCTTAGTATAAGCAGTGCTCAGGCCAGCTTGCACAATTAAGCAGAAATCCCTCTGCTCACTCTTCAGACTTTGTGAGAAAATGGATTATAGTACTGGTCACTGCCAATGTATTTAACATCTTGATTTAAGGATTGCTGCTCTCATAGAGAGGGATGGTTTTCTTGCACTAGATTTCCAAGACTGAGCCCTACAACTAGGAACAAAAATGTGAGAGTAAACTAATATCTAGATTTGTTATGATGAAATACACACTCAAAAGAGAGTATAACAAATGTATCATAAAGATTTTTAAGAAAGTGGAGTTTCCTTATGTGCTCCAGCATCTCAGCTAGATTGTGAGTTCAGTTCAACTCCCTTGGAGCAAGTCGGCTGGACGACTCCTCCTTTTAACTTAATTTTTAACTTCCCCTTCTATTTTTTTCCATTTCGGTTTACCTGCCTGTCCTTCCCTGCCATTTGTCACTGAGAAAACAGGACCTTCAGAGGTTTGTAGAATGCTTCTTACCCCTCTTCCCATGTTATTTTTCTTTTCTGTGGCTTTATTCCTGTAGACTTCAACCTGCCTTCTCTGTTTTCTGGCCACCTGAAAATACAATAGTGAGGCTGCATGAATTGCACCTCTTGGGAAGTAGGAGTCGTGTGTCTTTGAACATGTTTACTCTATTATGTTACTCATTTACCATCTGCCTTGACATGTAAACATCAGGAGGCTGTTGTGAAGGTGGGGAACAGATCCTACCTCATGTCTTACTAGATTCTGGAGGATCATATCACAAGCATATTTTCATTCTCTGAATTCACAGGAGTAAAACAGGAAAACTGCTTGTTACATTATCTTCCCATGCTTGTTTACAACCACGGACAATGTTTCCACAGAAAAACTTGGTGCTGCACTGAGCTCAGATGATCAGTTTCCCCAGCGCTGCCACCTGTACACTGTAACACGCACAGACGGATCGCAACATGTGACCTATGAAGACAGTAGGTATCTGTCTTGCTACTGGACATCAGTCCTGCCTCTCTTACCTTAGTAGCTCTTTCTCCTTTCCCTCTCTCCATATATAGTGACTTTATATCCCTGCACATAGGGACCATACGTACACATAAGCCCATCTGAGAATTTGAGTTCAACAGCCTGAATGAAAACTATGTATAATAAAGCCTTAACCATATTTTACTTGTCAGAAGCATTTTGTCTTGGTTTTGGCCGGGATAGAGTTAATTTTTTTATTAGTAGCTGGTACATTGTTTTGTTTTAGATTCAGTATGAGAATAATATTGATAAAACACTTACTTGCTCAGTGTTTACTCTAATTAGAGGAGTTTTCAGATTCCCATGCTCTGCCAGTGAAGAAGTACACAAGCAGCTGGCAGAGAGCATAGCTAGGACAGTTAATCCAACTGGCCAAAAGAGTATTCCATACCACAGAACATCATGCCCAGTATATAAACTGGAGGAAGTTGGCCAGGAGCTGCCGAGCTGCTTGGTGAGTGGCTGGGCATCGTTCGGCAGGTGGTGAGCAACTGTAGTGTGCATCACTTGTTTCTCTTGGATTTTATTCACCACTCTCTCTCTCTTTTCCATCAAAAGTAGTAATAGTAGTAAGTATTTTATTTTGTTTAAATCATTAAACTGTACTTGTGTCAATACAGAAGTTTATTTCTTTTACAGTTTTGCTTCACATCCCACCAAGGGGGTGGGGAATTGAGTAAGCAGCTGCATTGTACTTAGTTACTGTCTGGAGTTAAACCACAACATGCCTTAATTACTTATTTTTATTTAAGAAGCTCAAGCCTTGTGAGAATATATTCAAATTTTAAGCCTCTTTTTGGCATGTTCATTTTTATTGTAATTATGCACTTGAAAACTAAATTATAGCTCCATAGACATCAGAAGCCTTTCTGTGTGAAGAGGCTCAGGTACCTTGTCCCAGCTTGTGGTCTTACACAAAAAAGCCCAAGTTTGATCCATTGCCCTCTTTTGCCTGAAGAAATGTAGTGATTTCAAAATCAGGTATTTTCAGATAAGTGCAAGTTGTTCTCCCACCGATATGTGGCCAGATGAACACAAGGTTCTCCAGGTTAGCCAAGAAAATTACACAGTGATTGAATGGATGCAAGGTCACACTAGTGATAAATCATTGTTTAAGGATACTGTGGGTCATTAGCAAGGATTATTGTGACTTCTCCATAACAATAACTTAGTCCAAATGTATTTCCTACAAGGCATGCCATTGCATTCAAAGCAGTTCAAGACAGAGACCTGAGTTACTCAAGAGGCCAGAATCTATCACAAGTAATTCCTCGTAGTATGTCAGAAATTATTCACAAATATTTCTTTTTGTCTCCAGATCCAAGACATTAGCGGCTTTTTCTACTGCTACACAAGTGAAGAGAAGGCAGTTAATTGTGTTGAGCCAAGGAACTTGGAAAAGGCAGTGGAATCTATGAAGAACCTGAAAGCAAATCCCTAATGAGTCAGGCAGCTCTCCTTTGGGACCCCCAGCAGCCAGCCTGCCATGTTTTCCTAGTGTACCACAACTTCAAAACTTCTCCACTCTGTTGCTTCTGATGCTGTATATGGGGCATGGCACTAAATACCTGTTTCTCTGATGATGCCATCTGGCTGCCAATTGGTTATACACTGATTATTAATCCAGTGTAGAAGCCAAATCTACATGAAACCACAATTACCTTTACTCCTATATCCAGTATCTGGCTTCCAGTATTATTTCAATGAAAAATATTATTCAGCTATGCACAATTACAACAAAGAATGCAATTAATATCTTTCACATACCTTGATAATCCTGACCCACTGATGTAATTGGATAATCTCTCACTACCATCAGTAAGATCATCATTTCCTCCTATGCCAGTGATGTAACCTGCTGAAAAGCACAAATGCTCTCAGTAAAATTAAAAAACAGAAAGGGTTCTCTGCTACATACCTCTATAATCTCCAAGGCCATGCTTGAAACATCACATATTTACTCTCACTGGAACCCGTGTATCTGTAAATGAATGAACAAAAACAGATGTCAGCTGGGATAGAAAAGGTGAGATTCTGTTTGCAAAGTCATCACACAGTCAGTGTGTGAGACTTTTTCTATGTAAAGTTTTGCCCAGGTTTGACAAAATATCCTGGGATAAAAGAACCATAAAAATGCAAATTTCAATTTGCTGTTGCAAAATTCATGAGTGGAACTTTTTAAGGGGATATCTCCAAATGGTATACTCAACTGTTAAAAATGGAATTTACAGCTGTCTATATCCTTGGGACAAGGGAGTGCAAACATAAAGGGATATTGGCAAGCCTATAGGTGCACTGCCCTTGTCTGTCCTTCCCTAGAAGAATTAGGCTAAGATATTCTGATACTTAAAGGATGTTGTAGGACTATTTAATGGCTCAGTCAGAATTCTCTGCCTCATAGTTATGCATTGGCAGACCACATCAAATCACTGAACAATGTAAATACTTCTACAGTGAATCAGTGAATAAGCAAGGCACCATTGTGCCACTAGTGCACAAGCCAAGGCACGGCTGCTTTTATAAGGAGTCACTGAAAAATATGCATTTAGGATATTGCTAAAAAATCTACCGAGGTGGGAGACCGAAGCAACATCATCTTAGCTTTTAAGTTATCAGTTTCCTGGTGTTTCAAAAAATTATGTTAAAATAAACCAGGCACAGAAGTAACTGAATAAATGATTTTTAAAAGGCACACAATTGTGAAAATCATTATATTTTGAAGGAACATCATATTAAATTCATTAACTCTTCAACAGTTGATATAAAATTTGGTGGGAACTACAGAATACAAGGAATACATGTGACAAACACGAAGTTGCAACTCTACATAGAACTAAGTCAAGAAACAAGGCACTTCCCTGGGAAAAGCCAGCAATTTCTTGTTATTGCCAATAACAAATCATGAGTGACATAAACCAACAAAATTTTTATAGTGGAACTAGATTTAAGTTTTAGACAACAGATGTGTAACCAAAATCTGTTCTTAACAAATAAAACTGCACTTTAAACACTCCACTCTAAAACACTTTGGTAAACTAAAGGAAGGGGTATTTGTATCATCCACAGTGTGTCAGTAACATAATTCTTCTCTGCTGATATAGTATAAATATATTTCCTATGGCAAATAATTTCTGATTTAAAATATTAGGCCTACATTTTCAGAAATTACCAGCCTTTTTTTAGTCCTCAACTTCTGATGCCTCAAAATAGCATGGTCTTCAGAAATGAAGGTACTTAAAATCTCTACAGAACAGGTTCCCCCGAGGCATCTGAAATGGACATCTCAAATATGGCAGTTTTTGAAAGTTTAAATTTAAATTGAAGAAGTTCATGAAGGGTTTAGACACAAGGACTGAAATCTCCTGTTTTTTTCACAGAAGACTTAGCAGTACAGGCAACCACAGAACAAGATTTTACATTTCTGATAGTCATACAGACTGATTTAAAAGGAGCAGTTCTAGGGATCAGGAGATGATTTAAGCTTCCAACACTTTTAATTCATGGCTTCTAGCTACAGTTGCAGGAGGAGGAATATTTAATTTTGAAATCTGGAGTTAATAATTTTTTGTAGTTTATTTGTCACATTTTCAGGTCTCTGTTTCCAGTGTGGTTTAGTGATCATATCATGTCAAAAATAAGGTAAGGTAAGTAGTAGCATTTACTTGAGTGTCTAAACTGTATTTCATTTAACTGAGTCATATTTTAACTGTGTTTAAATTAAATGCATTGCAAAAGAACCTGAACACACATGCACAACTTTGCACCTCTGGAAAGACTTCTAGGTTGTTACTGGCCTTTTAAGCCTGATATTTCAGTTTTTTCTTCATTATTGTCTTGGGCTCCAATCTAACTCCTTCAGAAAGCACAAACAATCCTTCACAGGAATTGAGCTCTGATTTATGGCTAGGCAAAAAAAAAATGCAGCTTTCTAAACATTAACTTAGGCTTCACATTCATATGACATAATAGCCTTCTGCTTTAGATATACTCACTTCAGACACCAGTTTTATCGTAAATGATAATTTTTCTCTAGAAATAACCTATATAATTCTCTAGAAATAGCCCATATAATTCAATTGCTTTTTCCCCCAACTTCTGAATATATTTTAAATAATTGGAATAATTTTAGATATAAGAACAGTCATGAAGTCTACATCTCAACTTCTCCATCACTTTATGATTCAAAAGGTTGAAGAGATCTGCAGTGTCAAACCAACAGCCTGTTTCATTTTGAAACTTGTAGAAAGACTTCTTTCTCATCAAGACCCAACAGGCTTAAAAGGCTAAACACATACAATTTATTATTACAGATCTAGAAAAGCTTCATATAAAAAAAGGATGTTTGGAACTTATTTCATGCTGGAAGAAGTATTTGACTTTCATTGAATATTCAGTTTAGATATTTAAGTTTCAATTGCAAGGTAAAAGTGAGTTTGGCTCTCACTCCTAATATAAAGTTCAAGGGAAAAAGAAATCACTATCTTTCAGATTTAAAATAATTATTTTATGGGTGAAGTCTTACAGAAAAAAAGAACTTATGACAGTCTCACAAGTGTTTTATTTTTCTATTTCAAGTGTATCCATGCATGATTTGCAGAATAACTGATTTTGCTAGGGAGATAATGGGCATTTTTCATCTTTCAACTCTTTTTATTTCCCCTTGCATTTTTCCCATGAAAAATTATTCCTCTATATATCCTCCAGAATTTCTCTCTAGCAATGTCTCGAAAATGAGCATCTTATTCGTGATGGGCTTCTCAGTAGTGGGGATCCTGAGGTAGTTCAAAACTTTTTACCATTTATACATTTTAGTGAACAAAGGAATTAATGCTCATCAGCTACACAGTTCTCTTATGCTCTTGGTTATGTGATTTCCTTGCCTCCAATGCTAATTAGTCTGCATGTTTAGTCTTTCTCTTCTTTTGAGTTGGTGGATTTCTTGGGTCGGTGGTCTGTAAGTCAGTGGCCGCGATCTCCCCCTGCTGGAATTTCCTTTTACTCAGTCAGAGCTGATTTCAGCACAGTTGCTGAGTTGGTTTTCTTTGTGGCCCATAAATTCTACATTCCTTTTGTCAGTTACCAATGATATATTCTTCTCCCTCCCCGGCTTTGTTAACCTCTATGTCTGAGATAACAACCACCTTTATCTCGTCTCAAGTTCCCACTGTGGTGGCTTAACTCACAGTCCAAGTTCAGATATCCACAGAGGCATATTTGGGCAGGGGCTTCGGTGGTTATTGGTGGTCAAAGATGCTGTTTGTCCCATACGTTGGGGTGATCTTTGTTTTACCAGTGATATGTGTATGAGCAGTTGCTTCTTTACACAGTTTGCCACTGTGGTAATTTTCATCTGGATGTGTTACCCAGGATGTGCTAACCAGACCTTGCCTCTGCCAGGCCTGGATTTAGCACCATCGTGTTGCTCCCTTCTGTGCTCATCTTATGGCAAAGTCCTTCTGTGGCCTTAACAGTGTTTGGCACAGGCAACTATGCTGTGTAAGTCCTTACAGCTGGCTTATGAGCTACACTGACAGTTTATAGAAGGATTTGCCTTCCAGATTGCAGCACATAACTTAACACTAAACTATTGTCCCCAGCACAAGGAACGGGTTTTGTTTTTAAGGGAAAACCATAACAATACACATACAGACTGACTTATATCCTGTCAGTTTGCACATGTCTGGGGAGAATTCTTTCCTCCCCACTGTTTTTCTGCAAATAAAATATTCTAAGCAACTGAAGTTTGAGACCAGCATACCAAACCCAAATACCTCAGATATATTTCAGCTTTCTCTATGAAAAGCAATAGCCAGGTAGCTTTAGAAAACTGCCAGATTATTTTTAAAACCAGACTCCTGACTCATTCCCTCCTCTCATTTTTGGATATATGTGATTTGGTGGGAAAATTGTCCTCGATAATGTTATTCTTGCAGTAAATAGATGACACTGAAGTATTGAATATGATCATAACTATATCGAAACGTTACATCAAAAGATCAGCCAGATAAGACCTTCTTCCTAAACTCAGATGCTTTCTGTTGTTCATCAGGAAACAGCTGATATGTGGCGGTTATTATGTATTACTATACCCTCTTCAGAGTTGTAAATCTCATGCCTTTTAAACAGCACAGTACATGGGCAAAGGAGGGAAACAGCTCTGAATCAGGGCAATGAGGAGCACAAACTCTTTGCTTACTGCCTAGTCAGCATTTCTGAGCAGTGGTGTGTCCAGTGGGTGCTCTGGAGGATGCAGAAGCCCCCAGGCTCCCCCAGATTGCCAGTAGGGGCTGCAGAGAAAGATGCCATATATTTCTGGCAACAAGGACACCTAGGATCCAACAGGAAATAGGCAGGATTGGCACATCGCCTTTAGAAGGGCAGGAATGCCCACAAGTTCAGCATCATACCCATTCATTTTCTCCTACTTCACATAGTCTCACTCTTGACCAGACTTCCCAAGAATTCAGGGGGAGAAACCCTGACACAGGTTGATCTCAGTATTGTCTCCCAGGAAGGTATCTCCACCTCCACTGATTTTTACACAACAAGTTTATGTCCTGAATTACAACAACTGAGAGTCCTAATGAGATATTCATGGTTGTCCTGAATTCATCTTGAAATAGAGGTCGATTAATGTCACTGCATTAAAGTGACAGGGATGTTGTTTCTATATGCAACTAATTTAAATTATTATGAAGTCTCCCTGTATCTTATCTTTTCACCAACCTTCTGGCAGCTCACTTGCTACAAAATCCTTTTTCCTGTCAGATAGGGCTCTGAGGTGAAAGATACAGTCACAACATTGACAATTTTCAGTAATGTGTAACAAAAATATGTTAATAGGAGACAAATAACCCCTGCTATCTCGTTGCTCAATCCTAATCTTTGACTTTTATAGTCTAAATTGCAGAATTATGTCAAAATTTCTCCAGTGGGTTCTGATTCCAACAAATGGAAAGGTTCCCACTTGCCAGATAACTGAATGTTTGGATTGGACAGACTATTAATGTAGTAGTTTCTCTCTCTTTTACTAGTAAATGTATAAAATTATCTGCTACACTGTCAGCAAAATCCATGCCTGACTGCTATTACCTATTTCTGAACAGATACAAGGGGGAAACAAACCCTCACAAACCCAATCCTCTCTTCAATTATCTAATGATCTTTTAATTTCAAATATAAAGAAGAGAATACATGACCTTCAGCCCCTGACAAGTCATTGAAAAAGTTAGGATTATCTTTTTACCATGTCTTTGTGTAAAATCTCATAAGACTTCAATTTTTTTGAAGCTGAATTTGATAAAAGTACACAAAAGGATAAAGACAGGAAAACTTGGGAAAAAAAAGGCAAATCAGTCTCTTCATCCCCATATATCTTTTCACTATGAAAACCTTTTTTCCCCCCTCTCATTTTTACGTATTCTTTTTACCAAAAAGTGGAATTTTAAGACAGCTACTTTAAATTTTAGGATGGATCTCTTAAAATTTTCCATCTTAAATTTCACATGAAACAAGAAGGAAAAACAAACACTATAGCACTCCCACTCTACAAGGTGAGTAAAACACTTCAGAATAATTTTGGCAGCACTCCCTGGATTTAGTTTCCCATATGCCAATATGGGGATGCCAATATACATTACATGCCTCTCTGTCATATCAGTTCCCACTTATTCACTTGCAAAACAGTTTTATATCAGTGAACAAGACAGGACTGTAAAAACATGCCAAGTGTTGCACGGGTATACCCTAACTCTTCAAGGTGTACTCCTCCAGTAAGTTTGCCCAGCTTCTCCTATCCTCAGCAGCTTCAGCAAAGCCCTATCAGCTCACATAAGAGAACTAAATCCCGTAACAGGAAAGAAATGGAACCAAATAGCCAAAACCTAACTGCAAAGAAAAGGCCATTTTCCTCCTTCTGTCACTCAGTTCTGCTCTGGCAACACACGTAGATGACTCACAACACTAAATGTTTTGACACTACAATGGACACAACACTGTCTTCTTAGCACTCTCTCCAAACCTTATGTCCTTTGAACCAGTATTTAGAGAAAAAAAATTACCTACTTGTTGTAGTCACAGGACATCAGTGTTTCCTAAATTTCCTACATCAAGTGGGATATTCAAGTGAATATTGCAGGATTTGTTTCATCACACCTATACCCTCAGAGGTTTCAGAATAAGGTAGTTTCTGATCCTCGCCTGTATGCTATTCTTGCTAGGTCAGATCAAATGTTTTGATACTTGTTTCATTCAAAAATATCAGTACAGAAAATGTCAACAATGACAATCAAAACCTTCTAGAAAAAGCTACTTGATAAGTCCATCATGGCTGAGGCTTTATGTTTCTTACTGGCAAGTTTGACCTAAACCCTCATTTTGGACTTTTCAATGGTGAAAATTCAAAGGCACCTTCAGTTAATTTTGAAGAGAAAGTGTTATTGAATAAAATAAAAATGAATAATGCAATCACTACAACATCCTTTATGTTATTTAATTTGATATTTATGTCAATTATTTGATACTGCTACTACATTTTTAGTATTTCTGGAGTAGTATGAAATTTTACACCAAATTATGGAATTTATCAGAGAGAGAAAGAAAGGTAATTTTAAGAATGAGATTGAGGATGGGTAAAAGAAGCCATCTAGATATATGGAATTGTTCATATTACATCAGCTCTTAAACCATCAATATTGGAAATATTGGGCACAGAAATTATTATTATTAAATTTCAGAACCAATTCTCCCCTGCTGACAAATGGAGAAATTCATCCCTTACCCAGTGCTGTGGGCCTAGGCTGCATTACTTGAAAAAATTACATCCTTGTTTAACTTGGTTCTAGATTTAAGTGGGTAAATCACCTGTTTAATTAAACTTGCATAGAAGCATTAGGGGGCTTGCAGAGATTACAATGCTGCTTTGAACATAACTGACTTTTATTAGCAATTCTTAGGACTAGGGTCCATGCAGAAATGAAAGCTGAGCGTCAGGAGAAAGGTGTTGCAGCAAGAGGTAGCGTTGGCGGCCGAGTCCTCATGGCTGGGTGACAGAAGCACAAAAGGGTTGAGATAAGTGTTTGTAAAGACATCAGCATATAAAAGCAAAAATCATAATGCCGAGACAGTGTTCCTACCTGTAGGATAATAAATAGTCCACCTCTTAAGCAATTTTTTGTGTCAAAAGAGCAGTAATACCTATCACTCTGAGCCAGAGTCTTTAAATGAGTTTGATTCTATCACTTCTCCTACTATTTACTTTACATAATAACAAACAAAGGAAAATATTTTCATCTTGTTGATGGGCCAGTTGTGTAACTATTTCTGTCCAATGCTCATAGAATGACACAAGATAGCAATAAGAGTGTAGCCAGGTAAAAAGAAATTTCTTATTTGAAATCTCTCAACTTTATTCTTCAGTGGCAGATATTCTGTGACCCCTGTATGATGCTGAAAAAAAATTATTTTTCTGTCTGTCTGGAGGTTTGTGAGAGGAGCATGGCTATTTTGCTGTCTGGCACATCAAAGCTCCAGGCTAGCAGGTAGTACTTATAAATGTACAGTGCACCAGCAAATATTATATGTCTCTCACTCTCTGTGCTCTTTCACTCACTTTCAGGGCATAGGGTTGTTGCAGAGGGAGTTTATCCGTACCTTCGTTTTGGCCTTTTCTGTTGCAACATTGACTAGGCTACAAAGGGGCAACCTGCCTGTAGCCACCATTCTCCTGGGAAATAAAGGGGTCAGACCTGGTGTATTCTGCAGAGTTCAGAGGATTCCTTTCTCCATTAAGTGCAACCCAAAAAACCACAGCTACAAGATCTTGTTTCTGTCAGATATTCACAAGTGGAAACAACTGCTTGTAAGCAGGAAAGGAATCAACAGTAAGACAAAAAATTTTCTTTCTGTACCTGCCTTAAATTTTCTCTTGTACTCTTTTATACTGACTGTCTTTGTGTCCTAATAACCATACTTACACACTTTAAATATAATAAATATCACAATACTACATACAGAAGTGATCCTCTACAAAGACAGCTGTAACATGTCTATGACATAAATACGTTACTAGAGTCTTACCTGTGTTTCCATGCCTGATGTATATGAAATTATATCACTTCACAAGTTAATTATTTACTCACAGAGCTTCCCATTTCTACTTCGCAGGATCTAGCCTGTACAGCACATATAATACCTTTGACAAATTTAAAAAGAAAAAATAAAGGAGAAAGAAAAAGCAGTACTTGGGTATCTAAAGAAGCTTTTATTGCTGATTCTCTTCTACTACACAAGAAAGCATCTCGTATCACAGGGTTTGTGGATGACCTCTATGCAAGATCCAACTTCTCCTGTCACTGCTGCTGGTTTGTATATGTAGAAACCATCATGAGCAGAAAGCAACCCTTGTGGTGTTGAACTTCTGACACTGGTCAGCAATTTCTGCTTCCGTGAAAGGAATTCTGATGGATAGCAATCACAAATACCTGGACATCAGTGAAAGTTTCTTTTGGTGCAGAGATTAGCCCATACATTGATGAGTGGCAAATTTTATAGAATTCCCAAAGTCTTGGCTGTGTTTCCTAAACCACAAAATTACTTTGAAATGTTTCATTTATCTTTCTTTCTGTCTTTATCAATTGCCAACCTCCTCTGCTTGAATTCATAAAAATTTCTTAGAGAGAAAAGCCTGGAAAAAGCAGAGGTAACGTGGCTAAGAATGCTATTACATTTTTTCTTTTGATCAGCCTGTATGATTTATGGCAGGTAATTGGTCTCATAAGAATAAATAATTCTTAAGAAGAAAAGAAAAATAAATTCAAAAAAGAGAGACAGTAAGTATAGTCAACAGAAGTAATGTCGGGGTTGTTAGTGTAGGAATTTAAATTTTGGATTTTCAGCTTTTGTTCCATTTTTTTTTTTTAGTCATAGTATTGTGTTGCTTAGGAATTGTATATATAACAAAAGCTAAATTACCTCTTTTACTTCCATGATATTTAAATTACGTTGAAAGTTTTGATCATCCTTATGCATTCAAGGCTCACTGAAGGCTAAGCTTCAGTCATAGTTACAACATAGGATGTGACTCACTTTCCTAGTGGCACTAATGGTTTAATCATTCCTACTATTCCTTGAGCACTTTTACATTCTTTGAACCTTCTTTAAAGATAAGATTTTGTACTTTTTTGATCTGGTTTATTTATATCCTTCTCTTACTTTACCTCTACACAGATCTTCTACTGTACTTGAACTCCAGGGAACACACACTTCATAGCACTACAGTCTCTATTGGAAGTAGTGATGTGAATTATATAAGATTAGATTATAATAGGCATAAAAAATGGAACTTCAGTCACACTTGTGAGAATTCCCATATGGAGGAGTAGATTAATTCAAAAGTGTCAAGTCTTATGAATGAAATGTGACAATGATATACAACCTTCGAAACAGGGATTTCACCCAAATATATTATTTCACCCAATCACCTATAAAAAACATAATTGATGTGAAATATTCACAATACAGTTACTTTCTCAGGACATTTTTTTTTTCTGGAAGGCTAGGAAACAAAAAATTTGCAGGAAAACACGAGAAATGAAGTCACCTCATTTAAATTTAGCCAAATAAAAGGTAGACAAATACGCTAAAAAAATTACTTAGCCTCTTTCTCAACATCATGTGCTAGACACCTCTAAAGGATATTTCATCTCATTGTAAGTAGGAGTCTAAGACAGGTAAAAACTATTATACTCTGAAAGCACGTATTACCCATATATAAACTTATATGTGTATATATAAATATATAGAGAGAGAGAGACTATACGAAGAACATCAACATTTATAACATGCTAGGCACCTCCTAGAGAGGTGAGCAACATTAGATGAAATGCATCCACTCTGAGTGGCAAGTGGTACTTATCATACTGGTCTTTGGAGCAGCAGTGCCAATAGCTGATCGTGTGGTATCACTTAAACTTCTTGCTGGCTCTACTTAGCTTGACCGGCTCACACTCAGAGCCTCTCATCTCTTAAGCTAAAGTTCATAAGTGTACATCTTAGGGATTCAAGCTAGTTTCACAGTGGAGACAAATGAGCACACCAGCAACTGTTAGTAGGATTGGTCCCTTACAATTTTTTAATGATAATTTCTTGTATAAGTAGTTAATTCATGTTTGTAGTACAGTAAAGGAAAAGATCATATGTGGGTATCAATTTTTCTTTGTGCTTCCCTCTATATTTGTCAAAACACTGTATGCAACTACCTTTTCCCAAATGTCTGATTAAGAACATCAAGTTGTCTTGGGGAAGCTGTATACAATAAAGGCACTGAAGTATTAGTAACTATCATAGAGTAGATGTATATAACCTTGTAGGCTCATTAACATACTTATCCTCCTTTTTCCCACATGAGGCTGGCCTAGTTTTCTAATTCTTCCATTTCCAGAGCTGACCTCTGACTTGTTTCATTCCCAGTCTGTTTACTGAAATGCATTTATCTTTGTAAGTTATACTAGCATTTATGCTATTTGTCATGGAAGGTCTGATGACAACAAAACTGAAGTTACTTTTGTGTACCTGTCTCAACTGGCTCTTCTCCTCTAAAGGGGCAGCTCATTATCTTTATGGGAGCACAAAGGGTGTTCTGTGCCTACTAATGTTGCATAGCGAGGAGCAAGCCACAAACCACAGAGCAGATAGCTATAGAGGGATGCACAGCTCAATTTAAAAATTATAACAATTTATGTGTCCACAAGGTTCCAACTGTTTTAATTGTTTTAAAAATATGTATTGTAGATCATCAAAATCTGAAAGCTTTTCGTCTCTGAGGGTGATTGAAAGAAAAGAACAATATGGTCAATGTCAGTTTCCATTGCTGTGAGTATTTCTGATCAAAACACTCAGTGTAAGCTGTAATTTGCTGTGAAGTTTTTGATCAAGGACAAGATTGTATTCCAGAGAAACTGTTTGCAACATACAAAAGCATTATTGACTGTTAAGGATTTGGAGTTTCTGAATTTGTTGTTAAAGTAACATTCTGCCCTCTGTGCTTTCCCACCATCTGACAGACTATTTAAGTCTCTGTGATTTATGTTCAGTTTGATAAAAACTGCCTGTCTTGAGTTATGAGTCATATTTAATGATGAGCCACACAGACTCCCCTTTGTGCAGCCACTTAAGCAACCTAAGACAACAGGAAAGGAGAATGGTGAAACAGCTAAAGTGTTTGTTGGGCCTTTCTTGCACAAAAAGCACTTTTTTCACAGCTTACATACTTCACAGCATAGAACTGGCCTGGAATTGGAAGTGGTAAAGATCCAACTTTACATCCATCTTGGTAAGTTGAATGGTGCAAAGGAATTATTCTATGGTCTAGAACTAAATGGTTCGTACTTGCAGAAGGATTTGGGGTATGATTTTGGCCCCAGTCAAAGCACTCTTCTAGGCAATTAGAAGCAGGGCATGGAGTAGGAATCAGCACAGACTAAAGAACATCCCGAGAGAGGAGACTGCAGCCACCCTATCTGGAAAACTAAGAGCCTTTAAAAGTAGAGACACAGGTTATTCTGTGCTAGCTGGTCTGAGAGTAAGAGAGCAATCAAGGTCTTTTTAGAAGCTATAGCCTGATATCCCTCTTCATACAGCACTGGGGCAGAAGCAGAAATTTTCTCCTTTCTAAAAGAGTGCACTTTTGGTTAGTTGATATTTTCCTACATATTCTGAATGAAACTCACTTCACACAGGGAAACAGTGGCAGGACTAGCCTTAAATTTGCACTCGTGAAATATAATTCCTGCAGTAAACTCAAAAACAAGGAAAACTATGTCACCATCATAAAACAATCTGCTAAATGCATCAATAACATCTATGGCCACAGAGACAAACCTTGAGTATTCAGCTGATGTATAACTCTTCAGACACCAAGGCGTTTTCAAAAGAAGTGAAAGGGATGCTGCCTGACAAGGCGATAAAAGCTTACTGGACTCATCATCTTGAACATCTTTAACAAGCATATTGATGACACCGGTGATTCCAGAACACTGAATCTCCAAAATTATCTCCATTTGGTATTTTTAAAATAATCCTGATAACTATTTCACACACTTATTCCTTGGGAATAATCTGAAGCCTAAAAGTGGACATAAATACAAATGTTATATTTTCATTCTGGTCAAATGATTCTCTATTACATGGTGCAAAATTCCCCACTTTACAAGGCAAATGAAGCCATCAACATGATTTGCTTTCAAAAAGTTCTTGGATACTATGAAGCTCTAAAACATTCTTATATATTATAAAAAACCATAAAAATCAGTGGCCCAAATGTAGAAGTATTGGAGAAACACTGAAATCTGCTTATGACAACTACTCTAGACAGAGTTCTATGCTTCATCTCATTTTATCCATCGGTAACACTGTCCTCAAGAAACATGCAACAGAATGTTACTACAAGTAGCTGTTATTCCATCCCTGACTTCCTTATCTGTAGATTTCTTTAGGCCAACCTCCTCCCCTCCTTTACAAGATAATATTTATGCAATTGCTCTGGGAGAGCTCTTGAGTCACCACATACTAAAATATAAAGAGCAGATTTCAACAAAGAAACATAACTTTACACAAGTAGGAAAACAAAGAACCAAACCAGTAAAAATACCCAGTCTCCTATTTGCTGTCTTCTGATACTGGCTTTCGAGAGTACCCTGAGAATAAGAAGCTGAGCTTAGCAGATATTCAATGCTCCCAAAATGTTTTAACTGCCAGCCCAGTCCTCATGAGACTATGAATGGTAATGAATCCATAAAACATGAAATAACAAGAAAATTCCAATCACATCTATTCCCTTGAGGAGGTAACTAATTGACAGAAAGTGTAGATGCCACCACTTTTCAGCACAGTAAATCTTGTTTGTAGAGGTGAAAAAGCAGGACACATACAAGCCTTCTCACCTTGCTGAAAGTAACTCATTCTTTTCTTCTGACTGCAGTACTGAGTTTTAGATTTCCTTAATTTTCCACATATTGAATGGATTAACGTTCTACGTAAAACAGCAACTCAGGGAAAACTGACAAGTCCCAATAAAGACAACAAGTCTAATTTACAAAGTAAAGGGCTAGCAAATGTGGCTATATATATATCATACTCAGCGTAAAATAAATACAAGGATGACTGAATCCCTTTCGAGTCACTATAACTTATAAGGTCTTTCAAAACAAAATTCCTAAATCATCTTTTTTATAATAAAAGTCAGTTTCATTCCTCTTTTGATCTAAGCATGCCAAAATTCACATGAAGAATTCACTTTTGTAAGTGTTTAAGGACACTTCATCAAAACCAGCCTACAGTCTAATAAATACAGTCTTCATCTGTATGTCAAGTCAATATACCATTATCTATGTACCCATATGAGTTTGCTTGTTGAGTACCTGTGCAGTAAAAGCACATATGCAAGTTTATGCACATATGTGTGTGTAATGCAGGCCGGGGAAAGAGGTTTGTATTTCAAACACTGAATAGGCAAAACAAGTGTAAATTTACAAGAAAACTGAATAGCCTTTGAAAATTCAGCCCACACAATTAAATCAATTACCTAAATATTTGTTTGGACCCTTCTCTGCATACGTACTTTGTTCAGTATAGCAAATTCCTCTGGGAAGACTCTTAGCCACCATGGAATAAGAGACAGGACAAGAAGTGCACATCTCAGCACGAAGGGCTCAGTTGTCACAACTAATTGCTCTTGGTTTTAAATCAACCTTGCTGAAACCTTTTGGAACAAAGAGCACTTAGATTCCTTTCAGAAATAAAACATAACTTAAATATCTAAGCATTTCAGAGACAAAAATTATCTTGATGCAGCAAACTTCAGGGAAATGTTTTTCTTCTTATTGAGACTCTATTTACTGCTCAGGAGGTATTGACGTGCAATGGGAATGTAGAAAATAATTGCAGCCAGCCATCCATATGGTGCAATCTTCATCAGCATATATTGGAGCGCATTCTAGTTTTTTTATGTTTTAAAGGAGTGGCTAACTCCCAGGACTTCTCTCTGCATTTGCAGATCTCATGCATCTGGGAAAGAACATGCTTCTCAGTTTTGGTGCAGGAAGGTGTCTGGACAAGTTAGGTGATTTAAGGAAAAGTAGGAGAGTGACATACCAGCAGTACCTTGCTTTTTCCATCACATATCAAAAAATTCCAGCTGTTCCCTTGACAGACTTACAGATAATTCTCAAATTCTACTTTGCTGGGAGATGAATCATTATTTATGTTAGAAGAACTTTAGTGTATTCAGCATGCTAGCAGGTTATGAAAAAATTGCTCTAACTATACCTGACAAAACACTGTCACAGCACTAAAATTAAGAGGACTATATCCCTTGCTCATTATTGAGAACTAAAACACTCTGCAGATCTTTATAGCTAACAGGACTTTGGCTATTCATATCACAAACACAAAACTCAATACTTTTTAGCATGCATGCTATTTCTACTAGCCTCTATTTTTCAGAACGGACTAAATATGACCAGAAGTTAATTTACGATTAAAAATCTTAGTAGTATTTGAAATCATAGATAAATACACTGAAAAGAAAACAATGAAACTGTCAAAGTAAGAAAATATGCATAATAACAGCAATAATACGCCACAGTCTTTTTAAGGCTGCCTATTAACATCTGCAATTCTTTGCTGCCTTTTAGAAGTATGCCATTGCATTTAATTTTTAATCTCAGCTTTGCTCTTTCAATACTTGTCAAGAACTCAGTATCTCATCTTTTAGGGAAATATTTGTAAAAAGAGACTTGTCCTTTGATACCCTTTAGCTAAATACCATAGTGTGTGCCTAAATCCTCTGCTGCAGTGAGTACCAAATCTTTCAGACAACTTTCTTTTTTTCCCAAAATTGGCTTAAAATTTATGATGTTTGAATTTAATTGTACCAATGTAAATCATGTGTAGGGGAAGGAGTACTGAAATGTCATGAAGGGCAAGAGAAGCATTTAAATATCGCTTTGTTTGTGAAACTCTGCCTCAGAGCAAAAGCGTAGTTCCTGCTTTAGTTCCTAAAGGGACAGAATAACTGTCACACTAGAATTCATGGTTTTTCTTTTCCCAGAGCAATTATATTGTTGAAATTAATTCAGTGATTTGCACCAGGAAATTCAGCATTATTTGTATTTGTTTGTTCCTTAGCCAGCCAAATACAAAATAAGCCTATTCCAACTCTGTGGTCTCTGATCTATATCTAAATCTCTCCTTTAAAGGATTTTAATTAGTAAGAAGTAGCATCTGAGTGGCAGCATTAGATTAAATTGCTTTTCTGTTATGTAGGTGCTTTTGCAAACAAGTGTGACTGTGAATGTAGGAATGGAGTGGAAAGCCATTATGTTCTCTTTCAGAAGTAAAGATTTAACCACCTGGCTTAATACAAACATGATACACACTTACCACATGTTGCTGCCCACTAGCTCTTCTTTGCTAAAGATTTAGGAGACTCCATCAGGTTGAGTGGGTTGGGAATGCATCAAAATATATTTCTTTCTTACCGCAGGTATCATACGCACACCAACCCATTGCACACGAATATATTTGACCAGTTTTAGCTCAATTTCAACTGAGAATAAAGGCAAGTGTGGAGAATGCTAGATAGCAAATTCTTTGGTTTGGTACCTTGTTTAATCTGCTTATTGTTATTTGATTACAAGGGCATAGCTGGGATACCTGTTAGAGATAGCATGGCAAACTCATGGTTGTGCCTGTGCACAACACTGAGTAGTGTTGGTTTGAAACTCCATGCAACGCTTGAAAAAAATCGAATTAAGTAATACGGATCAAAGAGGTTGGAGAGCTGGGAATAGCTTCACCTCAGTAAGCATAAGGTCATAGCTACTGGTAGTTGTCTTGGTAGGCAAATAAAATTAGGTCACAGGTCCACAGAGAAATAAGGGAGTTGGTATAAAGGAAGTATTCTATACAAAAGGTTTAAGTCACAGGCCCAAAGAACACTGCAAATAAGTTTAAGCCATAAGTCCAGAACAGTCGGTCTTCAAGACAGACATCTGAGTAAAGCAAAAATAAGAGACATTTGGTATTGTGGTGTAATGAAATAAAACACCACCAGAGTGTAATTTTTTGTCTCTGACAATTTTTCAGTAGAAATTTTAGTTCTTCCATAGTGAAATTTTTTTAAAGAAAAAATGTATAATACATATTTTTTTAACAGAAATCCAAGTAAAAATATAAATTCTTATCTCACAGTCCAACTGTTCACTTTTTTGAGCACCATGTGAGAAGTGTCACAGAAGTTGTTGTAGGACTAAGGCAACAGTAGGGGAAAACACAGCTAAGGAAAGTCATTCTAAATACTATCACAGAATCACAGAATATGCTGAGTTGGAATCCACAAGAATCCACAATTATCATGGAGTCCAGCTGCTGGTCCTGCATGGGACCATCCCCAAGAGTTACACCATGTGCCCAAGAGCATTGTCCAAATGTTTCTTGAACTCTGGCAGCCTTGGTGCTGTGACCACTTCTCTAAGGAGCCTGTTCCAGCGCCCAAACCCTCTGGGTAAAGAAGCTTTTTCTAATATCCAACCTAAACCACCTTGACACAACTTCAGGCCATTCCCTCAGGTCCTGTCACTGGTCACCACAAAGAAGAGATCAGTGTCTGCCCCTCCTTTTCCTCGCAAGAGGAAGTTGTAGACTGCAATGGGATCTCCCCTCAGTCTCCTCCAGGCTGAACAGACCAAGTGCCCTCAGCCACTTCTCATACGGCTTCACCTCAAGGCCCTTCATCATCATCATTGCCCTCCTTTGGACACTCTCTAATAGCTGAGTATCTTCCTTACTTTGTGGTGCCCAAAACTGCACACAATATTCAAGGTGAGACTGCCCCAGTGCAGAGCAGAGCGGGTCAATCCCCTCCCTCTACCAGCTGGTGATGCTTTGCCTGATGTCCCCCAGCACACAGTTGGTCCTCCTGGCTGCCAGGGCACTGCTGACTCATACTCAACTTGCCGTAGATGTCATCAGTCTAATTTTACATCACTGATAAGATTACAAGGTTGGCTGGCAAAGCCAGTAGCATTAATGGAACATACTAATACTTCCACAAAACTGTTGATTTGGTACATCAAGACCATGCAGTCAGGAACTAGAATCCTACAGAATTTGCATGGTAACATTAGATACATTAAACATTGGATAACCAGTCATGTAAATGTAATTCTACATGATAGACCATCAAGCATTCTTTCATGAGGCCCTGAATCCTTTTAAATATGTTTATCTATAATATAGGGGAAAACCAAGAAAAACTAATACTGCAGGTGTCGGCAAATTTGAAAGAATGGTAACTGTCAGAGAAAACACCACTCAACTAATGGGTATCATGGACAAAAGTAGCCAGTGTAGAGTCAGATACCTAGGAAAGAGCAAAGGCTAAGATTTCTGAGAGAGTCTCATGAAAAGTAGCTACAGTGAACATAACAAAGGGGGAATCATGACAGACAATCAACAACACATATCTTTCAAGTGCAATTGGGTGCGATCACTATGAGAACAGCTTGTCCACTTCTGTATTCCCACATCAAGAATTATGTTAAGAAACTGTAAATATGGTGGTGAGTGGCAAAAGCAAGAAAATTACTATCAGAGATTTTTCTAAAGAGTATATCAAGTGTAAAGGTACAACACTGTACCATCAGACGTGAGTTACATATGCAAAGAATTCAAAGGGCTGTTAATTGATATAGATCAAAGTACAACACAGTCCAATGACCTGCACAGTAAGCTTAATTAAATTAAAGTCAAAACAACAGGATTTTTTAAAAAAGGTGAGGATAATTTGTCATCACCTCCTTTCCATCCTAGCAAATATGGTGGCATATCATTGTGATGTTTAAACTAATAGTGGCTATTGTTCCCCTCTAAAAAAAGTTCCAAGCAAGAATTACTCAAGTGTTCTAGGTTATACGGAATGTCAGGATAGAAGACCAAAAAGATCCTGGTCCTATAATCAAAGTATTAATTTATCAATATTCATAACTGAAATTAGCACAACAATAATCTTCATTAGTTTGAAAAAGCCAGTTCCCAAGTGTACGAGTTCAAAGAACTTGCTGCATATCCTCAAGTCCCCTGATATAAATGTAGGTTTTCAACATTTTGGTATCAAAAAATAAGCCTATAATTTATGCACAATTAATATGGCATCTAAGAATGCTGACCAGGAGTTCTTTAATAGAGTCCTCTAAGGCTAACTTCTAAACTTGTCTCCTTCATTCTGCATTATTCACAGGCTCAGCTAAAAGCTGCCATTGTCAAGAACAATGACCCTAAACATACTACTTATATGCAAAAGTATTTTGTGCACAAAATTAGATAGATTAGATAAGATGGACAAAATGCACACTAATGAGTTTATGCCCCCTTAACTTGATTTTTTACCCCAAACCAACATGTATTTTCATGATCAACAGAACTACTCAAGAGCTGTTCTGTATAGATTTCTCACCTTGGTCATTGTCCCCAGGTCCCTCTCTGAAAATTACTCCAGTTTAATCCACAGTGCTGGAGGGGACAAACCACAGTAGACAAGAGAAAGCCTAGATCTGCACTGATAAGCCCACTGACACTCACAGGCTGGCTGGCTATTGCATAAATGCCAAACAACTGCACAGCAGCCAAATTTGGCACTTTCCCTCAGTGTGAGCACTGATTGCATCTCTCTCTTCCACCCAGATAAGAACATCGGTCTAGCTGACATTTTTCCATCCACTTTTGAGTTTAGTTGCATTGAGTCAAACAGTTTAAAAGTTACTGAGGAGGACTTGACAGATGAAGGGAAAGTCGGTGTTATCGTATAACCTTCATTTCCTTAGGAAACCAGGCAAAAAATACAAATGGGGATTCAAAGCTTGATAGGGCCTTTCCAATAAAAAGAATGGAGCAAGAACATATGCTTGCTTTCCTGCCAGAGGAAATTGCTAAAACAGGCATTTCTTTTAATTTAAAGAACCGACTGTGTAATATTGCTGTTTGCCCAGGTGCTGTCAGAAAAGGTCATTGATCTGCTGGTCCGATAGAAATCAGTAATATAAAGTAAATGACTATTTAGTAGGGTGATCCCATAATATCAATCCTTAACCTTTAATTTCAATTATAAATTAGTCAGCAACCAGGAGTCTGCAGCTTGTGTGTTAGTTTTAATTCATTTGTTCATTTCCTTTTTATCTTGAGTTTTCACTGTCTATTGCAAAAGCCTAACAACATTACCATTTTTATACTTGTCACATGATACTTTTAACTGTGGTAGTCAAATCTTGTGGGGAATGCAGCATGCAGAATTCCAACAGTTTTGTCAGTTCCTGCAACTACCTCATGGTATCATCAAAAAGGATGTTAAATTTAATCACCATCAAGAATTTTTATGTGTGAACCCACACAGAGCAAACAAATGTGTGGAAGATTCAAGGATATATTGATCAAAGTGTTTTAAAGCACTGGAAAGACCACAGGAAGCGTAATAACACAATTAATATGGCATCTAAGAATGCTGACCAGGAGCTCTTTAATACAGTCCCTCGAGGGCCAACATTTAAATTTGTCTCTTTCATTCTGCATTATTCACATGCTCAGCTAAAAGCTACCATTTTCAAGAACAGTGATCCTAAACATACAACTTACATGCAGAAGTATTTTGTTCACAAACCAATGAAAGAGTATGGTTGTCATTCACTGGCATCCAAGTGACAAGTTACATCTTTCCACCACTGCAACAACAGGGACCAGCAGGATCAGGGCTCCTCCTCAAGCAGGGATAAGCTAGGATAAGGAGGATTCCAGCACAGTGGGGACCTCTCCAACATTATGTCCTCCCACAGGATATGAACAGTGGTAGGATGCCAACCCCCAAACAAGGCATGGCGATGAATGACACCCAAAGTCCAGTCAGGAGCAGGAGAAGACAGGACTCCAATATAGATCCGGAGTCCACCTTGGAGACACGGACAAAAGCTTGGAGATATGTGGCTTTGGAAATAAGATAGTGAAAAACAATTCACAAGCCAGAACAACAGCAGCCAGGAATAAACACAAATATATTTCTGATGCTCAAGCCAGGTTTTTGTGTGCTTTCTCGGTATGAGCTTAAATGGAGACCTGGGGCATGGGCTGGGGTTGCACAGGTGGGGGTCCCAGCTCAGACTACTCAGGTTAATCACAGCCCACAGGTGTCTTACAGGCCCAGACATACACTTTACATTAAAAAAAAAATAACAAAGAAAGGAATTCCTTCCAAAACTGTTAATTTGCCATTTGTTAAATGACAGAGGAATTGAAACAGTTAGTTTTTAGCCAGTGTCTTAAACTTGGGACTGTATTTGAAAAGCATGTTCCTTTCTTGAAAGAATAAATCCCTGCTGTGAAAATGCTCTTTTAAATAGAAACCAATTTTTCCAGAGGAAGCAAATTTTAATGGAAAACACTCTAATGGAAAAAATGTCTCTAATGGAAAAAGTCAGATCTTTTCAGTGTTGGAGGAAGTGAAATCCAATTTTTTTTCTAGGCCTAATCTTCCTGTTGTGCTATTGTGTTTGAATCTTTAGGACCCACAGGGCTCGTCAGTGTTAGAGTCTTGCAGTGAGGAAGATAAAGTACACATGAAAGATGCTCTATGGAAAGGACATCTCTTTCCCCAGCATGTGATTTCCTCCCTCCTGCTGGTGAGAGGCAAGATACACTTGCCTCAGTCTCTACTGATAAGATGGTACTTTAAGGAGGATTCGTGCAAATGAAATGATGGAGGGGAAGGATTTCCTGTGATTTGATTTATTTAGGAGCTTGGGGCATTCAAAGCTGCTGTTGAGTCAATGAAAAGTTAGATTTCCTAAATCAACAGCAAAAGAGATGTAGCACCACTCTGCTGATAAACACAATTAGACTTGTGTGTAATGTAGTTAGGGCCCCAAGGCTTTTGACTGATTTTCTTGACATTTGTACTTTATTTGGGTCACCTCTTAGAGGGTCTAGGGCAGCTGCAGTTCCCACTGACTTCAGTGGGTACTATGCATGCTCAATAACCTTCAGAACTTGTCCTTTAATTTACATTTTAAAGATACTTTAGAGCAATTATGAATGAGACGTGAGCCTGCTACCCTTTAATTTCCCCATCAGCATCATACCAGCTAAACAGTTTGCTTTGGCATCAGTGAGTTGCAGACATTTTTCTGCTGTCAGGCTGACTATGTATGATGTTGCTCATTGAAGACATCTGCCTTCAGCACAAAGAGCCTGTGAAGATATGAAGACAAACATCTCTCAGTGGCAAAGCACAGAATCACAGAATCAATTGGGTTGGAAGAGACCTCTGAGATCATTGAGTCCAATCTATGACCGAAAACCACAACGTCAACTAGACCATGGCACTAAGTGCCACATCCAGTCTCTCCCTAAACACCTCCAGGGACAGTAACTCACCACCTCCCAGGGCAGACCATTCCAATGTCTAATCATGCTTTCTCTGAACAAGTTCTTCCTAGCGTCCAACCTAAACCTCCCTTGGCACGGCTATGTCCTCTTGTCCTATTGCTGGTTGCCTGGGAGAAGAGGCTGACTCCCATCTATTTACAACCTGCTTTCAGGTGGTTGCAGGGAGCAAGAAGGTCTCCCCTGAGCCTCCTCTACTCCAGGCCAAACAAGCCCAGCTCCCTCAGCTGTTCCTCACTCCAGGCCTTTCACCAGCTTTGTTGCCCTTCTCTGGACTCACTCCAGCACCTCAGTGTCCTTCCTGAATTGAGGGGCCCAGAACTGGACACAGTACTCGAGGTATCTTCATTAAACAGGAAGGTACAGGGAGAGCACCACCAGTTATATGACTGCAGTAGTCCAGCGGCAGCATCCTAGTTTTCTGAAACCCTTTTCCAAAGCCTTCAGCCATCAGTCAGCTGGTATGAACCTCATAGTACGGTCTCAACAGAATTGCCTACCTAAAATATATTATTCATCTTCCTGTGGGATAGACAGGGATGCTTTATGATAACAATCAGCTCTTTAAAGCCTAAGACATAAGTTCTGCCTTGAGTTATGCATTACCATAACAACTGTGGTAGGAAGAAATAAAAATGACTGAATGTGAAAAGACAGGTTTTCGTTAGGTAGAAATTTCCACCAAAAAATACTCAATTTTGGGAATTAGAATAAATCATAAAATTATGATTCTGTATAATTTGAGTAAAATGGTAGTAATAACAATTTTCAGCCAAACACTTTTACTTAGCCATTTTGAAATTAAGCATTCATTTTTTTAATAGAAAACACTAACTTATTATTAAAAGACTTTCATCATGAGTAAAAGAATAATGATAAACAGTACTGATTACATATCATAAAACAGTTTGGATTGGAAGAGACCTTTAAAGGTCGTCTCATCTAACCTCCCTGCAATGAGCAGGGACACCTTCAACTAGATCAGGTTGTTCAGAGCCCCATCCAACCTGACCTTGAATGTTTCCAGGGATGAGGCACCCCCTAACCTCTCCGGGCACCCTATTCCAGTGTCTCACCACCCCCATTGTAAAAAAATTCTTCTTTATATCCAATGTAAATCAACCCTCTTTTAGTTTAAAACCACTGCCCCTTGTCGTATCACAACAGGCCCTGCTAAAAAGGTTTGTGTGGAGTAGAAGAGAGAATTCGTTTCCGGTGATTCCCTCCCTACTTAGCTTCCTTGCCCATTTCTCACCCACCCTCCAGCCAAGAGCATAAGGACTGCACAGACATATTTCCCATCACAGAGGCCATGTAAAGGATACAAATTGATATTAAATAACAAGTCCTGATTGTGAAGCTCTAAAAGAAACATTTTGAGGCTCTCAACAACTTCTCGTAATTTTAGACCCATCATTTTTAAAAATTATGTTCTCTTATTTATTGATCTAACTCTTAGGAAAAAAACAGAACAAGATGTTTACCACCTCAAAGGTGCAAAATTCTATTGTAATTCCTACAGACACTAAGCAATGACCAGGACAGATCCCTGGGTTTTCCTGTATTCTTGTCATATTCATAAACACCTCCTCTCACGCACATATTAAGGACAAAGATTGTTTTAAAATCTGTTTGCAGGCAGTAACCAATATCTATTATTTTGAATCTTTGTGTGAGTGAGGGGAGCTTGTAACTTTCGTCCAGATGTTTCTGACTGTGTTGTTAAGGAGATAAATACTTCAGACAGTATTGAATGCATATAAAAAGTTTGTAAGAGAGTATTTTGCTTTATTTTAATAACATTTAACACTACACAGTTCTCCAAAGCCTTTCATCTTCATTTGGTTTGATAAACTTAGTGTAATTAATCATAGAAATTATCCTACCTTGTTATCTGGCAGACCAGCTGACAGGTCTGAGGTTAAAGTACTTTGATGAAAAATTATGATCATTTTGTGTCTACCACCGTGATTGTGTCATGGATGCAGGCAAGAGCAGGGTTTGCAATTCAAATAATACATTCATTTTGTTTATAGAAGACAGAATGAAAGACAGCTATCACTACATATTAATTTTTTTAATGAGCTTATGAATTTTAAAAGGCACTTCATGGAAGAAAAAAGCCAATAACAAGCATTTATGTGAGAATAAGAATGAAAATTAAATACAAAAATCAAGCAAGAGAAGTTAGTTTAAAAGTGTAGCCTTTTTTCTTCTGCTCTTTTGTACTTATTGTTAAAATGGTGGTCTACCACTATAAACTATTAGTGAATTAATACAGCCCATAATGTAAGTTGGATGTGAATAGTGCGCAGCAAAATGGCAAACGGAATTGTCTGCAGTTTTCTTGTATGCAAAATGACTCTCATTTCCTATTTATCTTTGATTTCACATTTAGCATGCAAAATAAAACCTTAAAAAATTAAACAAGATTTTGCCCTTTTTGAAGGAAACATTTTTAGTGATTCTAAAAATACACATCAGCCACTTAGTGGGTTTTATATACGCAATTGCCACAATGCACCAGATATATAAGGAAAGTCTTATTAGAAGCTAATGCAAGAAAACCAAGATAAAAGATTGTTTTTCTGTCCTGTGTTTTGGGAGGTGCTGTCTGCATTTTCAGGGTTTTCCAGACCAAAGAGTATTATAGGCGGGATGGCACTGCACTGTACAATGTCGGTGCTCAACAGCCCACCCTGACCATTTCTGCTCCAATTCCTTCTTCTCCTCCCTCTGCCATCATTATCTGGCAGGTCAAACCATTGGTCCTGGAGTTTGAAGTTCACATTTTCTTAGATGGGAGAGGGTTCCCCCATGGCCCAGGCAAATGTATAAACCACAATTTGCTCTGCCAAAACCAGCTGGTTAATTGGAGCCAAGGATATCAACTGTTTTAAGTTAATTACAATTGCATATTTGGTGGCAAAATTATACTCACGAAAAAAAAATTGTCATGCCCTGTTTTAAAAAGCTAATTTACAGAGACACTGACCACTGTCTGCATTTTAAATGCTCTGATCCTTTCATACTCAAAAGCATTTGAAATCAAACAACAGAAATTAAGGTGCACAAAAGCAGAGATGAATTTGAAAAAAGCAGCCATATCTAAACTCACAGAGCATAAGAACCAAAATTAGCATAAGAATTTCCTAGCAAGACCTAATGATGCTATAAATTGGGAATGAGGACAATACTTAAACATGTGTTATCACTTTTCCAAGTGATTAGTGAAGAAACTACAGTAACCAGCAATTTTTTGAAGCTGTCTTTTATGCTATTGTGTGTAATTAAATGGTCATTATAAGTCTGGACAGCATAGGGTTTTCTTGATCGAATTAAATCATGGAAGTCAGACAGAAAGACTGGGTTTTTTCATGTTAGCATTGCAACTAAAGATAAAGAATAGCTTTATGCCTTCTAAGTGATGTCTTAGGTCAGGGCCTGAGATACTCAAGCTGCTCAGAAATATATGCTAACAAATCTTGATCTTTTCATATTCTTAAGCAGGGAAAGTCACTGTGATGATTAAGAATGCAACAACAGTCATGGCTAGTACAGCTCAAAGTAAGAGTGAAAGACCTGTATACAAAGCAATGTTGGAACACTATTGTACCGAGAGATTTGATTTTTCATAATTCAGTCGAAATCACAAGAGGAATGAGTATCCCATCATAAAGGAGTTCTGTTCACCATGCAAATAAAAGGGACAAATAAAATGGATTTATACAATTAATGACTAAACCATCCAACAGAGCAAGTAGGTCCATCTGGGTATATCAGTTACTTGTGATGCTTTGAAGCTAAGTATTAATCTCATTTTTTTAAAGAACAAAAAGCTATTTATTTTCCATATACCTATACTAGGTGAGAAGGCATTCACAAACCTGAATTCAGTTTATGTTCATTCACAGTTGAAAATAAGCTTGGAAAACTGTGTGTTGCTTGTAGCACCCCATAAGGAATGATTCAGTCCAAAAAATTGCCCTCAGGAACAGTATAAAATCCTGCTATTTGATAAAGCATTACTAGGAAAGCATAGCAGGAAGCTAGTATTATTTGGATTCAAATTTCCTACTACAGAGCAGCAAAGACCTTATTGTGATATACCCTGAGATGATGAGAAATGACCTTTACTACAGGGTCAGATATACTAGGAGGCTTGAGAGAGAGGTGGGAGGTTTTAGCCAACATCGTTCATGCTTAATAACCCTCCCCTACCTTGAAACTGGCTGCAGAGACAGACATGTCAAACATTTTCTCTTGCAGCTGTTGAACACCTTAAAATACTGAGGTATGTTTCTCAATATTCATTGGGTTGCCATTTTTCCTCTTATTCTTTATGTAACATTTTACTAAGTGGTGTAACTATCCACAGCAGTTACTTGGCTTGAGCTTGGGACCACAGAGGAAAGAAGCTACCATTTATACAAAATAACATCACCAAAACAGTAATTTGTTGGTAATGGGTATGTCCAGGCGTACATTCCCAGGACCTAGCATTACTTCCAATGCCCCCTCCTCACAGCACTGTCCTGGGAAAATTATTTTTCATTTCTCTGTCATATGCATATCTTTGGACATCAATATCTGTGATGACAGATTTTTTATGAATATGAGTCTGAGCCCTTTTGTGCCAGTGTGTTGTTTAGTTTTCCACCAGTGTATCCAGCTGCAGAGATGAAGGCCCAAAAGATACTTGACATTTTCTGATATGGAGACACAATATTATTTCTGTTTTGCCAGAAATAAATGAGACAAGGGTTTCGTCTCCAGTCCTTGTCTGCTGTTCTTTAATACTTCATTGGCATCTGTATATATGGCAAGAGCCTTTAGTTTTGATCAAGAATCCAGGTCCCACTGTGAAAAGGGCTGGATAGACATAGTCAGGAGAAACATAATTTTCACAGGTACTGGCCTTTAATGGGAGCACCTTTTTATTTGGTTTTTTTTAATATCACAGTATTTAAAGAGAGGTCTAAAAATGAATTTAAAAGCCAAACTTCAAGTTTGATAGATAATTTGCTAATAGGTTTTAGCAAAACTTCAGTGTGTGAAATAGAAACGCACACACAGACACACTTCAGAGTTCCCTTTCTCTTCAAATTAAATTGCACTTGCTATAAAATTCGATTTTACTACCCTGGCCCAATTTTCCTACGCTGCTAAAAAGCCCTAAGCACAGCCTTTCAAAGGCTTGTTGCCATTCTTGCAGCCTCCTTCATGTTTTCCTTGGAAGGACTGGAGATACTTCCACAGATAGTCTGAGTCACCTAAACATACACAAACACAACCTGCAATCTCACTTGCAGAGGCACTAGCAGGGGAGACCTGCTACCCATTTCAGCCCTGAGGGCAAAATCTTTTCCGTGTTTAGGTCAACTGTCAGTTCACAGTCTGTATGATGTTGGCTTGGCCCTGCTGCAATGTCTAATTTCCTGCAAGGTTACCTGGAAGAAACAGGCATCATGAAAGAAATCTTTCTCAGCTTGGACACAGAGCAGAACTGAAATACAAACTCTAATTAAGGTGTTTCTGCCTATATTTTTGTGCTTACTTTCTCAGTTTTGTTCTTTGGGGGTATTTTTAATGAATTCATTCCCTGATGTTGCCTTTCCAACTCTCTGTTAGCAGGAGCACAGAGATTGCAACATCCTTATCTCTGCAAGGTGAGGGAGAAGATGCTCAGTAGTGTCTGTCTATTGAAAAACTTAAATCAAAGTCTCAGACAGAAGAAGCAAAAGTAGATGAAATATCAAAGTGATGGAAAAGAAATTGAGGGAAAATCTGTGAACATTTTCAAGAAGCAGTAAAGAACTGGTTGTCCTGCCCAAAGGCTTTTCTGTCCTGCTTCATATGTTGCTCGAAGGCTTAAGAAAAAGTGAAAACCTGTGCTAACCTAATACCTGATGCATGGGAGAAAATATATTTGTCTTTTTCCGTTCTCTTCATATGCTTCCATGTGTCTTCCTTATAATTCAATATACAGAAAAGTAACTTCAAAAGAAACAGGTGCAAAGTCAAGCACTCTGAAGTTAGGACATGTCAGGATTATTGACGCACAAGAATTCTTAATTCAGGGCATTTTATATATAAACATGGTTTTTAATTACAAGCTCATGTATTATTTCTTCATCAGGGTATCTGCCTTGTTCAGTGAAAACTTCCTTTTATCCACAGCATTCAGTAAGTGGCCTGCAGGCCTTATTTAAACTACCCTGTACTGAATACATTTGTTCCTGGTCCTCCGCAAAATTTAAATACATGCATCTTTACGGCACCTCTATGAGTAAAACTGATAGCATTCATCTTATAGGAGGGGAATTAAAGCATTGAGACTAAGGCCGCTGCTTTCTGAGCCTCCCCAGTGCACACAGGTCCTTGGTCTCTATAGCTTTATTTTTCCGCAGACACTGCTTCTTTTTACCTGCATAATTTGAGTAAGTATGTAAGCAACATAGAAAGACAGACATGTCTGCTTTGAAAAAAAAAGTAGAGGCACAGCTTCTTGAGACAGACTAGTACCTGCCTTGATTTCCTCCCCACAAAACTCTTCACATCTCCCACCCTGGCTGTGGCATTGCAGCCCTGCCACTGCCTCCCCGTTCCCTCTTCCCACACTGCTCTCAGGAGTTTCCAATTAAAACTCAGTGCAGCACTAGAGTTTCTTATCATAATTTTTGTTTTAACATTACAAAATGACACATCTTTGCCCAAACTCCATCTTAAAATCAGACAAACCATTTTGGCTGTCAGACAGGGAAAAAATTCCAAATTCCTGATGGACAGGGATGAGACTTCAGCTGGATCTGTGTGTTGGGCAAAGTTACTACTGATAGACAAGGGAGTCTATAAATACCTCACATAAAATGATGTTGAGGAGCCACTCCTGTGGCTGTAAAACCAAATATTTTAGGAAATGCCAGAGAGCAGGAACTGTGTACAAACTTAAGTCAACCCCCCAGCAAATCTGCTCCAAAAGCCTCCTTAGCTGATATAATGCTTTTGTTTACATGGATGTTACAGCTGGAGATGCATGCTAAACCACACCATTTTTTCTACAGGAATACAGCAGGCTGAGTGAAGGTTTTCACCTTAAAAACGAAGTATTGGGGATTTTATCATCATTTACCACCTGCCTTCCTTTTGGCTGCTTCATTTCCTCATTTGGTGATTCCTATGGGAAGCTGCACTTGCACAAGCGCCTGTGCTTTGCTAATGGGAGAAGCCAGCAGGGAAAGCCACCCCTGGCCTGACAAGTGTCATGTCCCTCCACAGTTCAGCAGCTGACTAGGCAGGAGGGAGGCGAAAATGAAATCCAGATGGTTTGTCCCTTTCACATGCTGTAAAAACATCCTGAACTTTTTCAGCTCTGCCACCTGCAAAATGAAATGTTTCATTTTTAAAGCATTGTAAGTATTATCTTTAAAAATAAACACCGGAGGAACTGCAGTAGATTGCCTGCTGTTATTGACTCTGGAAGGACTGCTGACTGAAGCGCTACACACCAACAGAGCAATAGCAATTTAATGTTCATTAGTGTTTAGAGCATTTTCTCAGTGAGAAGATTAAGAGGCCGGGAAATCCACCAAATTTCTTTCTTTTGTTTGAGATTCAAGGTAAGAAAATGCATGCAGCATTTTCCTGTTCAAATTCTTCAGGAGACGTGCCCACAATGGGAGATAAGATGTCCCCTTCAGTACTCACAAATTCTTTTAAAGGATGAGTTAAAAATAAAATATTGGTCTGTGAAGGTGAATCTTGATAATGCAGCCTTACAGTATCTTTCAGAGGAAACAAAAGGAAAGGTGCTTTGCTGCTACAGCTCAGAAATTGCTTTATTATCTGACTCACACTTGGAGCAGAGCAGCTTCCAACCCTGGCATCTATCACAAAGCATCAGAATAACAGCACCAAGTTACAATTTTAAAATTACAATGGAAAGAGGCTATTATTTCCACTTTGTAGGGCTATGCCAAAAGCCAGCTCTCTGGTATCTAGAATAGCTATTTCCCCCCTCAGTGTCAGAATGTGCCTGTTTGGGGCTCATTAAAGCATTTCTTTTGGTCCAAATATTTTTGCCTTCCTACAGTCACAAAGAAAAGGACTGAAAAAAATCAGCCTTTTTTTCCTGTTTGTTTCCCTACTGATGTATTTGCTAATACGGTAATTAAAAGCAAATTACACTCTTCTATAACTACAGAAGTAATTATGGGCCATGTCTAATAATGGTTGCCAAAACAACTTACAACTCTGAAACTATCTCATAGAGCACTTTCTCCCCTGTGGGTATCTAACAAGCTCAGCAGCTTCTTTCCTTTCCCAGCCAATCTGTCTCAGCACTAAATGTAAAAATCCACATACCATCCTCAAAATGTATCTTGAGTTTCACTGTAGATGAAACTCCCTACAGATCAAATCTTAGCTGATAACAGAGGTGAGACTCCCCAGAGCACAGAGACAGGCCAGTATGACAAAGAAGCAGAGTCTGTCTCCCTGTATTTATCCAACTCCATGGCTTCACACTCCCGCTCCTCTCTTTACAATCTCTGTCCTTTGACACAACCCATTTTCATTTGGCCAGGCAGGCCAACCAGTGCACAGGTCTCCATTCCTGAAGAGTTCAGGTGTCTCGCATTATAGCCACACTTGATTGGAGACACTAAACTGGTAACCAGGCTATACCATGATGTTACTGCAATCCTGCTCCGTGACAGTGCTGAGGGACATTGGGAGAGCACCTTCCTAAGCTTCCTCGCTCTTTTACAAGCAACTCACCATTCTTTCTGGGTCCCCTCTAGATTTCTGTTCCCAGAGAGCCAAGTGCTGCAAGTAGCTACAAGGGAGCACCACCGCACCTGCAGAGAAACAGCAATCATTTGTGGTTATAAAATGCAAGTCTGTCCCAGCACGTCCACAGACTAAAGGGACTATCTCCCCTCCTGTGATGGAAACATTCTCTCTGGAACAATTGAGATCCTACTCTCTGTTTCTCACGCTCACAAAATAAAAGCCTGTTTTTATGTTTTCCTTAGTGCCTTTTAGCCTAGGCACTAAAGATTATGATCATTTGTTTACTTATAGCAGATGCAAGGTATTACTCAATACATGCAATAAGAATGCACCAAAAAGAGAAGCTGTAAAATATTTCTGGTGCTGTATTAACACTGGGGAAAGCAAGGAAGTAAAAAGCAGACTGAATAACAGGCTTTTTAAACCAGATTTACTAGATTCAATATCTTAACTTTCTTTTACAATCAACATGCCAAGAGAAGAAAAAGTTGCATTTGGGCAAGCTCACAGTGTTTCTTGATTTCCAGCTTGTACCTTCTTACATCTCACATCTGATTGAGCCACTTAATTCAAAGAAGATGAGCTGTTAGGTCACATTTAGTGTCAGTGAAATGTGTCTGAACAACAGCCCCAGAAAGGGATCTAAATCTTCGAACATCCAACCTGTTAAGGAGCCGAAAAATGCTGAAGAAAATTATTTGAAATTAAAAAAAGAAAAGCACTTTTGCGTTATTCTCCTTCTATTTTTTTAAGAATAAAAGGTCTTGAAAAATATCTGCCTATGTTTTTTTTTTTATTTCCTCTGTAATAACCAGCTATGCAGACCCATTCTGGTTTGTTTTTTCTTCAACAATGCACTACTTCATCTTAAAGCAGGAAAAATAAAGTTATTTTGCTGGAATAAGCCTAGAGTGACACAAAACTAAATCAAATTATCATCTAGGGGTTTTATTCTTTTATGGATTAGCTATTGTTATGATACTTCACACAGTTCTTGTCTCATTGAAGTTCAGGGAACTCTGCCATCTATTGCAAGAAAAAAAATAAATGTTCTTGCTCTCTCCATATCACCACTTTTAAAATTAATATCACCACATATGATTAAGTATATCTAATATTTCTGCCAAGGGAGCAGAAATATGTATCTCCATGAGATCATACATGTAGTAATTTTCAGACCTCACTTAGGCTCTACTGTTGGTAACAAGTGTCCTGTTTTCATAAGGATTTCATTTGTTTTACATTTTTACATTCTGAGTATGCATTATTTGTTGCAGTGCCTTCTTTCATGATCCATCTTCCCTCTTTAGTAAAATTTAGTACAATTCCGCAATTTATTTGGCTACAGAGTAAAATTTATGTCATGTGTTTTGCCAGACAGTGAATACACAGTCTCATACAGGCATTTAAATCAATCAGGTCGTGAGATCTCAGTCCTGGCGAGTTGATCTATTCCAAAATACAAAAATATGTCTCTGTATAAATAAATCTGTAGCTGTAGTACATATATCAGCAAAGGAAAGCAGATCAGGTAACAGTAGTATAGCGTGAACAAATGCTGTGAATTAATGCTTATGCTATCTGTAATAGATTTTACAGCACTTCTGAAAAGAGAGTCCAACACATTCTTCCTAACAGTCACCATTATATTTTTGCTTGTTTCCTTCTACCTTACTATGACTGCAGTCCTCAGAGATATGATGCATCTGTAGGAACTCATCACTATGTCAGATTGTTTTTCAACCGTAACACTTTAAAAGCCATTAGAGATGGACAACGAGACTTCCGTGACTCAGGAGGCTGACCGTTTCATGGTTCTCATCTATGACCTTGGTGCTTGTTGAAACTCTCCAACTGGAGTCTTCTAAAAATCTACCCTGTAATTGCCACCCCAGTCATTGCCCATCCTTAGATGCCAGCACCAGCACTGGAAGGACTTAGTTTCTCCTGTCCCAGGCACAAGGCTGCAGCATCACCCTTGCTTCGACCTGGAGGGGAGCAGGGAAAAGCCCTCCAAGACAGGTACACAGGGACTGAAATCGTAGGAGAGACCTTGGAGAACAGTTGAACAGAGGGTGCCCGACTATGGCACTTGTGCTGCTCAAATCCAGATTCATCTAGCAGGTATTTTTCCCTTTAAACATTCTTATGAGTTAAGCTCTAGCCCATATTTGAGGGAGAATCCCAGCAACGCCTAGAAACCTAGCATGACCAAATGTTCTGGATGACCTGAGCAAGAATGAGTGCTTAGCCCATCTGCAGACATCCTGATCCTCTGCACAGCACCTTTGTTCTGAATCTAAGCAACTGTAGAGCTAATACCTAGGAATAACCAGTGGAAGTAGAGCTCAGGTGGCTAAAGCCTGTTGACAAACCATACTTAGTTTTCCAAAGGAGACAAAGACAAAAACTATAGAACTGATCACCACTTGCTTGCATAAAGCTGCGCACACGTATAGCAATTGGCAGTAGTATTACTTTTCACTTTGTCTCTCTTGTAGCAATAAAAGGCTCCACAGCAAAGGTAAACTTGAACTGGAAGAGGTGCAGCGAAAACCTTTGATATGGTTTGGGGGACCATTAGAAGAAGACGCTAGAAGAACTTGGCATACATACCAGCAAAAGGAAGGCTGGGCAGGGATACAAGAGAATAAACCTCAACAATTATGTATGTAATGGACCTACAAGGCTATACTGGCCCAAGAACAAAAGGATATAAAACAAGCCTGACTGACTAGGGCTGCAAATTAAGGAAAGGTTTTAGACTCTCTCAGCAGTGTAGTTCTGAAAGTGCTCTTAAAAGGAAAAGCGTATGCTGGGACAACACACTGAGACTGAGAAATCACCTGTGGCATATAGGGTATGTGGAAGTGCTCGCTACAGACTGCTCCATGCAGGAATCTAACTGCTCACCACAGGGGACAGCTATCTGTGCCAAACCCTGCTGACCTAAACAGTGATAGTCCAGTGTTGAAGTCATCTCAGTTTTTGTTAAAGTCAGGAGCACAAAGGAGTCAAGGTGAAAACTTTACTAAGAGTGTCTATATCGGAGTTCAATTTATAGTTTACAACCCTGTATTTTTTTTATTTGGACCTAATTAAGCTGAATAATTAGCATTCAGCCTGACAATGTGTGTGCTAGCCAAGTGATTTAGCTTCAAAAAACAATTACTCTTTTTATACTGTTGAGGAAACTAAACAAGGAATAAATTTAGTACAGTATTTCATTAAAAGGATACCTGTGAAGGTACATTTTTATTGATACAGGTCTCAATTCAGTCTTGGCATAAACCAGGTGTAACACCAGGGCTGGATTTGCCCACTCTGTTAATTGTCCAATGGTCTTTGGTTTAACCTATAGCACCTAACATGACTGAATTATGTTTTAAACCTATGGGTTCATGTCAAACTCGAGCAGACCATCAAGATTGGGAAACCGATGCTTAGTCATCATGTGTCATCTAATAGTAATGTTACATTGCAGAAGAAAATTGTTCACCTTGTAATCAACCTCTCAGATCTCCTGACAAAACCCATGGTAGATGCAGATGCACATACACTTTTAGTTTTACTACAGAATGACAAGGAGCTTTTCCACTTAAAGCTACCCATCTTTCAGGTGCATACGTATGGATAAGAAACAATGGAGTCCTTCCATGTTACATCAGTGTAAATGACAGCAGAACATGGACATGAAGTAAGCATATTCAACATGTCAAAAGTAGCAGACAGACAGGGGCAAAGATGTATTTGAGGTACTCCACAGAAAACTTTCTGAATAAAATGTGTTTGGAAGAGAAAAAACTTGGATGGAAAAGAGTGTAAAATAGTAATTTGTGAAGAAGGTATAAAAGCTGCAGTTTTTGGAGGAAAGAATTAAAAAAAAAAAGACCAGTACAAATGACAGATAAGTGCAGGGTGCAATGCAAAGGAAGATAGAAGGGTAAATAAGGCCCAGAAATCACAGAGGGGGACTGGGAACTAGAAGAAAAAGCAGCCAGCTTAGGAAAGGTTTAGCTGTCCTGAGCTCATCACAACAGGTCTTTGATGGAAATTGCAGGAGAAGAAGAGGAAAGTATGAATGGTCCACGAGCAGAGTGAGATGACAACTTGCCCTAGCTTTGTGGCATTAAGGTTTCTGTGTGGGTGAAGAACCACATGTCAAGAGATGTCCCTTCTCTAACCCATTCCAGGAATCCAAAGTTCTGTACCATACCTTGCAAGTTCAGGAGGTTTCCAGGATGCTGGTCACATATCTCACTCCAGTCTCATGGGAGTTATTAAAAAAAAGAGGCAGAAAGCCTGTCATTCTCTGACTTACGGCACGCGATCTGATGATGCAGGAGCTCCCTTGGTGTCTGACCCTCTTCCATAAGCACTTAAGGCATGGGATCTCATGCTGCAGGAGCTCACTTGGTGTCTGACTCTCTCCCATAATCACCCTCATCCATAGGAACTGGCAAGTAACGTGGAAGGTCAATCTATGAGATGGACCGACTTGAACACGTTTGAGTTTGTTAAGCCTGGGGGTATCACATGACCTCTTTTCCACTTGTGTGACAGTATAGTCTCTTGTGGTCAGAGCAGTACCCAGGTCAGGCAGAAGATAAGACAGTACAGACTGTTCCTTCATGATTTATAGGTGAAGTGTTCCGTGCCGGTACAAAGGAGGCAGCTTTGCACCACACATTGTGATGCACCAGCACGAGCCAGGGTGGAGATTGGCAAGGGGAAAGCAGAAAGCTATTATTTTTGAGATTGTACTGTTCTGGGACTACAGTTACTCTGCAAATTGAATTCATATTGATAATATGTAGTAAGCAAACTATTTTTCAGAAAGACAAAATTTCCAGCCTGTTCTCAGCTATGTAGAGAACAGTGCCATATTTCAGAACAAACAGTATTAATTTTCCTTTTCCACCCTTAGATTAAAATAGGATTTAATTCAATGACCAGAAAAAAATACCATTAATAACTGGCTTATTCCTTGACACTGTAACTAATAAAAATATACTGGCTGGTTTTTTGCTTTCATTCTGTCTGTACCACAGGTACCTTTGAGAACCAGAGAAAAAACATCTTCTGACACTGATCAAATAAAGCCATATTATTTTACAGTTATTACATGCCATGGGAGAAACAAACAAACAAAAAAACCCAAAAAAACAAAACCAAATCAAAACATAAACCCCAAACCTAACACTTTACTTAACACCTACTCTACCCCCAAGGACTGCATTTTCATGGACTGACTTAGGAAACCACTTTCCTGGGTCTCTGGAGTCTTTCTGCTGGTAAGAGTAGGAAATTAATACAAAGAAAATGTGTAAAGAGAAGAAAGAAAAGTTTTCCTTCCATAATAAGGTGATTGGTATGAATGCAACATTGCCAGTGACTATGGTTCCTGGGCCCAGAGACAGCAGGGCTTGAAACACAGCTTGAAATTACTGATTCTTAAAGGGAGGAAAAAGGGAAATAAAAAAAACCCTGGAAATATAATGACTCTGTATTATTTTATCACAAGTAAATTTTGCTGTAATGACTGTTTCTGCTTAGCGTTAGTCCCTTTACCACTACAAGCAGTGGCCACAATCCAATTAAATTCTGCAGGAAAGATTTGGGACTTTACCATAGCCAAATGCAAGGTGGGCTAAATGATGTTCACTAAAGCCATGGAGAGAATTCACTTCATCCAGAAAGAGATAAGGTTATGAAATGCTAGAAATTTAAATGCAGCCTGTATTTGTTGATACATACATGCATGTTTTATAAAGAATTTGAACATTATCAGAGTTAAGCTTACAGGATTTCAAATTAAGCTGTGACATTACCCTATATATCCAAGATTGGATGTTCCAGTTGAACCTATGGCAGTGAATAGTTGTACTGATAACAGAGGTCAAAAAAAGATAAATCTGTTCTTTACAGGAACAGGCACTGGCATGGCTCTGGAGGATGAAACTCCCATGAGAAAATGGCCTTTACCTGATAATTCATTGTCCTGCAAGTGGAAACTCCTACCTTGTAGGTTTGGAAGCACGTGACAAAAAAAAAGAGCCTTCCAAAAGTTAAAAAATGTGGTTCTTAAGAATAGTTGCATCATGTTACACTGAGAAATTTAGAAGTATTACTTCTCTGCTTAGGGGTCATATGGGAGAAGAGGTGGAGTTAGTGTTTATTTGGAACTGTGAACTGCAGTTTTAGGAGATTTTAAAACATCAGAAGCACAGTTTGATCTAATCAAAGACAGCTGTTCCTTTGAGAATAAACATCCTTGCTAGATCAGAAAGCAGAAATTGAATAGTTGGACAAAATAAACAATTGGTCTAGTTGAAGAAAACTTTTCATTATAATCAATTGTAATAATTTTACCTTCATTGTGAAAGGCTAAAATGTTTTGGCTTGGTTTTTTCACTCTACGTTGCATTTGAACATAAGTGAAGGGTCATTTCAAGTTGAAAAAATTGAAAAAAGTATTAAAAGCATTTTAAATTGCATTTAAGATATGACATTATATACTAAACTAAAACATTGTTGGTAAATATTCAGGTCATTTTATTTTAAATGAAGAAGTCTTGTTTAAAAAGAACAACCCTTTTTCTAAAGTAATCTTTTTCCAAAATTTATTTTTAGAAACATTTGTATTTCACATTTAGTATACACTGCTTCATAGTTATAAATATCATTAGGCTTTTAGCAAAATCTGAATACTTTCAAAGTTATAATTGCCATTAAAATGGTAAATGTTTAGTGTTATTTTCAACTGAAATTTAATTTGGAATACAATATTTTAACCAAATTCTTTAGAAATAAAATCTAAATTTTGAGTTTAGTAAAATAAAATCAGTCTTGAAGTTATGAAATATCTAAGTACAGTTTTAGTTTAACTGTAACCAGAATTCTCCCTCTTAAACTTGCCAATATAGAAATTCTGTAAAACAGACTTGATTATATTTCTTTCATATTCCAAATGTATGAAAAGAGTGCTGAACCAATGGAATAAGATGCAGTTCCTTAGAGATTTAAAGTTAATCAGTGCACATGTTATATTTTCAATCTTTATCTAGGTACATCCTATTTTAAATTTTATGCCAGGTTAATTATTCAGCAAAACAAAAACTGTTTGCATTTCATTACTGTATTCAAGAAGCAAGTTAATTTAACATAAAATCATACTTAAAACTTTCATTCTAAACTAAAATCTTTTTTTAGTGATACCCTTGTGTGTTAACTGGAATTTCAGGATGATAGCCATGGAAGTGACAGAGCACAGCAAAGCTGTGAAATTTCTTGCATTGCTGTCGTGTTTGGGTCCCTGAATTATCATACCACAAAAATAACGTGACCTTTTTTATAAAGCCATGGGAGAGCATTCTAAATGCTGTGGAAAATCACAGCTGGAGCCATACCACATCAGGCAGGTCAGGTCTCCTGCACTGATGATAAATATACACCCCCATGTTTCCCCAGAAGAAGGACAGTTACCACACTTCTCCCCTAAAGTTCAGGAAGGTTTCTGCATTGAGATCATTCTCTCCTCCCAGATGTGAGAATCAGCAGTTACAGAGTGATGTCAGCAGGAGGTGGTTTTTAGCAATATCAGGACAGCAGGCCAAGCTCCCTCCTGGCGTAATTCCATTACCCAGCGTTATTTTGCCTTCCATTTAAAACAGAATTGGCCCTGTCACCATGCTTTCCAGGCAATGCTGCTGCAAGTTCATGTAGAGATCAGAAAAGGAGAAGATGAAAAGAAAAATAAGCAATAAATATACAAATCATTGACATGATCACCTAAAAAAATCCAAGACCGTGATACAGAAAGATGACATTGCTGAGGAAAAGACAAACAATGTCAGAGAAACTCAAAAGACATCCTGGTACTTTGCTTTTATTTCCTTTGCATGTGTAGAGAATGCTAAATACTTTAGCGTACTCAAAAAACTTATTTTTTAAAAGAAAATTTCTTCTCAGATCCCCATAAAACCTGCTAAATCTACTTGAAAGCAATCCAAGATAAAAAGGACAAGGAATGGAAGGAGTCCTGGCTTTTCTCCTCCCAGTCAATAGCCAGCACAGTACAATAAGGAATTTATTTCTGGTCTCTGCCCATATTTCCAGAGTGCAGTGGGGAACTGCTAACATGCATTACATCACATCAGCTTCACCACCAGTGAGACTGAGACACAACGCTTGCCAGGATTACCCTGCCTGCAGCTTACAGGTAACACATGGTACCTGGGAACATGATTAAAGACACAAACAGCACCAAAACTCAAAGAAAAGATGGGAATAAGAGCATTTCTGGCAATGCCTTGTCAAGACTTGAGTAGTTTGTGGTGCTGTGGATGGACACTGAGAGCCTTTCAGCCACAGAGAGATGAAGGCTCACACCTTGGCATATTGCTGAGTGCTTTACCCGCTCTCACTGTAACTGCAGTAAATAGGAGAATGAGCAGCATTTTCTTCAGAACAGTGGGTGATAAACCACTAATTGTGTGCTCTTTTCCAATGATCTTTTTTTCAGGGGAAGGATGTGTTCAGCTGCGATTTTCTACTTTTAGATTTCATATCCCTTCCCATTGGTTAAAATTCCTACTGCTTGCAAGAATTCTCATTTTACCATGTGAAGAAGTATTTCTACATTCTCGTACTCCCTCAAAGTTTGTAAGTTGGCTGCATGCTCTCCTTTTACCTCTAGCAGTCATCACTTAACCAACAAAATCTCCCAGTTCCGTTTTCCCCAAAAATAATCCTTCTCTGAACTATTGGTTTGATTTTAGTCATCAGATTCCCTGAAACATTTTGTGCAACCTAGGTCAATCTCTTCAATAAAAAAATCTTAATTGCCTTTCTACATGCCATTGAATCCATATCTTTTGAATAATTTTACTTTTTTAAAACCCAACAAAAAATGCTCCAGATGAAATTTTCCAACTAGTTTCTTTCTAGGAGAAGCTGAAAGAACATAGTAAATAAAATTTCAAGTAATTATAGGGTGGAACCTTTACAGGAACTATAGGCATGAGAAAACCACCAAATACATGAGCTGGTATCTGCCACAGAGCACTAAATGCCCACATCTGGGAAAAGATCAGTTTAGGCACCCTGCTGTATTCATGCTTCTCTGCAGTATAATTAAGCACAAAAGCCATGACAGCCTTAATCAGATGATTGCAGCAAATTTAGGTATGGCCCTGCTTAAGGGAAATCCTGTTAGCAATAATTCTTTAACAGAGAAAGAGACTAAAGGGACTTAGACATAATTATCTACACTGAAGTGAGTGGAGTTCACAGATCAATACAACTGCCAAGCAAAATGTATATTTTGATCTGCCTTTTTGATGGAGTCTCCCGTGAACAGATGTGTGCATTGCAATTGCAAGCTGCAATGGCAGTGCTGTTCATCCAGGGCTGGACTCCCCCCCCCCACTCTCAGCTGTGGATGTTTGTCTCCCTTTCTATGCACAGCTTCCTGCAGCCCTGCTCGGGCACAGCGTCAGTAATGCTGCCCCTAAGCCCAGAGAAACAGCCCTGGAGCAGCTGCCTTCCCACCCACCGCTTGGACCAGCAGCAGAGCGCCCAGTTCAGCTTCCCACTGCTCCTGCTCTGGCACAGTAAGATGGTCAGGCAGGAAAATTGTTTTTCTGCTGCTCAAGGAGAAATTTGGCAAGCCCAGACTCCAGAATATTTCAGAGGCATAACCAATCATCTGGTTTATTTAGATAATTTCCTTACCCAATTTTTCCATCCTAAAGTTTCACTTCATTGCATATGGGGGGGAGAAAAAATGACAGCAAACTCAGAGCACTAGCTCAAGTAAGAGCTGTAGCTTGGCAAGTACATGACAGGAAAGATAATCTTGTCCTAACATCGTTCACCTTGGCAGACTGCAGGACCTTCTTTTCCCCTACCAGTGACCAGCCATGTCCTCCAACATCCCTTTATGCTTTTATGTTATTATTAGGATTCAGATGGATAAATTCAATGATCCCAGTGTATTTAGTCATCACCTTTAGCTGTAAGCAGTTCTGATTGTAACCTTTTTTTAAAGAAAAAAAAGGTTTTTTCAATGTTCTCCACTCTTTCCCATCAGTCACTTACAGATTCATACAAATTCAATTGTTTGTCTCTCTAATTCAGTCCAAGTATTTTTGCTAAGTCTTGGATGAAACAGCAGCACAACAAGACTAAAAGGGAAGATAGACTCCTGATATTGATCCTTTTTTTCTGATGTTTAAGAACCAAGCGGGGACCAAGAAGAAATTTGACCAAGTCTCACTCTTGCCAACAGTCTGTGGGTGGAAAACAATACATTTCTGAGCACTCCTTTGGGTGAAGAATCTTTCACATTTAAAATGGGTACCTCAAGCACTGGCAGTTACACTTACATTTCCAGTTGTAAATAAAGTGTTCCTAGGGGAGGAGAAGCACCAGACACCGAAGCCGAATTCATCAGCACAGAAAAGTGCCTAGTGAGAGCAGGTACAGAACTGTACTCTTCTGAGAAGAGCCCAGCTCCCTTAGCAAGCTGAAGACCTACAAGGAGCAGAGGACCTTGCCAGATGGCTCTGGCCGTGTTTGTTAGGGCAAGCAGCATGAGGGAGAAGATGCAGCAAACATGAAAGGTGAGGGCTGCACAGTTTCCAAAGGACAGAACTACAATGTTAGCTGCATTTGGTAAGCAAACAGAGCAAGCAAGGGGGCAGGGAGCAGACCTCATAGAGTCATAGAATCATAGAATCAACTGGGTTGGAAAAGATCTCTGAAATCATCAAGTCCAACCCTTGATCCACTACCACTGTGGTTACTAGACCATGGCACTAAGTGCCACATCCAGTCTCATCTTAAAAACCTCCAGGGACAAAGAATCCACCACTTCCCTGAGCAGCCCATTCCAGTGTCTGACTACTCTCTCTGTAAAAAATTTCTTCCTAATATCTAACCTAAACCTCCCCTGGCACAGCTTAAGACCATGCCCTCTTGTCTTACTGATAGTTGCCTGGGAGAAGAGACCAATCCCCACCTGGCTACAACCTCCTTTCAGGGAGTTGTAGAGAGTGATGAGGTCTCCCCTGAGCCTCCTCTTCTCCAGGCTGAACAACCCCAGCTCCCTCAGCCTCTCCTCATAGGACTTGTGCTTGAATCCCTTCACCAGCCTTGTTGCTTTTCTCTGGACCTGCTCCAGCACCTCAATGTGCTTCCCAAACTGAGAGGCCCAGAACTGGACACAGTACTCCAGGTGTGGCCTCACCAGCACTGAGTACAGGGGAAGAATCACTTCCCTGGTCCTGCTGGCCACACTGTTCCTGATCCAGGCCAGGATGTCATTGGCCTTCTTGGCCACCTGGGCACACTGCTGGCTCACGTTCAGCTTCCTGTCAATCCAAACTCAACGTGAAAGAGCACTGCCTGTTGCACAGGAACACTTCTCCCGCTCTCCCTATCCTATCCAGGAGCCACGACCCCTCTGCCCAAGCAGCCATAAGGAGACCAGCAGGCTGCAGAACCAGATGAAGGAGGAAGGCACAATGTCCCACCTGCTTTACTACGAAGACAGGAGGCTGCGAGTCTGTCAGGCTTAAGGACCTTACCGCAGGATAAGACACCGCTGGCATTCAGGAGCTTGATCTAGCTAATGATGTTTAAAAATCTTTGCCATCCAATGATGAAGAGAAGGTAAAGCAGTTCCACTACAAATCTTTCTCTACCCAGCAGAGAAAGAGAGGGAGATACGGTTTGGACTAAACAGCTGGTAGTAATCTTTAAATATTTGTCAGCTACCGCTGTTGTCTTCCGGATTTTCAGTTGCAGCTGTTGTAACCAGCAGTGCCATCTGCCTTGAAGAGCCTGGCCAAGATCCTGCTCATTTTGTTGATTTTTGCATGTAATTTTTTTTCCTCCTTGATTTTTCTTACCCATTCCTCTGACAGAGGTTTGTGGTTCTCCCTCCTCCTCACAATGAGAGCAGATTCTGTCCTTTACAGCCTCTCATTTTAGCTCTGAAACCAAGTTGCTGTTTCACAGACCCTGTTTGCCTTTCGGTGGCTGTCCTTGTGGCTCCCCTTCAGCACACAACATCAGTTTGGAGGGATTTTGAATTTGCTTTCTTCCCCTCTGAGCAGCTCATGCTGGTGAAGTCATCTGTCCAAACCAAAAGAACTGCTGCCCCAAAACCACTGTAAATTTCTGTAATCCCTTCCCTAGGGAGCATTGACCAGCATCCAGGCAGGACAAAAAGACAAAAGAGTCTGGTCTCACATGGCTGCAACACGGATTTGCAAAAGAAGGTATTATCTCGTTATTTCAACATGGAGGAAAGAATACAAGACCCTGACTGAGGCAGCTGGGATTGTCATGTAATGCCATCATTACATTGTCCTTCCAGTAATAAGGCTCACTGTAGGCTATGGAGATAAGTGGTCACTGTGGCATACACACCATCACGTTGATCCAGAAAGTTGTGCAAGCGTGAGTTTAATGCTTCTGAGAACCAGGTATGACATTGCTCAGAATAAAATCCTTTCTACATCAGAGGCAGATATGTCCTGGGCATACCTGTCCTGTGATGTGATCAGAGCTTTCACCCTGACTTTGGTCCCTCTGCTGGGGGGAACAAAACCAATCCACATCACTGGAATGTCAGTACTCCTCACCTCCAAGAGCTAGATCTAGTGGCAGTAATTTTAAGAACGTCACAAAGAAGCTGTTCATTATTTTACTGGGACATGCAGGTTGAGTTTTAAAACACCAAGAACTGATTTTTAGAATCAGCATTAAAAAAAAAATTAAATGAGACCAGATCAACATTCAGGGGAAGGGAAAAAAATAATCATGTGCCATAAAATCCCCTCAAACTCATGACGCTAAAAGCACTCAGATGCAACAGTCCATCATAAAAATCCCATCAGATTTAGGAGCCTGGGGCTCCAGTTTTACTTTCACAGTAATGAAGTAACCTCTGGTTAACCTGAAATGAACATTTCTGAGCTCATTCCCAAGTTATCAGCTGTGTGTTACCATAAAAGCTACAATGAAAAATTCAGAACTAATCCTGATGGAGCAGTAGCTAGAACTGGCAGCAGGCATGCCCAACTACCACTTTCATTTACAAGTAACCAAGATAATGTGAAAAAGCCTCCAGATCACGTGGACATGACTGATAGGAAAACTAAGTTGCTGATTCATCCTTGTTAATTTTGATTATGATAGGTTGTGTGCACTGTTGACACATGTACTGGAAGTATTTCAACTTTGAAGACAGAAGATCTAGTTTGTAGCTTCCAAAGCAGGGATCATCTATTCACAACCATGTTCTGGGTGAGGAAAGCAAAGAACCTCTGAAATTGTACTGAGCAAACACACAGAGCTTTGTGGGACTTAGTGCCTGCACTTCTTTAAGAAGAGGCCAGGCTGCTAACTTTCCGTCCAATAGGAAGGCAGGCAGGAGACACAGTATCTTCCCTGGAAACCGTTGCCCTGTCATGGTTGTAGGAAGGAATTCCCACTGCTTTGAATGGGCATTACAAGGTTTTTTTCTCTGAGCATAAGGTGGCATCACCTGGAAGAGGGCTGTAGAGAAATAAGCACCTTGATGGAGTGGCTTTGTAAAGAAAGACCAATAAGAGCTTTGGGAATAATGTTGCTGAATTACATGAGGCTCAGAGACAAAAAGGCATGTAAGCTAAGAAGATCTTCCAGGGGTCCAGGTAACCCTCAAACCTACTGTAACATGGCTGAAGCTGGAAGAAATGCACCAGGGACTAATATAGCCTGCTCATATAAAAAAACACAGGATAAATGGAAAAACATAGATTTTTCAGGGGTCGCTCCCTTCACAAGACACCATTTATACAATAGTTTTGAGATTTTTTTTTTGTCATTCACTAGAGGAAGGCAAGCAACTTGTCCTACACATGCAGAACATTTTTTCTGAGGCACTATCTGAACTAGGGAGATATAAACCTCCAGGTTTTTCTGCATTTTATAGGTGTTTTTCCAGCTACTAAAAGGACTCGTTTCTGAGTGACAATGAGATGACTGGTTTTTGTCTTTATCTTCCCCCTGTGACTTTCCATACAGTCTCTTCTCAGCAAAAATCTGCAAGGCGGGAATGAGCATAAGCTCTCCTGTGCAGCTGCTGCTTTGGGGCCCTGACAAGAGCGGGTATCCAAACGCTACAGAGGCATGGTCCTGATCCTGCAGGTGCTGTACACTTACAGCTGCCAGGTCTCATGGCACTGATGCATATAAAATGGCACAGAGAACTACATCACTGCACTGCTTTCCCTGTACCTCTGTCCTGTTGCACTTTTTCATGAGTGTGGAACACCAGTAAGAAACCAGGTAGCAGTTCTGAGGAGTTTTCCTCCACAACCAGGAATGAGAGTCTAGGCTCACAGCCTCACTCAGAGAGGTTGAATTTTATTCCTATCCCTCGACATAGAGTTATAGACTTGTTTGGGTTAAAAGGGGCCTTTAAGGATCATCTAGTCACAGCCCTTCTGCCATGGGCAAGGACATCTATCCCTAGGTCAGGGCCCTGTCCAACCTGACCTTATACACTTCCAATGGTGATGGGGCATCTACAGCTTCTAGGCATCTCATGTTAATAGCAACTGCAAGTGAATACTTGCCTCTGTTGCCTGCGTATTGTGAGAGGTTTAGAATTAGGACTGCACAGAAGAAGGAAGTAGTTTCACAAAATATTTTGGTGTTTGGTTTACTTCCATATTGCAGTTGGAGTTGCACAGCAAGAAAGCATTTCAAAATTACAAAGACACCCCAGACCCAAAGCAGACCAGTTGTCTGGGTGCACTAGGGTTCTAAATCATGGGGGGTTCACATCCTTCTATTTCTGAGGCCATTCCACAGAGCCTCTTCCAGAGTCCTGGATCAGGGAAGCCTGAGGTGGCCAAAAGCAAAACCAGACACAGTCAAGCTGGCATAAAGGTAGTCAGGTTTTGCCACCACCCAACTTTATCTCCCTTGAAAATTTATCCAAATCAAAAGGTGTCTTTGAAAGGCTTATTTCAATAGAGCAACAGATCTTAGCCAACATCTCCCAGAGAGTTTTGTGCCTAGCTCCAGCCATGCTTGTTGACAGTCTCCTCCATGTCATATCATCAAGTCACTGGCTGTCACATCTCCTGCTGTCTTGTTAACACTGTCCTCTTCTCATGTAGGGCTGAAGTGGCATTAACTTTCTGGATGGATTGTTTCCACCTAACATATGACAGAGAGCTGTCAGCACAGATTCAGCTGAGAAAGTCCCTGGGGATCACTGTCGATTCAGAGACCACAACCCTAAGAAAGTTTGTTTGTATGCGAAGAATCTGATTTATATCCCTAATACTGTAAGGTGTCTGCACCTTTAATCATGATTGCTTTTACCAACTCAAATATTTTTAAAAGAAAATAAGCAATTAAATAAAAGCAGCCTGCTATCAGGAACCATGGAATAATTTTTAAACAGTCACCAAAACTTGAACTGATACTGACACGTCTCAGATATTTACAGGAGAGAGAAATTCATATAAAATGTGCTTTGAAAAGTATTTATAAGGGCAAGCTGAGAGATCGAGAATCTAAAATACAGAAACGTTTTATGGAAACCCCAAGTAGGTATAAAACTATTTCCAGTACCCTCTATATTGCATTTTACCAACAGTAAATACAAAATACAGTTTTGCTTAAACCAAATCAGCTTAACATACATTTCCTCAAAACTAAACAATGCCGAGTTATGAGAACTTGATTCCTGTTCTATTTATATATATTTAGCCATGGACTCAAAAAGGAACTAGTCATAATACGCAGAGATCTGTATAGCTTCATTATATGGACAATAATGCATAAGGCAATTACCTGGATTGCAAACAAATGATTTTTGTATCGGACATTTTCTGATTAATTTTGCTGCTAGTCAGTAAGACTGTAAGTCAGTTACTCTCCAAAAGACTTGATTATTAGTTAAGAACTATGAATGACTGCCTAGATGTAGCAGAGCAGCTGCATCATCCTTTCAATTAGGCAAGCATTTCTGTGTCATCCCTGGTGGTTTAGAATAGTCTGTGAGCAGGACAGAGCAGTTATTCAATAAATTCAGTTTTAAACAGAAATTATTCATTTCTAAGAGTTAAACAAAAGCTTTTTATAATCCCTCAAAGAGTAGGTTTTATAGCATAGCAATTGTCTCGCTTCTCTTGCTCACAACTGCAAGCAAAAATTGCCACTTGACTGCAAAATTTTATGTAGTTCATAAATACACTAGTATGCCTCATATGATATATATGCAGAATGCATCTCATAAGCACCTTACCTCCTAATCATAAATTTCATGAATAAAAATCATAACGTTTTTTATAAGTACTAATATATAAAAAACATCTATCTCCTATCATTATTAACATAAGAAAACATAATTACAAATTACAAATAGCTTTTATAATAAAATCTAGATATAATTTATATATTTAACGTTCACATTAAAAGTTGATGTAAAACAAAAAGTTTGTTAATCCCAGATTCAGCACAATGACAGTTCTACATCCCAACCACACAAACTGACAGCCAGTTGGCTTAAAAAGAGAAAGGCTAAGACCTACATGAAGTTACTAGACTTTATCTCTGCATATACTGTGAGCAATTGCCCATGAAAAGCATGTAAAGAAGAAAGGAATACAGGGTTTGGAGTGGTGTTTTTCAAAGGGACTCTTTGGAGTGCTAGCACATTGGGTGGTATGGCAAACTGCAATGGTTGTGTCTCTCTCTTCTCTTTCCCCCTCCCCACAGAGGACAACATCCCCACAAGGACAACTGAGCAGCACATTAGCCTGCTCCAAAACAGGATCATGTGCCACTCCAGTAAGTGTGGTTATCCTTCATCTGGTTCTTCTTCTTCTCTGCATCTTGTTTTCTATGTTAATCTTTTATCTTTTTATTTGCTGTCATGGACTGATCCCAAGCAGGCAACGGTAAAATCACCTTTCAAAGGCCAACAGCAACCTGTATTGGTCTTCCAGAGGGTCTATATCACCACTGCATCACAGAACCAGAACTGAAAAAACAGACCTTGAATAGCCTGACTTATACCCATATGAATATTTGTCTTTCTTCCCAAGCTCGTTTGAGGTTACACAACCCTGTTGTGGTAGCTCCACCTCTGTCACATCTCCCCAGAGCAACCATTTCTCAGACAGAGGGTTTTGCTGCCAGCTGCTGCCATCTGTATGCACTTCTTTTTCTTACTGTTCTTATTGTAGTGTCCAATTTGATGTGTAGTTTCTGGTCTTTGTCCTTTAAGTGTAGGCTGTTGATGTAGCTCAGTAAAATGCTTCTTTCCATATCCAGTGAGAGCATATACTTTAGAAAAAGAAGTCTTTTGAGGAGCAGTGGTAGAATGCAAGTCTTTTCTACTTCTACTTTGATATGATTCCCCTATTTTAAGACATTTCTACCCTCTATAGTTAATCCAAGGTTTAAAGATTCAAGACAGCCCATGAAATTACAAGCAATTTTCATGCATCAACAGAAGTAGGATTTTTTATTTTTTCTGACGTTTTGACCTGAAACCAGCTAGAATGTGGGAGCCTGATCAAATGGGTGTTAAAGATAACCCAGAAACCTCTGCTGAGGTATGGAGAAAAACAAGAACAGAAAACTTCAAAGACTAATAAACAGAAGCTATCAGTGTAGCAGCAGCCATATTTTCCTTTCCTGAGATCTACTCTTATCTTAGTAGAGTTAAAGGAAAAATCAGCATCAACTTTATTGGAATAAGGATTTCTCCCCTCTTGACTTGGCCTACTGTGTGTGTGCCATGATATCAAGACAGGATTAGCTACTTAGTATAAACTTTTCTGTTGGCAGCCCTCAGCATTGCAGGTTACTGCAGCTACAGGAGATAATGATTTTCATCTAACAATTTTAGACTTCTAAAAATGCAAATGAAGTACAGTCCCACCTGAAAAAATCACATACATGTATTGCATTACATTCTGCCTTACTTAATGGCTCATTAGGTATACTTTAGAAGGAGCTGGAAACCATTAGAAAGCTTCCACCAGCTGACAGCACTTTTCCATTTCACCACTCAACATCAAGATGGTGTCAGAGACTAAGTATCTCAGGATGCATCACAGAATTACGATATTTATTCATGTTAGATCTCATTTTGTATCAGCATCTTTACCATGTAAGCTCTAAAGGAAAATAAATTTAATAAGAGCCATCTGTGACATAAAACTGCAGAAGAAATAATTAAGATTAGTAGCAGACTTGGTTTCTGAATGAAGATATACAATGTATAACCCAAGTTTATGAATCCACTTTATCTAAATGATTAGTAGCTCACTTTTTTGCTGATGGCATTTAGGGCATGAAAAATCATGCTGTTGTATTAGCCATTTGATCAGCAACTTGTATGATTTTAAAAAAATAAGAAAAAGAAAGCACTGTTCAGTTCTCTGACTCAGACAAAGATCATAAGCATCATAGGGCTGGCCTCTTAAAATAAATACTTTTAAGAATTTTGATGTGATAAATAGACAGAGGGAAATCTTCACATTCATGCAGCCTATTTAAACCTTGTTCTCTCAAGTCTTGCAGCATATATTTAGCTTTTCATTTTCCTTTCAGAAATTTCATTTCAGAAGCACCTTAGGAACAGCTATTTTAAGCCTACACATATCATTGCAGGGATGCCAGTGCTAACCTTCTGACAAAGCCGCTTAAGGATGCCCTGAAATCAAGCTCAGCAGATGAAAAAGGGAGGCAGAGTTGCTATTAGATGTTCATCCTTCAGAAGTTTAAGTCTGTGCTCTTCAGTGTGTGCTTTCAAACAGTCCATACAACCTTCTCCACCTCAAAAATCTTTAATACAATTTTCCATGTCTATTTAGACACCTTTTAGTGTTTATAGCATACTTTCCACATGATGAGCTGCCAATGAAATTCAATAGATGAGATGGACTTTAAAAAATTATTAGCGTCTGCAAGTATTTGCTTAAAGATCTCCTCCATTCTTTGAGAAGGTTCAGAAATGCGTCTGCCCTTCATATGTCCTGTTATCAGACAATAACATACTCCACAATTTTATGCTCCAAAAACTTCTGGAAGTAACATTGAACAAAAGACTTTGTAATTGGCTTTTAAGAATGATAGAATTACAGTATTGTTTTACATATGAAAAAATGAAAGTTATTCTTCAAGGCCCTGTATTTCATCCAACGCTATATTAACACACTGCAATCAACATTGGCACCCCAAAAAGAATGGATCAAAATGTTCTCTTGCTGCATAAGGCAGCTAACTCGAATTGATCAAACATTATAAGCTACATATGGGTTTCATTCTACTTAAGAAGCTCAATTATTTAAACATCCCCAAATCTAATAACCTACTAGGTGCCTGCAGCTCCTCATTCATATTTATATTCATTTGTATTTAGAGTTGGGATGAAATACAAAGTGTTCAAATCCAGCAAACACGTTCCAGAATAACTCCCCTATATTCAAATAATGTTCATCTGAAAGTAACACAAAATTTTCACCCTCCCTGCTTTATTTTATCATTCACACTTGTAGCTTGGATATTTAAAGGTTTTAATTCAAGGCTGCTACTGCCTAGTACCAGTAAAGCCATAAGGCAAAAAGTTGATGCAGACTCTGTAGGATGGCAGATATACACAGATTAAGCTACATTTCAACAGTTCTAGACTGTGGAAGGATCACCTGCCATGTGAATGAAGTACTGTTAAAACAAACTGAATGAATTACATGGTAAATATCTATGCCTAATGAATATATACCTTAAGAGAAATATCTAAACTTGTAGCTCAGTAGCTAACAAGATTAGCCAAAAGGAATATCCTTCAATAAAATTTTAAAAATCTTTAGCATATAATTTGAAACATTCTGTTATGCCGCCAATCAGCATTAGCAACAGAAATTAAAAAAAAAAGGTAATTGTAGATTCAGTAGTACATTTTCTCAGTGAGATTTTTTTTTACTTCTTTTCTTATTGTAGTGTTTCCACCACATATCCACTAATCAGTCTCTGTGCAGTAGATTTATTTGGATGAACAGAATTTGAGTAATGGTCTGAATTCTCTTCTAGACACAGAGCACTGTCCAAGTGAAAGTACTCGAAGTACTCCAGGCTGGATCTCAACAACCATGGGTTTTACCACTGATTTTGCCAAAGACTATGTTGTTTTTCATTTATCTCTCTGTATCCCCATTTTCCTCGTTTCTGTGGTCAGAAAGTCAAAATATTTTGTGTGCCCTCCTCTCACTGGGCTCTGCAGTAATATCAATCTATGTAGTAAAAACTTGTTCTTTTCCCTGAATAACTAGCACCTGAGTGTACGATTGTGTTTTCAGAGAGCTGCCAGTTCAAGATTAAGCTTTTAAGAATAAGACTTTTTAGGTCACTGCTATATCAAGTATGAACCATTGTGCTCTGTCAAGGTGTAAGTGCAGCATGTGGCATTCCTTTCTTACTTAATCTTTTTTATACTCTCTTTTAACCTGCCCTTACCAACTACACCAAGTTTTATTTTCCGTGGTGTAACAGTTTGCACAGTCTCTTATAAGTTAAGAGTTCTTGCCTTGCACCTGCCCCAGTAGAGCATTTATAACTGGTTTCTCTAGGATGGATCATAGCACTCATTTTCAAATCAATCACCCAAGCTGGTTCTTGCAAAAGAGAAGACAGAAAAATTAATTTTGTGAGGATCTCGGAGCTTTGCAGTTGCCCAACACAAATGGGTAACTTCTGTGTATTTACGCTGAAGCCGGTGAAAACTCTAGGAAATTTGTCCTTGACATTAGTCATTCTTGTGTTGATACTTAGCCAAGATCCTTTTTAGACCAGCTAATCTGTGTTATCCTTTTACCTCATCTCCCTGGCAACATGCAGATTGCAGATGAAGGGAAATACCACAACTGCAGATGAAGGCAGGTTTGGATAATAACACTGCTTCAGGATTTGTCTATCAATTTATGGCTTGTTTTGAGATACCAGACACTCAGAGAACAATTTGGTCTAAAAGGAGCCCAGGTGCTCTATAGTTCTCAAGACCATTGCAAAAAACCAGATTTGTTTTTAATTTGTTTACACTGTGCATTCTCATCTACCTGTTCACCCCCTCCCCTTCACTCAGAGTGTACAATATAATAGAATAGAATATCCTGAGTTGGAAGGGATGCAGAAGGATCACTGAAGTCCCACTCCTGGCCCTGCACAGAATCATCCCCAAGAATCACACCATGTGCCTGAGAGCATCGTCCAAATGCTTCTTGAACTCTGGCAGTTTAAGTGCTTGAATACTTCGCTGGGGACCCTATTCCAGTGTCCAGCCACCCTCTGAATGAAGAACCTTTTCCTAACATCCAATGTATACTTCCCCTGACACAGTTTATTTCCAAAGTAAATGGAAGTGCATTTGCTCCTGGCTTTGAAAAATCCTACCATGCTCTCTGACAGAATGGTGCCTATGAGAACCACAATGAAAATCACAACTTTGAGCAGCTCTTGGTATTTGGTTGGTTTTAAATCTGGGGTTGAACTTAACTGTACTAGTCCATCAACAGTATTGACAATTTTCATTTATTCCATTCCAATACTACAAGCTTAAGAAAAATTCAATATTTGAACCTCTGCATTCCTGCAAAGACAGGAGATAGCAACAGAGAACACAAATTCACTGAAGTCAAATGGATTTTTCCTATGGCAGAAGGTCAGGTTTTGCTTTTTTTTTAAGCTACATTACTCATCTCTTCACGATGTGTATCTGTATATAGCAGACATGCTTACCCCTTTTCTCAGATCTGCTTCCTCCTCTCTTTTCACACTGGTCATGTGGTTCTTCCTTCTGTGCAATTGAATTTGTCAGGTGCAACAACATTTGTTTATGCTGTGCACAAGCTGGGGGATGCTATTTTGACAGCTGATAGTTTTGCAGCATCCTTGGAGACTTTTAAAAGCACATTGAAAACTTCTTTATTTACAAAGCTTTTCATCTGGGATGCACAAATCACCTATGGCCAACTTGTCAAAGGAATATTTGACTGTATTTTTAGGTATCCACCTTGTATAGGCTTTGTACAAGCTGAGAAAGATATTTTGCCTCATTTTGCTATTTTAGGAACTTTAAAATTCATGTTCCTTCATTCTTCTTCTGTGCTTGGTTCTCTTTTTCAATGAGTGGTTTGAGGCAGAGGGTTAAGATTGTCATTTTTTTTGTTTTGTTTGGCCATTTCCCCTGCTTTTGTCACTGCAGCAGATGCAAGTGAAATCTGGGTTTTCCTCAGCTCCACACAGCATCAGAAGATAGTCACAGAATGGCCGTGATCCTCTGAACGTGTCCAGGATGTTGTGTCATATTCCAGCCTTTTTTTCTGTGCTTGCAAAACCACAGTTTTTCCAAGGCTTTAGCAGCATGATTTCTATTATTTCTATTTCCCCTTGATCATTACCATTTCAGCTGGTGCTACTTCTTACTCTTCTTCCTCCTTTCCAGTCAAACAACATTTAATGTAGAGGTATGTGCAGTTGCTTCTTTTCACTTTCCCTATGGCTCCATTCCCTCTATCTCCTTTAGCTTAGGAGAAACATTAGGCACTGATTTTTAGCAAATGCCCACAGCCCATATACAAATCAGGAGGAGCAACAAGTGTTCAGTATCTCTGAACATCAGGCCCTATCCGCATATTTGTGCTGTGGTCATTGACGAAGGAGGTGAGCATCCAAACCAGGCTGGTGTTGTCAATTCTGGTGATTTTATTGTCACTCTGAGATTATGTGGTGATTTTAATCAGTGCTCTGGAATAAGTCAATTTTGTACTAATGTCAGAACTCATCAGAGAACTCTGGCCCTCGGGAACCCAGAGAGAAACACAAAAATACCATCCAGGTATCAATGCGGGTCAAAAATGTATTTCAAAGTTCTTTATTTTATGAAGTATTAATTTAAGCCACTTATTCGACTGAGGAGGACACAACCCATGATGCTTAAGACTTGCAGTAATGCAAAACTTCAAAGTGATTTTCACTTTATTCTCTATGCCAGTGGAAAGTATACAAGGTCTCTATTATAGAAACTGGGAAAATATTCATACTGAGTGGTGACTTGGTTTATTTAATGTTCACTTAAAATAAGCCCATAATACTTATGTAATCAAATGTTCCATAAATACACTAGTAAGCTAAGATACTGACAGGAATGTTCACTGGCTTCTTCTGAAGGGTCTATTTCTCATTCACATAAATCCTCCCAAAAAGCCTCATTCTCATCCAGTCAGGAAACCAAAGTATGCTGTCTGATGTACAGACCCAGACAGAACATGTGAGCTCTTGAGTATGGTATATTCATAATAAGCTGGCCTTATATATTATACACATACATACAGTATAAACCTAATATTACTTATATAAATTACTTGGAAATTAATTTTGGGCAGAGAAGGCATCAGGTTTGTAATCTGTTTGCAGACAACTTGGAAACAGAAATAGTTTGGGTTCAGCAGATATATGTTTGTTCAGCTTGGTTTTGTCTTAAATAAATTACTGGATTTTCTTCTCTATAGAGTTCTTATTGGATATAAATAGGTCTCAAAAGGTTGATCTAACTGCAAAATAAATCATGGGAGAATGAAGGACTTTCAGCAGTTTCCTTAACAATATGATAATGACACAAACACGACAGTGATGTTTCTGGCACTTGCTATTTTGAGAGGTTTTCCTCTCTCTTGAAATGAAGAACCCAGTGGGAAATAATAAGGCAAAGGTCTCCTGTGGACGAACATCAGTGCCGCAAGTGGAGAGGAGCCTCCCCATTCCTTGAAGAAGTGTGCATCAGCTTCATGCACATCATATTTATGATCTGTTTTGCCCTGGTCTTTCCATTAGGCTCCTCCTGGGGCTGCTGCTGCCAAAAGTAGCTACTAGGACTGGGCAGAGCAGTCAAAGTTTGTCCCACTTTGCTCGTCTCTCAGTACCATGAATGGGATAGCACTCAGGGAGGAGAAACAAACAAAGTGCTTCATTGCATCCATCTCCTTCACTGGGAAGGCATGAGACAAGGACAGCTGGGAAGAACTGCTCTCCTACAGTGCCACACGGTTGTGCTGAGACCTGGCCCATGTCTAACGTTTAGTTACATCTGTTGTGTTGGTGCTAGGAACACCCTCAGCCAAACATTTCAGATGCAAATGTTTAGATAATGGACCATAAATCACACTATGTGGAAACATTTTTTTTGCCTGAACTTTTGTTATTGATGCTAATCAAAATGCAAAGATTGAAATGGTTTAGAGCGGTGGGGGTTTTATCATGTTTTGTGGTACACAAGGCTATTTTTCTCTAATTCTCTATTTGACCTGTAGATAATTGATTGCATGTAAGACTGTATATGTTCTGGTTCAGTTGTGTGTTCCAAAATCACATCTGGTGTAAATAGTAGTACTTGTCCAAAAAAAGAAATAAAAAATAAAATTCCAAAATGCTTTTATTCTCTGAGCTTATGGTGGAAAAACTTCAAGCTATGGTTTTGTAAATCAAAGTTCCCTCACTGTGTCTCATGTAAGGAATGGTCCTGCAGAAATAAATGCAGATTGAGTGGGAGACAAAAGTAATCATTCACTAACCATCCCACCATGATGGAAGATATATATTAGCAAAATATGACATCTTTCTTTCTTCCTCTTCTTTCCCTTATTTTTCTAAGTCAAACACACACTATTTCCTGCTCATGAATAGTGAGACTGACTCTCACACTTCTCTTGGGGTGGGAACTCTACATCTTGGATCATTATGTCCTGCATTGTCTCATTCCAGACATACTTAAAGGATTCCAGAGGCAGGTAGGGCAGAAATGCAAACTTCTCATCCTGCTTTAGCAATATTGTACTTTTTTCCCTACTATGAGTAAAGAATAAACTAACAAAAAAAACTAAACAAAAACCCCCCATTCATATGCAAGAAGCAATTATTTTTTCAGTTAATTTTAGCTAAGGGACTGCATTGTCAACACTCCTCCATTTTTATTTCACTTGCTGTTTCTTTTTATATTGATGTTTTGTAAACATTGTGACTTGTAGCAATTAGTGACACTTGTCTGGCAGCAATGAACAGTAAAACAGGTATTTTCTGAAATAGACTGGGTGGGGAGAAATGGTAAATGTTATCCATGAAGAACAGAGCCCAGGTTTTAATGGAGCATAGAAAGTCTTCTGAGACACTGAATAAATGAACTGAGTTTGATCATAGCGGTGAATTATTTTTTCTGTCCTGCAACAAGAAACAAATGAGCAGCCAAGGGCCTCATGGGAGGATGGGAGGAAACCTTCTCCTCAAGCAGTGTTCTGCCAGGTCATGTCCTCCAAGATACACTTCCAGGAAAAGCCCTTCTGGCAAACTGGCTGGGTGTTACACAGGGCTAGACATCAAACTCTGTGATTTTTCGAAACAGGGAAAGGAACTTGGATACTACTGTAGGAACACTTTTGGGTACAGCAAACCTGATAAATACTACAGGGATAAAATCCCATGGAGTGCCAGTGACAAGTTGTGGTGGTTTGAAAGTATGTAACTTCCGCAAGAGTGTACAAGCTGTTAATTGGTCTAGCAACAAAACACCACCCCTGGGGCAAACTATTGCAAGCCTCAGGGGAAGGGCTTTTTTTTTTTTTTTCAAACCACCACATAAGTGAACTGGATTTTATTGAAACAGGGATTTAGATGTTTACATGTGACCAAACACCAGGTCAGACCTCTTAATCCATTTGCCGGATCAGGATCCTGATCCGCCTCCCTCAGCTCCTATCTCCTGAAAGGGACTCAAGCTGAGCAGCCAACTCCGTGGAATGGGAGAATAAATTCACTTAATATGCTTTAGAGAGCTACAAACACATTTACTACTGCACAGGAGATTTAGATAAAGTATCCCTTGAAGGTATTTCTGGGAATGGCTATGTTAATACCTGAGCACATTTAGAACTGTGATCACTTAAGCTATATAGAAAACTTAGTTTATACAGAAGGAAGAGGTTTCTGAAGAAAATGGACTGTCTATCTAGTGATGATAGCTAGAGGAAGCAGTCTGCAGTACAGCTGATCACCACTGTGCAATGCAGTAATCTGCTAACCGATTAGACAGGCAAGGTAGCCATCAGCTGCCTCTGGTTACAGTGCTCCAAGTTGCCACTGAGTATTTATTACCTGCTGTTAAGAGGGGTTTGAGTGATATCATGTACACTGAAATAGGCATAAAAACATGAGGTTGACTTGCATATGGCGCTTTCTCTGCTGGATCATAGAACTGTTGAATCATTGAATCAATCATAGAATATCCTGGATTGAAAGGGATGTACTAGCCCAACTCCCGGCCCTGCACAGGACAGCTTCAAGAGTCACACCATGTGCCTGAGAGCTTTGTCCAAATGCTTCTTCAACTCTGTCAGGCTTGGTGCTGTGACCACTTCCCTGGTGAGCCTGTTCAAGTGCCTAAACATCCCATGTGAAAAACCTTTTTCTAATATCCAGCCTAAACCTCCCTCTGTGCTTGACTTCACCTCTGGAATGAGGGAAACAGCTGTTAAGCAGGGTGGGAGGGAGTTCAGTCCAATGAAGTAAGGAATATTTTCTATTTTCACTGGTGCATTGGATGAGAAAAAGACTGTAAACCTTACTTGAAGCCAACTGCATTCCCCCTGCAAGCATCACCACTCTGCTGTGCAAAAGTTATTGTGAGCCAGCTGTAAAGCATCCTCCACATCAGCTGCCTAATCCCCGAGGGCACAGAAAAACTGACTCAGCACGCACATATCTTCCACTATAAGCCAGGAGAAGGAGTTCAGAGAAATAAATAAATTTTTTAAAAAACAGCTTTCAAAACTGTCTACAGCAAGCAATCAAAGGCAGGTCTAATGAAAGGATTCCCAGTTGGGAACATGGAGGGGAAGCAGCAGTGAGTGCAACAAAGCAGCAAAGCCAGTCCCCAGTGCTGCTGCAGCCGTGGTGGATGCCTGATGATGGCGGCTCTGGCGTACCTGCTTGGTAAAGGCACACTCTCTGGTGCTGCTCTTCAATGTTTGATAAAAATACGGGGAAGAAGGAAGAAAGACAGGGAAGGAAAGAAGGAAGGGAAGGAAGGGAGGGAGGGAAGGGAAGGAGGGAGGTGGGAAAGAAGGCAGGAAGGATATATTGTAAAGTAAGCCAAATTCTTTATTTCTGTCAACAATTTACATTGGCCAAACTCAATAAAATGGAGCTTCAACCTTGTTTATGTGGATTCCTGCAAAACTTGCAGTAGAGCTACTGCCCCCAGAAAATTGAGTTAAGCCTTTCTGAAATTGGTTGGTTTTCCTTCTGTACTTTCCATCACTCCCTTAGAAGCAATTTTGGAACTATCAAGGGTCGGTCGACCACAGATTAAAAACCACTGCCCTAGAAAACCTGATCGCAATCTGAGGCCTGCTGTGCCGAGTGCTTCCAAACACCAGAGGTCATATCCCACCTCAAAAGCTTTACAATAAATAAATGAGATGGAGAGAAGAGACACAGAGAGTGGGAAGCACTGAAAAGAAACTCCACTTGCCTGAAGCCATATGGGTTACTAGCAGAGTCCCAGTTTGCTTTGATGGTGTGCAACTCTCCTTGGAGTTAAAAAAAACCTTTTTCCATCAGCTGCTGCTGGAGCAGCAGCTGAACTGAAGGAAAGTGGGTGAGATTCACCAGAGAGGCAGCACTGCAGCTTTTAGTGGACTTACATGTCTCTCTTCCCAATATTTCCAGGCTTCACACACTCTCCCCAGCTACTGACCACACCTGCCACATCCATTTAAAAGCGCTTTGGTGTCTTCTGGCATCTCCTGCCTATCATTTTCTCTTCAGCAGCCTTTTGGGAACATCAGGCAGTGCAATCTCCTGATTGCATTATCAGAGTGCTGCACTGCTGTGAGACATGCCCACACTGAGGGGACACCCAGACACAGAAAATGAGGTTTCTGGTGCTGACAAGTCTCTGCTATTAGATATTGCTAATAGAGAAAGGCACTCCAAATACTAGGACCAACTGGACATACGGTCTCTTCTCCAGCCCAACAACTCTGTGGGAGACAGGAATGTAATTTGGTAGTAACTGAAGTAGATTATGCCATCTCCTGCAGAGTTGGCTTTTCTTCTCTTAATGCCACATTTCTGGTTTTAAAATGTTTTCTTTAGTTGCCTCAGAATTGTGTATTTATGCAAGCTATGTAAATATATATATGAGTATTTCCATATGCACATAAAAGGCCAAATTATACGCAAATTGTATACAGATGTCACCCATATAAATTCATTTTGGACTACCCCAATGTGACAAATGCACACAGAATCATCAGCTGTGGAGGAGCTGTGCAGAGGGCAGCTTGCTGGGCATCTGCAGAGCAGGGATCCAGTGGTGTTGTAGGAAGAGTTAGCTCACAGAGCAGGAAATAGTACCCGGCAGTAGGCTGCATTCAGGGATGGAGTGACCTTCCTCTGGACATGGGGGGAGATAGCTGTCACTTGAAATAAACCGAACATGAGAAATAAAATTTAGAAAGATTCCTGAAACTGCAAGCAGAAGAAACAATGAAAGACAAAAAAGACTTTCCCATTTCTAGTGAGAGGGAGTCGGTTGCCATGGCTGGAAAAGTCTGGGTTTCATCCCCAGAGTACAGCTGGTGATACCCACAGAGCTACACTGGGTTCAAACAGAGTGGGCGAGAGCCTTTACCCCTTCTCCCCTGTATTTCTCTGACTGCTGAGGACAGTCAGCAAGTGAAGCAGTCAGTTATCCCAGAGTAAGGATGTAATTGTGGCCTCTGTCCAGCCTTTTCTGGGTTTGATCTACAGAACCCTTTTTCAATTCTGAGTCTCAGTACAGCTCAAACACTCACACACTTCATAATATACTCAGTCATTTAACAGTTACCTGACACAGCTAAGTTCTAGCAAAAATTAAGCCAAAAAGCATTTGTGTTACATGATACATTCATTTCAGAAGGACAGGTTAATGTTAAGGACAGTGCTTTTTTGCCATTTATGTTGTGGAGTTTTCTTCAATGAGGGTATGAGAAAATAGATTATGCTTTTGCAAGGTGCTCACAGCAAAAAAATCAAATATTTTGTATTATAAATCATATAGATTCTTTTAAAATTGCATTTTTAAAATTGCAATTTTTAAAGTTGCAGCATTCAAGTAACGGAGCAACTTTATTAAAACCTACATGCCAGAAAGAAGTTTCCAGTTCATTCTTGGTAATAAAATGCAGAATGCTTTAAGGACCCAGCGATTAATACTTATTTACTGATGGTCATGAAGAGTTTTAGCAGTTACTTGTTAAGTTAAGCAACTAAGTTTTAACACTTACCTGTTTAGCCTAGTCTGTATATTTCTGAAGATATTATTTTCCATTTAGTTTTCTGGTGCTTTTCTTTGAATAAAGTGTTAGAAAAAAATGTTTAATTTTATTAAACTAGATTCATTGCAAAACACGTGATATTGGAGAGGCCTTTCTTTTTTGTGTGAACACTAAAGAGTACATCTGACTGGAAATAAATTGTGGAATTACATGTAAAACATCACAAAAGTACTATCTGAATGTACGTCAGTTCACAAAGCAATTTGCTATACAATATCCATGAACACAAACATAATGTTTTACTGTAGGAACTCTATCAGAGAGTCCATGAGAGAGTGAGAGCACCTAAAAGAACCTTACAGGTTGATATAACGGTTATTTCACAGTTCCCAGTATTTTTTTTACATTCTACTAGTATCTCAAATATAATAAAAATTACTCTAAATATAAAATATAATCTTAGCTGATAAAAAACAGGAAAACCTGTGGCAGAAATGTGTCCAATATCTTACAAATATGAGTTAAAGTAAATTAGAACATTGTTCATATGTTGTTATATTAATAATCCATGAACATTTTGGCACAAGAAAACAGTAAGAGGGGCTTTGCAGATTAGTTACTACTGTAAGCCTATACAGTTATTTGAGGACACTCCATGAAAAAAAAGTTGTTTGTTTTGTGGGCTATGACACTGAATGGTCTCTGATTCCGCCTCCCTAAGACCATACTCTATGATGAACTTGCCACCAGCTGCTGCAAGAGAGGAGCCCCAAAGAGGAGACACAAGGACTCCCTGAAATAATATCTGAGCCTTGGCCATATTGATCATCATCATTGGTCTACTCTGGCCTCCAATCGGGAGGTCTGGAGACACACTACCTATAATGCTGCTGCCTCTTTTGAGAACGCACGCGGGATCACTCTTGAGGAGAAAAGACAATGCAGAAAGAATTGTGTCTCACCGATACAATCAAGGAGTCTTTCTGCTGTGCCTTTTGCAACCACACTTGTTTATCTTGCATTGGCCTTTTTAGCCACCAGCGTGCTTGTAGCAAGTGTGGGTAGAGTCCTTCCCAAATCTTTGTTCGCAAAGCCTAGCCATGATGATGATGATGATGACACTGAATGGTCTCTGATTCCATACTTGCTGCATTAAGAGAACAACTGCAGCAGAGTTGAATAAGTGCACACGGCAACCCCAGCAGCACAGCCACGGGAGACATCAAATCACAGGAAATCAGAGCAGAATCACAGAATCATGTCAAGAACAAGTGTGCTGCAGACCTGTTAAAGAGCAGTTATAAACAAGTTGTCTTCTCTAAAGGTGTAGTTAAAACTGAAGGTGATGACCATCATGTCCACAAGACCGTTTCTAGAATTTCCTATGTTATTCACTGTACAGGAACAAAACTAAGAGCAGGTTAATATATTCAGTTAATAATAATAATGGCCAGTCTTCGTGAACGAAGATTTGGGGAAAGGTCTTTTTACCTTTCCAGCCTGCGCAATGGATTTTTTAGGTGAGACACAGCCTGCGCTGAACTGAGCCCACCCTTTAATCCTAAGGTTCATCTGCCGGGGCCAAGCAAGCTTGGACAATGGCAGTGAAGTCCTCAGGACGTAGGTTTGTTTAGAGTGACCTTCTCATAGATGGATGGCCTTACAGGGCTAACGGGCTCCATCTGCCCGGGGGACTGGCTGGGATTCGAACCTGGGTCGCAGAGGTGAGAGTCCTGCATGCTAACCACTAGGCCACCAGGGGTCCCCATATTCAGTTACCGAATTTGTTAAATGACAAGTACCCTAATAATTATGCCAAATAAATTCAGCTGCTGGGAATATATCATTGACTTGGTTTCGATCATGCTATCCATTTTTTTACCTCTCACATATTAAGCTAAATAGATTGTGAGTCTATATATAGAACAGTTAAGGCTTATTTTCACGTATTATTCAAATTTTTTCCTCAGTTGAATTAGTAATGTGAATTAGTTGGATCTGCTACTGTGGTAACACATAGAAAAATGGTGAAGTTTCTGTCTTTGCATTCTTAAAATAAAAAAGATGTATTCTCACCTAAGTGGGAGATAAAAACACTATTTATGTAAATGTTCAGTTATTGTTCAGATACAATACTGCAGAAGTTTATACCCTATACTTTACATAGTTTTCATTTCAAATATTAAATATTAAATACTTACAGTGAATGGTTATTAGTGTTTCATCAAAAACTGAAACCCAACAAAAAACATTCAAACATCTTTTTTTTTTCCTAAATCTGCATTTGAAAATTTTGCTTAGTCCTCTTGCACACACATCTGTGCAGCCATGGTAAAGATAATCCTCCTGTCTGGATTTTGGAGAATGATTTCATATGGCTATATTCACTGTGTATTAAACAGTCAAAGATATCTCTTAGAGCTCTACCCTTATTTCTTGTGGGTATCTGTTGTCTCTTATCCTGTACTTGGATTTTATATATTTTGGGGCAGGTTTTAAGTTGTGGCTAGCCCTCCACTCCAGATTCTGTATTAATACGTTCATGATTGTGTATTATATTTCGATCTGCCTTTTGACCTTTGGAATCTATCAATCCCAGGCATGTGTGAGATGTTATTATTAGTGCTGCATATTTTCAAAAATTTCACAAAAAAAAGAGATTACAAGTTGTTCCAGAATCTCTCATCTCTTCATACATCTTCCCTATATGGGACTGATGGCTTCCAACAGTTCCCATGTGAGTTTCTGGTGTGAGGAGGGCAACATCTTGCTCTTTTCTGTAGAGCACAATGAGGTTCCAGTCTAAGACCGTCTCTTCTGGATAGTGTCTGTGAATAGTTTTGACAGATAAACCAAATGTGAATTTGACTTACAGAGTTGTACACACATAAAGAGGCAGCTTTAAAACAAGAGAAAAGTTAACAATAACTTTTGCTTCTTATAAAGCTAGAAAATATCCAGTCACTTCTAAGTGTTTTAATACCACATAGTTGCTTCAAATTACAAAGATGCTACCCTGTAGTGAGCAGCCAGCTCACTCAAAGGCTGACAGTAGATCATAAAGCTGCTGGGATTTATCTCAATCCCTCGCAGCCCATCCTTCATTCTAAAAATACAGAAGTTTTTCAGGAGATAGCAAGAAGAGAAGAATTTCTAGTACTTTCCTAATAAAATGAATAATGCTAATAATAAACATATTTGCAGGGTAACTTTTATATGAGTGATCTGTGGGCCAGATAAACTTCAAAGACCAATATATATATTTCAGTGACTGAGAAATGCTAAAGACTACGTGAGAGTAGACATTGCCCAACTAACTAACAGGTCTACTTGCAAAGATATGTCATGATTCAGCAAACAGTAAATTGGGTTTTACAGCTGCTCATGCAAGATGAGAATGGCATCCACTACATGAGGCAAAGCACAAATACACTAAGGACGTCCTCCAAGTTCAAATGCATTCAAAGGACGCCATAGGTTAAGATTTTACAGGATGCTTTATGGCTGAGAGTGTCTCCAGAAGTTGGTATGAGGCAGACATAAAATCCCCAAAGTCAACACTATCACATATCCTACCTGAGTTAAAAGAAATGCATTGATGTGCCCACAATTGAGTCAAATGTATCCTGCTGCATCCCAGAGGCCAGAGCTGATACTAATGATCATAGAGCCTCTGCTCCAGAAGGATGACACTTTGTAGGGTATGGTATGAAGTCAACACAGCACAAAGAAAGCACCAGGGTCCCAAATCTCACTTCTTCTATGAAAAAATGGGTAGCTACAGACAGATCCCACAATTACAAGCATGATTGTTCTTGCTAGAAGGAGAATTTTTCCCATAGTTTTAAGAAAAAGTAATTAATTTAATTAACTTAATAATTTTCTACTTTGATTTAGGAAGTAGTTAATAAGGGCAGCTCATTAGTTAGTATTTCTAGAATTAGTCCATTCCTGTGGTAATTTTAAGAAAATCTGTATAGCAAATTATTAAAAGAGTATATATCAGCGGCATTGCATAATCACAAAATTGTTTGTGTGTCGTTTTGTAGCACAGTATTTCTGGCACCAGCATTGCACTGAAAGGAAGCCTTGAGAATTCCTGTATGGTTTGGCTATTATTCAGAAGAGTAATTTGTTCTCTTTTATAGACAGCAACATTCCTGACTTCAGCCAACAGACAAAGAAACTGAAGTATACTAATGAAGTTTTACAACGATAGTTGACTTAGCCATTACTGCACTTCTTCCCTGCCAAAAAGAAAGTCTTTGAGAATTCAGAACAAAAAAAAAAACAAAACAAAAAAAACCAAAAACAACTACACTAAACTAAATAAAAAGCACCAGAAAACCAAAAACCCCACAACAATGCAGGTCAGCTCTTCCTTTAAGCTAAAAAGCTTAAGGAATGCTTTGTGGAATGTAACATATGAGCCAAATTATCATATCTTTCCATTAGGGAAGAGAACAGCATCTTTCTGATGGTACAGAAACTGTATACTAAATTGATTTGTGAATGTGCCTTATTCTCTTTTACTATTTACTTCAGTAGGTGGGAGTATTATTACTAGGTTTATGTGATTTTCTCAGCAGATTTGCAACTTTGAACATAATATTAAAATACAGCATATTATATATCATATCTAACAATGCTCAGAGCTACAGAAGACAACACAAAATAAGTAACCACGAATAAAAGTTACACCTCTTATTTTACATCTGAGAATATAAGAAGCACTAAGTACCTGAAAAGTATATTTCATATCCAACTTATACAGCTTTTCAAGGATGGTTTCTTGATTTCACCTTATATGATGCTTTTCTCAGCATACATTCCTGTAAACCCATTTCACTTTCAATAATCTCTAAGCATTCCCCTAGAGACTCCATGAAAGAAAATACAAGCTCTTGGAAGTCCTTGGCTGATACAAGTCCAACCACTTCAGAACTGGGAGAGCTTCTACTGTTTCACATACAAGGTTAGGTTAGTTCTTCAGAAGTTGTTATTTCAAGATACGTTAATGAGACATGATAGAATCCAAGTGTAAATTTCTGTGTAACAGGAAGGAAAAGTCTTAGGCATCTCAGTTCAGAATCAAACAGATACTTTCGTATTTGCTGTAAACTGTGCAAACACTGCACTATTCCAGAATGCACATTAAATTCAACAAATTTTTCAGTATCAACGACACCCTCCCTTCCCACATTCCAATGTCTAAAACACTTAACTTAAATTCCAACAGTGATCTCTCTGATAACCTGAGGCAAGAGTTTAATCTGGTTTCCATCCTATACTGATAATGTATTGCTGAAACAACAAAACATGAGTTTGCACCTCATCTTTTACATGGGTTTGGTCTTCTTCTTTGAGTTGCAGAAGAAAATAGAAAACTTGTGAAGTAAATGTATTTAATTGTGGTAGGCAGAGTGCAACATCCATGTCAGTGGGAAAGGAATACCAGAGAAACCGGTCTTGGTTGCTGCCTTCTATGAAAGGGATAAATGAGTATTTGAATCATCGCTGAGGATTGGGTACTGAGAGATTGGGGCTGCCTAACTCGTGGGATATCAGATGAAATAAAACATTTCTTTTTCAGGAGACCAATATCTGCACCAAGGAATACTCAGGTTACAAAAAATGCATGCATATTTGCAAAGCACTGGTGGAGCTGCTCAGCACTGTGGCATTTGGTAGTGCTCAGCAGAGCGTGGAAACTGAGAAGTCCTTTTCCTTGTCAGTAGAGATTCAGCTAAATACAGGATTGCTTTAGCTGCCAGTCACTACTTTGATGTTGTTTTTATATAAGCAACAAGGTGGTTCTTTGCTCAGAGACTTTTGTTATTTGTGGTCGTCAGATCACTTATCCAGGATCCTGGCCATGGAGAGAACTCTTTCTCAAAGAGCTCACAGTCCCAGCAGATTTTGACATCTTTATTTGGTATATGGAAACTCCATGGAACTATCCTGTAAGATGTCACTATCACCATGACAGAGATTCCAGGAAAGCTACAAGGTGAAAAAAAGTTCTCTGGGAATTATCTGTTGAATTTATGTTTCACTCCTTTCTCTCTTCGTAAACTTAAAATATGGATGTACTGGTTTCTCCAGAGCTAATTACCTCCTTCAGCAGCAAAAAAAAAGCCTTTAAGAAGCTCAGCACATCTGGGGAAACCAAGAATCTGGCAGTTCTGCCTTATGTCCTTGTGGACTTGTCGAAATCTCAGTGCTGCTGCTGGATTTTCTGCTGTAACTACGCACGTTCTTTGCAGATGATGGAAAAGGAGACTAAAATTGCAGATGAAGATAAATTCCCCAGAGGTCCAGGTTTGTTCAGCTCTGTCTAATGCATTTTTCACTTTAGCAGTTTCGTATGTAAATAAAACCAGGGTGCTATTTAAACACAAATTACTTTGGATTCCTTAAAGAAGATGAGCCAAACTAATATGAAAGTTTGAAATAGAAACTGAATAACCCTGCTAAGTAGGATCCAAGGGGGGATCCAGCAACAAAGAAACACAGACTTACTTGTTATTTCAACATTGCAAAGGGAACTTTTTAATCCACTGGCAGCCAGATCCAGCAGGACCTGGGGCCACTTACAAAGGAAATACAGCACTGCCTGGAAGCTCACTTTTGTATTCTTCCCATACTGGAGACAGTGTGGGCAAGCCTGTCTACTTAAGTTAGAGCTGGCTGTCCTGTTCAGGCACTGCCTCACAGGACAAGAACAGCAGCCAGCATTTGATGTGGAGGAAGATAGTAGCAGCCCAGGGAGCAAATGGAACTGGCTGTTCCAACTGCTTTTATGAAAACTGGGCACTGAAGTTTTATTTGCTTGGAAACAGGAAACAAAACAATAATAGAAATAAGATACCTGAGACAAACAGCTTCTGGAGACACGCATTAAAAAGCCTGGGCTGTGTGATGGGGAACTTCTATGTTCTGGGAGCCACGCAACAGTGCACTGCAAGGAACCGGATTGTCAAAGCCACAGCAATCAGAAACAGCACAAAAGAAAAAAAAATAAAAATCATACAGGAAATAGGAAAGCAAGTAGTCTTTCAGCTGGAAGAGGCTGGCCAAGATGCAGCAAGGGTAAAACAGCAGCAAACAGCTACCTCTCCCAACCAGAGATGGCAACAACTTAGCTGAGAGGATATGATTGAGGCATACAATGAAAGACAGACATTAAACCGAAAGGCTCTGTGGAGATGCTCCTTTAGACCCAACCTACAAAAGGGGTACAGATACTTTGGCCCCTCTTTAGCATTTACATCTCTGCACACCAGGTACCTCTCAGTGAGTAACGATTGCTTACTTCTGAATAAGGAATTTCTGAGTCTCTGTGATCAGTTGCTGCCAGAGGCTGCCAGACCAAAGAGTTTGCAGGTGGCAAGCACAGCTGGACCTGTCATGCTAGTGTGATTGGCTTTGCATCCCTCTCTGAATGGAGCCACTCGATCTCCCCGTTCTGGATGACTTGAGCAGCAGCTCCCTAACCAGACTTAACATTGGTCAAAGGCATCCATTTTGTGTTTGAACTACAACTCATCCTGTAATGGTGATAAATGAAGATGTTTCCTGTGCCAAGAGCAAGAGCTCTGACATAGTAGAATTTATATTTTCCCTCAGCCACTGAAGGGTTCCCCTTGAGCAGGAGTCACCCTTCCAGCACTGGTGCCTCCAGTTGGGTGACCAGAACACATCTCCAGAGCAGCATGCCACACCGGAGATACTGATACAAGGTCTTCATGGATGTCTATGTAACAGGGACTTTGAGAGAGTTTCATATTATATCAAATTAAGTTAATATTGCCTGCTGAATGCCCTTACACCCTAGCTAATGGGTGTCCTTGTTGCAAGGCTTAATTCAGTTTCCACTGTACTTTTAGAGTTCAGCCTGAAAGCCTCTTTTATAAAATTCTTGCTTTGCTAGTTCAATAGCAAGTCAGAGAAACCAAGGTAGTGTAAAGTTCTAGGTCAAATTGCATAGAGAGGGCAAGAACTGCTCTGTAAATTCACATAATAAATTCTAGTGGAAACCCAGCATATTAGTCCTTGTCAGAATAATGGCTGCTGAAGAAATGCTGTGCTGGTCATTTTAAATAGTAAAGAGATTTCAATTCCTCGCCAGCCTGTACTTCTTCTCTATTATGTCAAGCTGCATTTATGTCCCACTGCTCCAACTATTCCATTTTTAAAATGGAGCTCTTCAATGAAGTAGCTTATTCTATGTAAATATCAAAACATTTTACTATTCCATTATGTACAATGTTTCTTTAAAGCAGCAGGTATTTTGTATAAACTCACAAGAGACAAAAAACCAATTAACTACCTCACAATGACAGCCACAATTAAACAGCAGATTTCCAGTGAAACTCAGCTAACTCACCAGCTCTCGGATGCAAACCTACAGCTTTAAGAAATGGGTTATTTTTCCAGTTCAATAACTGTGCTAAGTTCTCAAAAGATGCTGAATATTCACGGATGCCTGAGGCAGCCAGCCAGCTGAGTGATGCCCTTTCATCCTCAGGTGAAACCCTTGATCTGTGGTGGGGTTCTCACTAAGGGAACAAAGACCAAGCACATAAAAAAAAATATGAGCTTCTGTTTATATACTGCTTTTTTTACAGTGCAATTCAACTCTTTCACCATCCACAATAACTTCTCCACTGTTTAGCTCAGTAGAATATTTATTTTATTCTCCACTGCATGAAAGACTGTTTGAAGACTGAATAGCTAGTAAAACTTTTGGCCTTTATTAAGCAACACTAAGTTCTTCCCTGAGGTATGTAAGCACAGGCAAACATTCATGTGTTTCAGAATGGAAATAAAGCTGTCAGGGTGCTTATAGCCATCAGCACCCTCTCTCCACCCAGGTTATAGCAACACGTATGTAGGACAGATAGCAAAATTAAATAGGGCTTAAACCTACTTGCACACTTATTTTTTCTGCATCAATAAAGTTAAGCAATGGACATTAGTTTGCCAAAATCAAAAGTAAACACAAAAGGGTGGTTTTAAATTTTGATTTCTGCTCTTAATTTAAGGAAAGACAGCACTCTATTTCTCGTCCCACTCCTATTTACTAGCAAAAGATTATTAATTTGACATCATTAGAAAAAGCCATACAAGTTTTTTACCACTGGTCTACTAGTTTCTGCTTATAGTTCTGGCATCAAATGGGGGGTTGGGGGGAAGAAAAAGTTAAAAAAATTACATTTTATTCCACAAAATTAAAGACTTTAACTCTGTGATGAAGTTTTGACTCTGCTATTGAACATCATTATTTCATAGGAACCAGCATATAAAGAAAGATATTTCCACCCGAAAGTGGCTGTTTTTCCTCATGGGAAAGACACAGTATATGATACATAAACACAGACTTTACTTAGGACAAAGAAGGCCAGAAAGGATACAACTTGCATCCTTGGACATATTGCTGTTTTCATCAGAGAGGGGTGATAGCCTTGTGAGAAATACAATAAAGAACACAATGTATTAACTGGAACAGTAACTGAAATCATTTTGTTTTCTATCTCCGCTGCATACTGAGCACACCATGACTCCCTCAAATGGCTAACTTCTGCACACCGAGTCTAAATATTGCCACCCCGTGGTGTGACAGCACTGTCTGCCAGCCCTGCAAATAGGGAGACAAAACACTTCTAAGCTGGGCACTGTATATTCCAGTCCCCACGTGCTGTTTCTATTCTACATGCAGTTTGGTTTTTTTCACAGACCCTGCCACCAAAATAAAGGGTTCCTTGATGACCCCACTTCTCTCTTCGTACCTTTTTTTTCCCAGGTGCCACTGTCTGCCTTTTCCCTCCTGCAGCCCAGCATGAACAGAGACACATGAAGCAGCACAAGTCAGCAGCAAATACACATCCCTAATAAAACTTTCACTTCAACATCACACAGGCAGTGCAAATTCCCTTTTTTTGTTGACAGACAGCAGAAGCAGAGCAAATCCTTTACCCAAGCCAAGCCTTATTCCCTGCCACGCCAGCAGGATTTCCGCTGGACTTTGTGTATGAAGTAGTTTCTACAACAAACACGTGGAGCTACACCTTTGTTTCCTTGTGGTGGAGGAGGGCAGAATTAACCACAAGCTTAAAGCTTTTCATAGCTGTTCTGACTGCATAGATGAGCAAGCGCAGAGCAAGTGCAAATAGCAAGTGCAGAGAGCCTGACTCTGCAAGGGATGAAGCTCAAAGACCTTTCTCTTCCCAAGTATAAGTCTTCTGTGTCTGGCCAGCACCCCGGTGCTCAGTGTAACATGCTTCCTAGAGAGGAGAACTGAAATGAAACTCAACAAAGTCAGATTTTATGTTCTCAGTTTTACTGAGAAGTCAGAGAGTCAAAGCAGCAGGTAGGGATACCAGACCTGGAAGGGACCACTGGGATTGACTGGTCTCAACTACATAACACAAAGTCCTCAGTTAGTGGTCGAATGAATAAAAATATTTTTTAAGGAGAAAACTTGCAATCCCTATGCAATGATGGAGAATCCACCATTTTACAAACTGCTCCAGTGACCGGCTGCTATCTTTTCAGAGTGTTTTGCCTATTTCGATCTTACTGTGTCTAGCATCACCTCCCTACTGATGGATGTTTTTTATACCTCGGCTTGCTATACTAGGGAGTATTACAAAGCCTCCATTTCCCATATAGCTGCTTACAGACTGGTTAAGCCTCTTTGTAGCTCTCTCTTTCTGGCTTAAACCCACATGTCCTCCACAGGCTGGCTCCTATTCCCTCGCTTACCTCAAAGCAACAGAAGACCGGGCAGGATCTGCTCCATCAGACACCATCAGAGCACAGCAGCAGCTGCCCCAAGGAGCCAGACCTGAGTTACAGTCAGAAAGTGGTACTGGGCACCTTTCAGAGCTGCTGTTATGTGCTTCAAAGAGCATGGAGTAATGTGCCCAGTCTAACATTAGGTCATTTCCCAGCCTGTAGGAGATTTTGGCTTAACCACTGAAGTTAATTATCCTCCTGTACTGCTTGACAGTCTTTCCAAAGTTATAGTTGTTATTACTGAAATCTCTAGATAGTCTTGATCTTTACACAGTGGTCTGATGTCTTAACTTTGATTATTCTTGGCAGTAACAGTATCCTGTGACAGACTAATGTGTCTGTTGTAAAACAATTTTTTTTAGCGCAGCAATGATACTGCCATATATCTGTATCTCCTAATGGACCATTATTCTTGTAGAGGGACTAGGCAGCACTAACAAAACAATAGTTGTGCTATTCAGAAGTGACATGTTGAAGGCTGCTGAGGAAGACCAGAAAAGGGTAACAGAGATCCCTGAGAGCAGAAGTTGACAGATGCCAAAACTATAGGAGACCCCAAGGGCACGAACACAAATCCCAAACAGTCAGCTACTGGTCATTAAGTAAATGCACTTTTGAGAGCAGGGTAGAACCAGTTCTGGGACATAAATTGAAAATGTAGAGACTTGTGTAACAACCTATTGCAGTTGCTCAAGATTGGTAGCCTAGGCAGAGCTGTCTTCAGATTATCTATGACTGCAATGAAAGCAACAGGTTGTGCAGGATGAATCTTTCAGAATAGAGCCATTTCTTATGCTGTATTGATATGGATGGATTACTTCTTAATTATTAAAGGAAAAAGTCATCCCTATTGCTTTTGTTTTTATTTTACTGCTTGTATTTGGTCTGTTACCCACCCCCTTCCCTTGAGGTTTCATTGTAATTTGAATGGAATAAAATACCAAAAAATTGCTTTTAAATTGTTTTTTAAAATCCTCTCTCTAAATGGTTGTCCCTTAGGTCTCCTGATAGAGAAAAGGGAAAACAGATGCGCCCAGTCATCTTCTTTTCTGCCTGTTATCCTGGCCACCCTTTCTTTTGCTTAGAAAGGAAACAATTTTAAACTCACAACCAGACACAGAGATGCCAGAATTGTAAAGGACCATTGAGCTGAACAGAAATTAAAAGAACCTTTAAAATTCAACCTGTTTGTTCCAAACTCTGTATCTTTTCCTGAACACGCTCCACTTCTTAAACATCCTGTGGAGATAATGAGGCCAGTGCTATCTAGATCTCATCTGGATCTGATCCCTCCACTGATTCCTTTAAGAGCATAGGACTGCATCTTTACAGCTGAATGCCTTATATAATGGAATTCCTAGCATTTTATTCATTGTTCTGGCACCCTGAGCTCTCTCTATAGATGTCTATGTTCCTTCTAGGGTGACAGACATGATTTAGAGCCCATTAAACTGTCTAATAAGTTTCTAATAAGGTGGAGTTTTGCCACCCAGTGCTTATTCCTTCACCTCAAAGCAGGAGCAGCAAAAGCTGCAGTGGGAGGGAAGGCAAGAGCTGAACTCTGCCATCTTTCCAGAAAGAGGCAGGAACGCTAAAGCTCAGCAAACAGAGCAATTTGGACCCAGTATTTCTTGCAGCTGCGGTGTGCAGGGTGGGTGAAGACACCCACTCATCATGCAAGAGAAGTAGTAACCCAGGAAGCAATTGTTATTAATAACCTAATAGCAAAAGAAAGGCTTCTGAAAAGCTCCCTTGTATTTTCTCCAAGGTTTCTTATGGATAAATGGCTTTTCAAAAGTCCACAAGTGACTGTTCATAAGTAGAGCTCATGCTGAAAAGAAATATGGTCTCTTGCCAATTCTCTGCTAATTAAGCCTGTTTATGTTCTGGTTGAATGAATGACAGCATGTCTTCCTGGGAATCTAGCAAACCTGGGAAGCAACTGCAGGTACCTGAATTTTGTTTCAGCCCAGCTGTGCTACTCTTGCTGTTTGGGGTAAAAGCCTAGTAATATTGCTATAACCTTCACCTGACGGATAACCACTCCTGTGCCTCTATTGAAATTTGGCAGAAGCAGGATGCATTTTTCAAGGTGGAAATGCACCCATGTGGTTTCAGTAAGGATGTTCCTTGACAACCCACACTAGGCCTTGGAGATTCAAAAGTATTTGACAAAATGTTTCTACCTCTTTGGGGAATCAAAATGCAGTGATGCACCCTGTGGAAACTGATGGGAAGGCTCTTGACAGCCTTTCTTCCTGTGATTCCTAGCCTAAATGTCTTCCCTCAGGAGCCTGGGACTCTGTAAATAGACATCTGACTTACAGCTTCAAAACACCTCTCTTTATCCATCTTATTATTTCTTTTTAAGAGCAGTACAAACTGGAAAGAAAGAAGGCCTGATTTTGTGTTACTGCCATGTAAATACAAATCCTGCAGTTGTTCTTTTAGGGTTCTACAAGCTGATCCACTACTTGGATAGCTCTGGAAAGGTCAGTTGAAAGACAAAGATTTTGAAAGGAGGCTTCCAGATTTATTTTTTTTTTGCCAAGGCTTCCAAAACCTAAGACATCTTTCTCTGTTTGAATCTCTCAGCCAAATCACGGGAATATCCATTCACTTAAACTTTCACTATTAGGAAACCCATTGAGCTTTTTTTCTGTTTTTCAAATGAGAGTCCAAATTAAACAGTAAGGAAGAAAAAGTCTTTGGGCTGAAGGTTACTTCCTTCTCTCTTCCTTGCAGAGCCCAAATGCTGCACAATATGTGGGTTTTCAGGTAAATGGCCAGGCTTTCATCCATTGGGGTTTAATATGGAGCATATGCATGGCAAATTACATTATCTAGTCTGGCAAAATCTTGGATTTATGTTACAGCTTGGCCTATACTCCAGTTTGTATTCATTTCAGCTTAGCAGGTTTTGGTGCTGTTCTCACATCTTTTTCAATAACATAGTCTGCAATGATATGGAGGATAAAGCAGCCTTAAATTTGAAAGAAAATCATTTCCCTGTGCTGCAAAATCAGACTCCCAGAAGTCCAGCTGCTGGCTCATGGGACAATTTTGCTCAACTGCCCACAGCCAAAACTTTCCCAATGCAGTCTAAATTCTACATTAAATTGCTGCCATAAATGATTTTCAGTAAGGAAGGCAAGAGGAAGACTGGAGTAGGGGACATTATTGCCCTCAAAGTCTATCACTTGCACAGACTTCTACAGTTAGCCCAGAAGGTGTCATCTTAGCATCACAGAGCTGCTGAGAGCAGAGGTGTATGCAGCCTCAGGAGTGACCAAAACTGCAGTCATTCAGCAGACTGGGTTACTCAGTCCAGCTCCAAGCTCTGGGTAGGCTGCTTCTGGCAACAGTGCACAGCTGATGACCCAGCAGAGCACTTGAGCTCAGGCAGCTTTCAGCAAATCCTTCTCCTCTCTGCAACTTTAATGTCCCGGGAGAAACCTTGTGCAGTGGCTTTCCAGTCTTGCAAACTTTTTCCCAAACCATCTCTACAAACGGACTGAGGTCTAATGGAAAATGAACAAGTTGTAATGTAATTGGGTGTATTTGTTCCTGCACACAGTCATACCACACTTATCACTATGGTATCTAAGCTGCTGTCCTAATCCTTTTAAAATTTTTGTACATAAACTCAGGGCCTAGGATGCACATATTTAAAACAAAACAAAAAACCAAACCAAACCAGCCAAACAAAACCAAAAAAAAACCCAACCCACTGAGAGGGAACAAAATAAATTCCAAGTCTTCTGGCTTTCAGAATAGCCTGTGATTTCACAGTTTAATTACCCTATTTTAAGGTGATACAAAATCTGCTTCGAAAAACGTGCTCAAACAATTCCCCAGAGTTTAATATACGGGTTTAAATTAACAGCTAGTGCAAAATACTTGACTCAGGATAGCAGAATTTGTGGGCACATGATATATAAGCTTTCAAAAACATTCAAAAAGCAAAAGTGAGCATGGTCCAAGTGCCAAGAGACATGGCCAGTGAGGTGTGGTCTCAGAGATTTTACTGGTGCAATAGTCCATAGAGTCAATACAATTATTTTAAACTAGTGAGAGCACTTATTGCAATTAATATTTTTGTGAAAAAGTACTCCAGGATGAGGATGATTTTTAGAATTCATTTTGTGCCCAACACAACAATACTTGCAGCCTCTGCTATTGCAAAACCAGAAGCCTGGGATCTGAAACAGATGAGTGATGAAATGTGCATTAAAGGTTCTTCAAGTTCATTTTATTTCTATAACTCGCAGATGCATGATTACTGCTTGGTTTCTCTGCCCAGGAGGGAGACAGTTTCACTTTATGTATGACTACTTTGTGTATGGAAAATTAAGAATGGTATCTTATACCCCTGGATTTAAATTTGGTAAAAATATTCCTATAATATACACTAGCTGGTAACAAACACAGAGCCAGATTCTTTCCATGGCTCTCAGAAAATGTCTGGGGCACATAATGAAGAGTCTAATACACATTACATTATTTATTGGAATGGCATCATATAATTTTTTGTTCCTCCCTTATAAGTATTATAATACAGCATTTTACAAAGCTGACTTATGAAGCATTTTTTGCAAAGGAAAAGTAATTTTTGTCTTGGGGATTAAAAACAAACAAACAAACAAAAACAAAAACCCCACAAAAATTTTATAGATAAAAACCAGAAACTTCAGCATGAAGCCATGTCCTCCATCAGCAAAAAAAGGAAATTCCTATTGCATTTAAAAAAACCAACCAAACAAAAAACCCCACTCTCTACAGATGAATGTTGCACCCGTTTTGCCGAGCAGCTAAAGGTCACAAGTCTAGCCCAGCAGCAGCACTTAACTCTAATGGATACTATTTGTCTCACGCAAAGGTGCTGTCACTCCACTGAAGAATGAACCCCATGCTAGGAAAGTCAGGCCATGCAGTGGACTCTGCCTAAACCACTTCCATTTAAATGCATATTGTGCGTAAGCATGAGTTTGTTCTACTGACTGCCCTTAACTGCAGTATCCATGATGTGTAGAGCTGGCATCCAAGTTTGCCTCTAGAAGGCAGCTCAAGCAGTGGGATCATCTCTACAAGGCAGCTGAACTCATTTGCCAACCCAATAGGAATAAAGTTTCCTTTCAGGTTTGTTCTTTAAGAGTGGCTTCTAGGTTACCCATACCCATTATGCAAAAACATAACATCAATCACTGACACCTCTCTCCAGCAGCCTGAAATACACATATCATATTCTGAACTTACTCTGCCTCTCCATATTTGAACATCAGGGAGCTACGAGAGGTCAGTTAAGCTGTGTCTGAAGTAAAGCCTGCTTGTAAGTGTTTGCAGCTGTAAGTTCATTCCTCCCAACACCACTCTTAAAAAGACTTGGTATTCAGGCATTCAACAGAAAACAAATTAAGATTACTTTTCATCATGATGAAAGAGATTGCATGTGGGAACCTATCATCCAGGGAGCTAGACACTTGGAAAGGTTTTAGTTGTAAGTACACTGAACAGCCACATCAGGCCAAGTAAAAAGTTCTGTCTGGCTTCCAGCAGTGCATTAGGATAAAGCCCTAAAAAAAAAAGTCTTTTCATCCAAATTTTCATGTAAGAAAGAGTTTTTTCTCCTTAGAGATTGTTTTCTATCTATTTAATTTTCCCCTCAGTAAATTGTTTTTCACATGTTCTAGGATTACATTCTCACCCATAGGACAAAGTATCCAAACCCCTGTGTCCTAACTTTTCCTTACTTTCTTGTGATTTCACCTCCAAAGCACACCTACCAATATTATTGCTTTGGAAAGGCCAAACATATTTGGGCAAATGTTTACTAATATTTTATTCATAGTTTTTCAATAAAAATTCTATCCATTTGCATCCCTGTACACAGCTACAAGGAAAACCACAACTGAAACAGTAGCAGCATCTTATCTAGGGCACCCAACATAAGAAGGGCCTGGACTTGCTACAGCAAGCCCAGAGGAGAGCCAAAAAAAAAAAAATCAGAGTGCTGGAGCACCCCTGCTATGAAGATAGACTGAGACAGTTGGAGTTGTTCAGCCCGGAGAAGAGAAGGCTCCGTGGAGACCTTATAAAGGAAGCCTACAAGAAAGCTGGAGAGGGACTATTTACAAGAGCATGTAGTAATAGATGTGATGCTTTTAAATGGAAAAATGGTTGTCGCTGTAAGGACGGTCGCAACACAGAATATTCAGCAAGAAAATTTATTAGAAAGAAAGAGAAGCCTCAAGTTGTACTTTTACAGCTCTTTTTATACAGTTTTTTAGACACATGTTTTCCATATGGATAGGTTAATTCAAACACACAAACCACAGCTCTTACAGCTGATTGGTGGACTTTTCCAGCTCCACTTTCCCAAAACATCTTTGCACATCTGTTCTTGTTTTCCTCCGATGTTTATAACTTTCCCAGTCACTCTGTTCAGAACAAGTCCTTGTTTTCATAGGACTGCATCTCTGTTCTCACAGGACAACTCTCTCTTGATGTTTTTCTCCTCTCTCAAGGGTGCATGTCTGTCAGGACCAAGGCCTCCATTCTCAGCCAGCTTTTTGGTCCATACCAGGGGCCTCAGTCCAGTCAAGATTCCTCACAAGTGGTAGATTTGGAATACATATTGGGAAGAAATTCCTTACTATGAGGATGGTGAGCACTGGAATGGGTTGACCAGGGAATTTGTAGAAGCCCTATCCCTGGAAGTATTCCATATATACTTTGTGGAAATATCCCTGGAAAGCTCCAGGTGGGATGGAGCTTTGAGCAACCTGGACTAGGGGGAGGTGTCTCTGCCCATGGCAGAGGAATTGGGACTAGATGGTCTTTAAGGTCTGTTCCAACCCAAACCATTTTATGATCCTATGACATTTCATCATAAAGGAGGGAGAAACAGAGGTTCCTTCTGCTCTCTGGTATATGCAAGCAAGCATTAACTTAGAGATCCAGTAGGAAGCGTTGTGCTCTGCACAGGCACAGGAGCCAGGTGAGCCCATCTTTGCAATAGGATCATAGTCTTATATGTTAAGATATCAGTTCTGAGGGAAATAAGTTGAAGTTCTGGTAGCATTGTGTCCTAGCAACAGGATTTTGCACAGCCAATGCAATGCAGTGAGTGGGTTCATTTGCAAAGGATGTCTTAGGTCCAATGATTTCATTACTGCAAGATACAAAATCATTTCAAAATAGCTTAGGTTCATTTGTTCACTAATGCGTTAGGGTTGTTACATATTCACACCTCTTTCAGAATTGCAGTATCCAGGTGATTCTTAATTACACACAGTCACTGCTTTTCTAATTTATGTTAACACAGTTATTCTTTCTGCAATTTTTTTTACAGCTTGCACATTTACTTTTGACTAGAGTGAAACTATGAAATGCCTGAGTACTCAGAAATCCATACATTTCTAAAGTTCCTTGTGTTTGCTATATTATTGTAGTTCCTGGCTGTCACAGAGCATGGATGTTATTTTAGCTTATAACTCAGCTCTTTCTTCAGAAAAAAAAAAGTCCACTTCTGACTGTATTTTAAAGCCAGACAAAAAGTAGTCGAGCTAGAATCCTCTAAACTAGAAAAAAAGAAACCCCAGAAATAAGAAATTTGTTGCACCACTGCACACTATTCATTTTTGAAAAGCTTAGGTATGAAGAAAGAAAAGTTCAGAATACAAAAAAGAATAAAGTATAGAAAATCCAGCAAACTATATCAAAGTAATGTGAATGAATAAAACAACTTAAGGCGCAGAAAGGGGGAATGACTCATCTGTATACTGTGAGAGAAAGTTTAAAACACACAATCTTCTCAGGTCAGCAACAAAGAAATATGTTCAGACCTCAAGCACCCAGCCCAGAAGCTGTCTGCCCTTCTTACCAATTGCTCACTGCTGACAATGTGCAGCCAAGGGACTCTCACCCGCAGGACGAGCTAACCTGCACTGAGGTCAGGGCAGTTTATGCCATAGGACCACACATGCCTCTCTAGAAAAATACCTCAGATACACATTGTTGCTTGTATTCACTTCATAGAATAAAATAGGTTTTATCAGCATGGAGTATTTCAAGATAAATATGACATATATACATATATGACATTTATATATATCATGCACAGACCCCAGCATGTATATATAGACACATGTATTAAAAAAGAACTTCATGTTTCTGTTTCACTTTTTCTTTCAGGTGGATTGTTTTTTGGGGGGGGGTAGTTGGTAAAATTTTAGGTATCACAGTAACAAAACTACTTTTCTCCCAAGCCCTTCATCTCACAATAGCAGAAAAGGCAAGAGTGCAGATTTCTTTTGGGTTATTCCATAGCTATAAATTGTTCTCAGTTCCCTAAAATTTAAAAGGTAGTAATATTTATTATTTGTTGAAAATTAATTAACTGAAAGAATTGATGACTAAGTAGGGTCCCTTGTAAGAAGAATTCTGTAAAAAATATCTCTTACTTTGAGATTTTTAAGCTATTTTTGCTTAGCCATGTAAAGGTAACGTGCTGCAGACCTGAAAAAACATTACACCTAATTATACTCACTGTGCCACAGAAGCAGCAGGGAACTTGAAAATATGACTGATAAGCAGCTAGATAGTAGACTAAATGACACACATTTTTCATCAAAGGTCTAACAGGGACTACACAATATGAGTCTGCTACTGTAAGAGAAAAATAATCGGAGACAGCATTTAATGTTGCTTTGTATCTAAAGAATGCCTAATGATGCCAGCTGCAGAGTTTGAGTTCATGCTCAGTGGATAAGTTAATTAACCAATTTAATACATCATGATGGACGCATCAGGGAAGATAACTACTGAGAAGAGGCTGAGCAGGAAGTGTCCAAGGGCCTGATATAAAGCTTATAAAGAAGAGCTGCAGTGCTAGATTCGGTATGTCTGGGCTCTGCCACATGAAGCTCCAGGTGGGCTGTTGGTCCCAGGCACACAGCCTCGTGTCTCTGCCTTAACACATTACCCAGGTTAGAAATGCTCCCCGAGCCCCTGAACCCAAGCGAGGCACAGTAGGGCTGAATTCAGAACCGAGGAAAATAGACTGGAAATAGGCAGGAACTGTGTGTGGTAATCGCTGCATGAAGGAGATGCCTCATCAAGGTGAGGTCCACGGAAGCCTGCAGATCCGGGGCAACCAGAAGCATCCTGTGAAACACAGTGCCCAGGCAGCGCACAGACACTGCCAGGCATTGTAAATGGCCTGTGAATGTAACAACCATGTAGAAAATCCTCCAACACTATCTCCAGTAGATATTCTGGACTTCAAGTTGTTGGAGAAAGATGCCATCAGCAGCCAATATATTGTACATGGAAAACAAATAAAAAAATAATTATGAAGTGGCAGAACAACAGTTGAAAACTATTTTCCAGAAGGTCATGATTTTTCGGTCTTAACAACCATCATCTGATCCCATTCAAACCAGATGAAAACTGAGATGCTGACCTGGCCGTAAGGAAAAAAAAGCGAGAGGTGACTGACTTGCAGTCACTTGTAAACAACGGATTGAATGACAACTGATAGAAGACAGATTAAGTAATGCTGCAAGTATTACTTTCAATACAGAAGATAATAAGGAAACATACAATAAAACATCCACACAGCTAATTTTTCAAGAAAAGAAGAGTAAGAGGCTGCCAAAGGAGAGTGGTAAAGGCTAGAATGTTTTGAGGAGTTAGAAATTAGCACATTTATAAACATGCCCTATTGCAGAAACCAAGTATTGCAGTTGCCGTGGGGTTTTTTTTGAACCACAGTCTTAAGCATCACAAAACTGCAGACATAAATATACACACAGCCACAGTGCCTGAATTTCTTTCTTATTAGGGAGTAACCCTGCCTTGAACCATGCACATTTAGCAGAGGCATATAACAACTGAACAGCACTGCAGATCAATCACAGATACAAACAAATCTTTCTTCCATGGTTCTGTAGTTTTAGGAAAAAATTAGAGTCTCCTGGGGTTAGCTATTGAAAAGGCTTCCTAAACTGCTAAATCCCTAAGAGAGAACAAGCTGTAGGCTTAAATATGTTCCAGAAAAATAATTAATAGTCTTTAAAAGATTATTTTGTTTTCTCCTTCTCAGTTTTTGCAGCAGACTTTCTGAAGATTTCTATATTTCTAGTCAAAAGGACAAAATCCCTTGCCAGCTGAAAGATTAAATATATCTTCAAATATTTAATAATATTAAGCTTACTTTTGAAAAGCAGATATTCTTTCCAAAAAGCAGATGGCAATCTCTAACTTCATTCAAATCGATTACAAAGGGAAAGCGAGTATCTTCTAGAAGAAGCCAGGCATCATCTCTCCTTGATTAGATTAAACGTGTTTTTATTAAAATCAGTGGAATATGCAATTTGTTTCTCACTTTTGAGTAAGAGTCTTATCCTGCAATGGAGTGGAGCAACAGACCAAGAGTCATGAAAACAAATGACTACTAGTGATGAAGGGAGAACTAAAGCAGTATCAAAATCTTGAAATGCAAGAGATATTAAACACTGGAAAATTATTTCTTCAATGCCATAGCTGAAATCAAAAATGTACTTACATAGAAACAAAGAATAAACACTGCAAGATCACAGTCATGGGCCACATCTTCTCTATTAACCTACACAACTAAGCGGTTTGAACTGCTTCATGGTGTTGGTTTTTATGATATTGATATTCCCCTGAAACACACAAGACATAAAAAAGGGACTTGGGAGCTTTCTTATTAAAAACCAAGATGTGTAGGGAAAGCTAGGTCACTGTGTCATATCTACCATCTCCTCAGGAAAAGCCTTTCCAAAAGGCAAGCACAAAATGAAGTAAGCCCTTTTCAAACCGTTAGTCTGTCCATAGCTGCAATTTGATTTGTGCAAAGCAAGCCTGTCTGAGGCCAGCAGGGATAAAATAGCAAAGAAAGTTAATGATGAGGTACAAAATCTAAGCTACGCTCAAGCCCAGTACTACTTCTGGCAGAGAGCTGAGGCCTCTCCTTGCACTGTTCAGCACTTCCATGAATGAGCGCAAAGACTCTGCTCCAAGCACAGCAGAAATCTAACCCTTCTCCAAAAAGGTTCCCTCGGGTCTTGTTTATCTTACCAAAAGTTGGAGCAAAATTGAAGAATGTTTATTTAGTTCATCTATTGCATATTACAATAAAAAGGAGTTTCTCTCCATCAGCCTGCTCAGCAGCACCTTTCTACCACTCCATACTGCTTTTGAAACAGAAGCCAGTTATTAAACCCCACTTGTCTCACCAAAAGCAAAGTAACATCACAAGACTTTTTTTTTAAAATGTGAACATACATGAATATCAAAGTGATCCAACCATTGGGATGCAGCTGCTACTCTGATGCCTTTATTTAATGGTACATAAAAAGGATGGATGGAAATCAGTTAATAAGATCAAAACTAGCTTCAAATAAAGGCAGAAGGAACTGAAGCAGAAGAAATGATTTCACCTGCTGTCAAATGTGGCCTGTATGAATCAGCTGTGTGACCACATCACCAGGTAGTACTTATATTACCTTCCATATGCTCTAGCTCAGCTGAAACAGTATGCCGGAATCTTTATATGTACAGCTAAAATATCCAACTTAAAATCAATATAAACCTAGCAATCATATGATCCTGAGGCTTATGAATCAAGAACTAACAAAGTAGTTGTAGTCTTAGAGGATTTAAGATCCACATTACTTACTGAAAGAACTCTGATTTTACTACTTTGCATAAATGTTATTAAGCTAATTGAAACCAAATTAAATTTAAAAAAAAATCAATAAAGATAAGAAAATGCTACCATCATTCAATTATTTCTAACTTAAATTAAGAAAAAAAGGTTGCTGCCAAATTTAAAACCAAATCAAGGTCTACCCTTAGCAAATAATCAAGGGTCAATTATAGAAAGTGTTAAATCAACAAAATTTCTTCAAGAAATAATCTGTCTATAAATTCTAGAAAATAATAATTAACTGAACCTCCAGCTGAAGCCAGGGTGATTTAAAGTGCATTCACAGAGCAGTGAAGCAGAATTATCTGATCTGCAATCTGAAGCCACTTAAGCTTCCTTCTGGGAAGGCTGCCTTTTGGTAAGTGCAAGTTCTAAGGTTCCTAGAAGTTCCAATACAGAGCCCACATGTTGAGGTTTCTGAGTCTATGCTTTCAGAACTATTTCCACTTGCAAAACTTCTTTTTTATTCTTTTATCAATATGTGTTTTACAGGAGTTCACAAAGACCCATATGCTTTCAAATGCGCTGACACCGTAAAGCTAAAGCTGGGATATCTCCCATCCTAATGAAATAAAAGTGATAAGCAGGATATTTAGCTAAAAAATTATGCTTAAGTTTATCACAGGTTCATAAATGCATGGGCTCCTATAGTTTTCTGGTCTCTCATGCAGCAAGTGCTGGGGCAGTGTCATGGAGCAAAGCACCCATGGTGGTGGCACAGAGCTGTGAGGCCTCAAGATTAGTCATAAGTTGCAGTTGCCTGTTAGTATTTTTGCTTCTCCTCTCCAAGATTGCCCCAGATGAGGATTTTTGCAAGAGTGGGGGCTTTTTTCCCTACCAGCTTCCCTTGCTTCTTGAATTTTGTTTGTTGAGCCTCTCAAAATGCTTCTTATTAGGTCTTTAGGTACACAGGTCAGCACACTGGCACACACCATGGTCAAATCCTCTTCAGATTATGCCATCAGCTCAATCAGAAAGAAATTCATCTGAGCATTTTTAAAAATTCACATGATGTTACCAAGGACTGAAAGCTTACAGCTCTTAAAATTTTCTAAATCATCTTTGGATATAATTCAGGATTAGCATAATTGCATGAATAAATATTTTCAAGTTACTTTCTCCTAATATGTGGAAAGCATAATTTTTTTAAAGACACCCTTAACAACAAATAATCACTCAAAAAACCTCTAGCTCATGAAAAACACTACAACTAAACATAAAAACTTGTGGCAGTTTAGCAGGAGCATTCCCATTTTAGAACACAAGTTTTCATCTCAAACAGAACTGTAGGTCAAAAAAAAAACAACCAACTTACAACCTGAAGTTTCATTTTGGCTCAAAATAATGTAAACTAAACCTCAGTAAGAATATGAAATCTTTTCCTTTGAATTTTTCCATTTCCCTAAGGAGCATTAGGGGACAATTGCATTTGCTCTTGAAAGACAGAGGAAAGCCCTGTCTTTGCTTCAGATGGTTATTTCAGAACAAAAACAAGTCAGTGATTTTAAGCAAACTGCAGATACGAATTTATGGACATGAGGATAACAGCAACAATATGCCATTATGAAAGTGACTTACATGCTCAGGTTTATTGTTCCTCATCCCAGAGTAATTTAAAAGTAAATCAATAATGATAAGTGATCCCCAACTGCCAATTAACAATGCATCATATATGTCTTTTAAGCACGGTAATAAAGATGATTCAGGGAAGGGATATTGAGAGTGAATGAGCTAGTAGCTCAAAGATCATTTTGAGATGGATATCCACTTGTGAAGAATATTTCTGAAATTTAATACAACTACTATGGAAACATGAAAAACTGCAGGTAAGAGAAAACGATAAAGAGTCTTTGAGAAAGGAATTGTCACAGAAATCTCTTCCTTTCAAATGAAAGTGCTGTCTCTTTTTTAATGGCTCAAGGAGATCATATTTGTAAACGCAGTCCGGAAAGAAATGTACACACTTTAATGATCCCCCAGTCAGGGTCAGGCTGTTTTAGGGCCTGATCCTGCTTCTCCTCCCAAGAAGGGAAGCAAAACAGGGGGAGTGAGGCACAGAGTGACAACATGTAGTGCTGGAGCTGGTGAGCAGTGAAAAATTCCAAGGCCCAGCGGTGTAGGGCTGCCCTCAGTCACAGCAAACCAAAAGAGCTGGACTGCGACTTGGTGTCATCACCCATAACTAATAGTTTTAAAGCACATTGGGGCTCAGCCAGGCCTTTAAGCTTGACCACGATGGGTGGTTTAAACACGGCCAATTTTCTTCAGGGCCTTGGATTCCCTTCAGAGCCCAGCTGGCTATTTTCTTACATTTGATATTCAAGCTGTTAAATTCAAGTAACAAATAAGACTTTAGCAATTTTTTTTAAATCAAAATCCCATAATTGATCTAGCATTCTTTTAAGTAACAGTTCATCACTTAGAAGACTTCTGATCTACATTCAGCTCCAGCCCAGCCCTATCTTTCTTTTTGACCTTACCAGGATTTATCCCACTCTCCCAAACCCTTTACAAGCACTCCAGGCACCAAAGCATAGGCCCTGAGAAGAGGTTCTCTCCCTCCTCCTAGTTCCCACTGCTCCCTACTGCAGGAGGGAGAAGGAAAAAAAAACTAAACCAAAAAAAAAACCTAGACCAAGAAAAAAAACCGTAACTAACCCACAACCAAGTTTAACTGTGCCAATGACAGAGGACAAAAATGATCCATGGAGTTGCTTTTACCATGGCTGCTGTTCAGAGGAAGCAGGAGCTGCTGTGTCTGTGAATGATGCATCAGGCATCCTGAGAGCAGGCATCCAAGGCTCCCAAGAGGAAAAACCCTGCATTTCTGGTCTTTGGCTGTGTCTTCAGTTGCTCCAAGGTACCACAACCAAACTACTGTCAGGCAGCAGAACAACTCTGGCGTGAAGAAGTCCATACAATTTCACTGTATAAATTTTTTAAGAGGAGGCTGTGGGGTGGGGGTGTAGTAGTTCAGATTGAACAAATGTTGCAGAATCCTTCTGAAGTTGGTGCAGGAAGAAAAAAGAATGACATTTATAATGCAGTGCAGCAAGACATCATTGTTTCAGCCATAAAATGAGTAAATTTGAATCTGAGCCAGAGAGAAGATAACATTATATGTTTATATTTACCACAATTAAATAAAGTCTTTAACATTACCCATTCCAAGGCCTCAGTGAACACTGCTGAGGGCCTTTAAGAAAAATCATATTATGCCATGGAGAGCAGAACAATGATCATATCCTCAAGCTAATAAAATACAAGCATTTGCTATGCATAATAACATAAATTAACTTTTATATATATATATACATATATCTCCAATAGGCTTATTCTTAACTACCTGACATTTCTGTTCCTGATGATGTAAACTAGTGTGTCATTCTCTCCTGCATGTGGTCAGAGTGTTTTTCCTGCATCATTCTAACATTGTAACATTTTAGATTTATGGAAAGGAGAGGACAAAGAATGAAAGAAAAGGGCAGTGACTCCACTCAAAATGAATCTCAGCTAACATTCTCCCAGCACTACTAAACTGAATTAAATTGGTTTACCTAAAACAAGCAGACATCGGTGACATTTTAGGCCAGGGAATTAGATTTCAAAGTAACCATGAGAGCATTTATTAAATTCATGAAATGTTAATCTCCTAATAGTAATATATAACCTAATTTCATTTGTATGAATTAGCCATGAATCACAATGGTAATAGAAGCACTAAATCAGACAGAGGCTATGTTCTGTAGCACTGGGTAATTTCTTTATTATTTTTCTTGCTCTGCAAAAGTAGCTTTAACATGCAAATGAGACCACAGTCAAGTACTTGAAAATCTTCCCCGTGCAGTGTTGGTGAAGAAGCTCAAATAAGTCTTGTTTAAAGCTCCACAGCCATGAGAAAGGACTATACCTCAGACATGGGAAAATTCCCTCTGAAACAGAAATTACACCAATCTGAAAGGAAGGTAATCTTAAGTGCTTCAGGACAGTTTATGAATGTTTACTCAAGAAGTACCTTATTAAGCAAACTCATGTTCCAACTTTATCCTTGTGATGCATTCATAGAAAAGGCAATAAGATGTTATAGAAAGTAAACATATAATGTAGGAGTCTAAAACAAGTCAGTGTTGCTAAAAGTACCTTGAACAAGACGTGGTATAGTAAGAAAAGTAAGATCTTGACTGTTCTGCTGAAATTAGTAGTCACTGTGTAGCTAAAGCCCTGTGGATCCCTTTGCAAATACACCTATTACATTGTTTCACAGTAGCCTGCAGGAACAAGAATTAGCCACCAAGTCTTCAAAGTAACTGAATCCAGAGCAGAAACGCTATTGTTTAACATAATGGGCTGACAAAGGCAACAAAGATAGGCATACCAAATCATCCTTCAGTACAAGGAGAAAAACTCTGTCCCCAATTAGCACATAATCCAGGCAGAAAGGCTGAACCTGAAGCATGCTTTGGGAGCATTCCTTGAACTGAGGGAACCACATTGCTCCTGTGGCAGGGACAGATTGAACAGTGGTGGCCCCAACAGGCTCATTGCCAAAAGGGTTCTGTGCACATGGCCAGAATGAAGAGTGTAAGGGAGTGAAAGTGGTACCACTGCCATTTCGCAAGACAAATACAAGCCCTGCTTGCAGGCTATTTATCAAATTATGTGTAAAGTTATAAATGTTGCTTTTCTGGGTTAAGTAAAGACAGTTTATCCATCTAAGTAAAGACCAGTAATTGTTGTCTTTTGGCAGGATGGATGACACATCATGATTCTGAGTCCACTGTTGTCCCTACATACAATCAACACTCTCCTAGGTCTAACTTTATAAAAATAGATAATTGAATTGTAGCAGCCAAGCATCCACAGTGACATCACTCTTCATTAAATAGATAAAAAGGATAACTTTATGTACAATTTATTAGTTCATACAATTACAATTCATTCATTAATATCTTAAACCAGTTCAAGTTTGACTAGTAAAGGTGTACAGTGTCCACTGAAGTGAAAAGTGCATGATTTGATAGAAAACAAGTGACCTTTTCCTGTCAGGAACTGCAGAGTCCATCTAATAATGCACAGTTTCCTTGACACCACTTCCCACATGCTCCTAAAGGAAATACTATAAATTTAATATTAGTGGCCTTTGTCAATTTTTGCACTTTATCTTTAAGATGTTGGTATTTCTTTGTCTGTCACTACATTTTCCAAGTATCACAAAATCACAGAATATGCTGAGTTGAAAGGGACCCGTCAGGATCCTCAAATCCAACTGTTGTCCCTGTGCAGGACACTCCAAGAATCACACCATGCTCCTGAAAGCATAGTCCAAACACTTCTTGAACTCAGTGCTGTGATCACTTCCCCGGAGAACCTGTTCCAGTGCTCAACCATCCTCTGGGTGAAAAACCTTTTCCTGATATCTAACCTAAACCTCCCCTGACTCAACTTCATGCTGTTTCCTCAAGTCCTATCACTGGTCAGGAGAGCGAAGAGATCCATACCTGCCCCTCCATTTCCCCTTGTGAGGATACTGAAGATCACAATGAGATCTCCCCTCATTCTTCTCTTCTCCAGGCTGAGTATTTACTCTCATATTTAACTGTGATGACTACTACAAAAGTACGATTTCCCTTAACAAATACTAGATGTTGTTTATATACTTCATTTTATTAATATTTTAACACTGCTTCCTGGAATACTACCCTTTTTTTTAGCTTCATTCATCAAAATGTCACGTAGTTGGTTATGTATCTTAATCCCAGCATCTTGTACCACAGGATAATATGCAGTAATATGTGCACGGGTCTCCTTCTCCACCTAGCAGTATCCACATGATTGACTGCCCTTAGCCAGAATTCTTTAGTTGGGTAGACATAAGCTCTCAGCTGTTTCACTGTAATGAGCGTTCTATGGGGAATGCCTCTGTAATGTTTCATCCAGCTGTTACTGATATTACCCTTCTCAAAACTGAAAATTCCACAGCCCTAGGATACTAGTCAGGTCCAAATTATGAATTCTTGTTTTCACCAGTTACAGAGTCTCAGAAAAATTACCTTTGGAGTGGATATCTCCCATTCTGAGTCTAGTTCTCTGATATACCATGACTGCTTTTGGGTCTCATATAGATGGAATTTTATCTTTATCACCCTCTGCTGCAGTTCACAGTCTTTCAAAACTCCTTCTCAATGCCATCCTGCTCAATGACTGCTCTTTCTGTCTCATCTAAAGACCGAAATTCAGTGCAGTCTTCAACTCTGTATACTAGGGATCAGTCCTGAGAGTCTGGTAATACCTAAATGTCCATCTCTCATGCTGGACTATGACACGACAGGTACTTGCCAACAGAGGTAAACCTTTCTTGACCACAGCGAAAATTGCCAAGTCAGGGGGTTCCAGTTACATAGTTTTTACATCTGCTTGGTCTGTCAGATAAAGCAATTGCAGAACAGTATAACCTTTCAAGATGTCAACTTTATGAAATCTCTTAAATGGAGTCTTTACAAACTGTTCTAACCATCCCTTTAATTTCCCAGTAGTTCTGGTTTTGATATTCCAGTCCATGGGGTCAATATCTAGTCCCAGCTACTTTTCAGGACTACTTGGTTCAATCTTATTGAGGGGGGTGCTGTTAACTGCTCATGTAGGACAGTAATTGATCATATGATTTTTTGGTTGGCTTGATGTCAAAGCCATGGAACTTGTCCTCTTGTGTCTTGAGACCTGTTAGTTCACAGAAGACAATTTCAGTTATTTTTTCTGCATTCCTCCCCATGGTCCACTCAAACTAAACAAGTTGTCTGCAAAGACCATAGTTGTATTTTTCAAGCTTTCAGTGTTGCAACCAACATCCTTCCTCCTCCAACTTACTCAGTAGGGGATCCACAGATAAAAATAGGAAACATTTTATCACTCATGACCCAGTCTGAATTCCAATACATCTGACTGTTCATTCTTCAGGTCAATATAAGTACTGATGTTATCACATAACTTCAAAATTGGGGGCAATGATGTGATTGACCACGTTCTTCTGTTCAGTAGCTCTAACAATGTGAGAATGGCTCTCGATGCCAAAGGTTTCTGCCAGGTCAACAAAATCTACTCCCAGGGGTTGATATCCCTTCTTGGTGTTTCAAACTAAAAGTTGTTGCAATTTCAAGTTTTCCACATGTCCTGGTGATCTCATAAATCCCCACTTAGTTTACTGTATCAGGGGTTAATTATGCTGATACTTTTGGTCTGTGTTTGGCCCAGCCACCTGTAAAAGTTTTGTTCTTTCTCTGCCAAGTTATGAGAAAACAAGCACTGATAAAACGTGAACTTCATCCTTGAAGAGAGTTCTTGTATAAACTATATTTAATTGCTGTTTTATGATTGGCTGATCATCCTCCAAGGTCGCTTGAAGGAGAAATTGAAGACTAGGGGTATGAAGTAAACCCCTGGACTCATTTGGAAAAGACCCCCCCGAGTGCACTGTGCAAGCGCGAGGAAAGCCACGCATGCACAGAAGAGATATTACTTGCATAATGGAGGGTGGGACTGAGGGCCTCTGGTTGGGCGGTGCTGACCACACTTGCCTATGTTGAGGTCACTCGGTTAATTGCATAAAAGCAGATAGCTCTTTCTTGGAGGGTAGCAACCTTCACATCAATGACAATGTTGCCTTTTGGCGGGGACGCCTGCCAATTTGTAAGCCTACTAACTCTCTGGGAATGCAGCTTCGGCTGTAGGTAATTCTAGGCATTCTGTGTCAGTAAGATAACTTTATGTAAGATAACTTTATAAGCAAAAGCTAGGTGACTGGGGAAATCGTACTGAGGGCTTATTTCTCTCCTCCTTCCCCTCTGTTGGGTTTGTTCGTTTTATTGGCCACCTCTTGGTAATAAATATCAGTTTTGTTGAGCTTTCAATGGCGTCATGGTTTTCAGATTCAGTATGTTCCGAACTCTCCCTAATAAAATTACTAAAGAGCCCAGGAACCTACTCAGAGAATTCGGTGCTCAGCTATACATTCGTAAAAAAAGATGTTTTACTTTATTAACACACTGGAGCCCAAACTTCCTTCAGGAGTTTGGACACTTGGCATATTTTCAAATCGGATATAACATCTGCCCTACATCAATTTTTTCTGGTCACATCCAGTAGAGCATTCAGAAATATTCTTAGCTTTAAGCACAGTTGTAAAGTGCAATTGCTAAACTAGGAGTCCTGACTTTACATGAATTTCCACATGAACCTTCTCCAAATGTTAGTAAGGCATAGGCTATTTTTGAAATGTATATTAAGGAAGTTACAGCTAAGGAAAAAGAAGAAAACGTGTTTTTACTTTTACCTAACATACCCTTTTTTGCACAGAAATATAAGGTGTTTGTATTTTAACAGCTTTTAAGGACATTCTCCGTTCTTGGAGCTATTGACAAAAATGTTGATTGCTGCATCCATCTAGTGTGTCCTTTAGATAATATAGTTCTTAAGGCAGAGTTTAAAAAAATTGTTTGCTCTGTTGAGTTATCAGATTCAATTAGCCCCTTCAAAAAAGCAATTGATACCCCACCTGATTTAAGAAAGTTACTATGCAATGCTTTTATATAATGGCAGCAATCCATTCAGCTTTGGAAATCCAGCCCTATCTCCATTGGTGCCACGCTCCAGCTCCCGAATTACATGTCTCTGAGTAAAGACAAGGAAGGAGGGACAAGGAAGGGAAGGAAAGAGTACAAGATGTACTTGAAAGAACTACTTTGGAGTAGCCTTCTGAAAATCCATTGAATATTTCTGATGGATACAGTGGTTCTTGCCCCACTCACTTCTAAGGGTACATCTGTAGACAGCAGACATTCACTTTCTCTGCCAATACTCAAAGTGACAATAGGCACATCCAGTCAGGAAGCCATGTAACTCCTTGGCACACAATCTGAGCACAAAGAAAAAAATCAGGCTGAATAATCGCTGAAGATGGGCGTAAAAAAGCAGAAGTATCCAAAATTATTAAAGATTTTGGCCTCAGTCCTGAAGTAGGATATCATAGTATCATGGAATCAGCCAGGTAGAAAGGGACATCTGAGATCATCAAGTCCAACCCTTGATCCACTACGACTGTGGTTACTAGACCATGGCACTAAGTGCCACATCCAGTCTCATCTTAAAAACCTCCAGGGACAGAGAATCCACCACTTCCCTGGGCAGCCCATTCCAGTGCCTGATTACCCTCTCTGTAAAGAATTTCTTCCTAATATCTAACCTAAACCTCCCCTGGCAGAGCTTAAGACCATGCCCTCTTGTCTTACTGATAGTTGCCTGGGAGAAGAGACCAATCCCCACCTGGCTACAACCTCCTTTCAGGGAGTTGTAGAGAATGATGAGGTCTCCCCTGAGCCTCCTCTTCTCCAGGCTGAACAACTCCAGCTCCCTCAGCCTCTCCTCATAGGACTTGTGCTTGAGTCCCTCCCTTCACCAGCCTTGTTGCTCTTCTCTGGACCTGCTCCAGCACCTCAATATCCTTCCTGAACTGAGGGGCCCAGAACTGGACACAGTACTCCAGGTGTGGCCTCACCAGCACTGAGTACAGGGGAAGAATCACTGGTGGCCACACTGTTCCTGATCCAGGCCAGGATGTCATTGGCCTTCTTGGCCACCTGGGCACACTGCTGGCTCATGTCCAGCTTCCTGTCAATCCAAACTCAATGTGAAAGAGCACTGCCTGTTGCACAGGAACACTTCTCCCGCTCTCCCTATCCTATCCAGGAGCCACGACCCCTCTGCCCAAGTAGCCATAAGGAGACCAGCAGGCTGCAGAACCAGATGAAGGAGGAAGGCACAATGTCCCACCTGCTTTACTACGAAGACAGGAGGCTGCGAGTCTGTCAGGCTTAAGGACCTTACCGCAGGATAAGACACCGCTGGCATTCAGGAGCTTACAAAGCAGAAAGGTAGAGAGAGGAAAGGAATCTTAGAGGAAAGAACTGTGAGGGGGGAAAAAACAAATTACAGAAACAGCTGATTTTGCCTACAGTAGTGGCAGGGCAGAGAATGCCTATAGGGAACTTGAAGAAGAAAGGATACCATGCTGCCGCTGTCCGAAGAGGGGACAGGACACGAGGAAGGGTGCAAGTAGAATGCCCTATTCACGCGTGCACACTGTCTTTTGTCAGCTCGGGCGGGGAAAAGGCCAGAACATAGGGCGGAGCATGAGACAGACAAGCAGGGGAACAAACCAGGATAGGGACATAGACAAAAGGGGGAGGAGTGGAGGAAGCAGAGAGCAGGCAGCAGGCAAACTCATGGCAAGCCTGGGCACGACCAGGTTGTGCACTGTGTAGTGTGAATACAATGAAACCACATAATAACAGTAAAGTCCATACGATAACTGTAAGGTCCATAGAATAAAGTCCTCCAATTGCTGTATGCTTTTCTCCATGCCTGGAACTGTTCCCATCCTGAATCTTGCTCCTTCACATCTCACCCTTTCTTACTTGATTGAAAATGTCTGTTGTGATAGTCCTTCTTGCAGCATGCTGTGACACAAGAAATAGTTAATAACAATACAAACAGAAAAAGCAAAATTTCAAAGCAAGTTAGAAAGGGTTTGTTTAAATGGACTTGGAGGAGGACAGATCTGCATCTTCCAAATCAGTTTGGACAGCTGCATCTGCTGAGTGACTCCCCCCTTAAAAAATTGTTTCCAGCCCAAGATGCCACTGCTCCATGGTGTCTAAAAGTTTGGTGATAGTGGTCTTCTGTGGACTACGAGATCCTGCGGAAGGGATGGGTTATGCAGGATGGAACGCAGTTGAGGGGGTGTTTGTGTTAACACAGCACCCCTGGAGCTTGCTGCCTTGTTTCCTGACAGTTCACAGGTGCACTGTTTAAGATCTGGCATTGAATTAAAAGTCACTTTTCTCCTTAAGTCGGGTGATTTTTTCGGGGGCAGCAGTTCTCCATAGATGTTAGTGAGGGAGCGGCAGTCCTTAGTCCAGTGTCTGCCTTTGCCACATCGCTTGCACGGTGTCTTTGGAAGCCGAAATTTTGTGGTTAATTGTGGGCAGTTCTTTTTTATATGTCCTGTCTCACCACAGTGAAAACAGGTTTGTGGTCCAGCTAAAGCTTCAGCTATTAGTCTTGCTTTATGAGAATTAGACCCCACATTCCGACATGCCTTAACCATGACCATAGGAGTGGGATCTTTAAGAGTTCTTAGTATTTTTTGGCAATCGTCATTAGATTGTTCTATAGCCAACCTTAAAAATAGTGCATCTTGAGCTTCTGGGTGTTTGACTTGTTTTGCAATGGCTTTCTTTAGCCTTTCTGCAAAGTCTATGAATGGTTCTGTTGGTTTTTGTTGTACTTGTGTGTATGAAGGTGTAGGTTCATCCGCCTCAGCAATGGTTTGAATAGCTTGGAAGGCTAGATTTTTTGAAATGCCCAATTCATTCACAGGAATCTTGGTTTGGGCCTCATTGGAAATATAAGGTCCCGCTCCATAGAGCCTATTAAAGGACTCCAGAACTGGGGTCCCTGTGGTTACTGAGGCTCGCTGGGCATGCTGGCGAATGCGAGTTTGCCATTCATCCAGGAAAAGTGTTGTTTGCATGTTAGTGAAGAAAGCGCTCACTAATTCCTTTATGTCATTTGGAGTGAATGCGTATGCAGCAAAGAGTGAACTCAGTACCCTTATTACATAAGGTGAGTTTAACCCGTAGTCAGTAATAGCTTGTTTTGTATCCTTCAGAACTGGGAGGGGGATGGGTTCCCAGACAGGGTGATTGTCAGGATGAAAAAATACAGGAAATGCTTTAACCAAATTCAAATTATCAGCTGTTGACACTTGTTCCTTTATGTAAGACCATCTGCTCCTCTGGGCACTGGCACCGGAGAAGCCAGGACCATGATTACAAACATGTTGGCATGTATGTGGAGACAGGGAGGTGGAAATAGGTGGGCTATGGGGGAGTGGTGGGCCTTGTGGGGGACAAGCGCAATCTACCGGTGTGGAGGAACAAGTACATCCACAGGGTGGTGGTACCGAAGGGGTTAAAGCGCCAGCTACTGGCGCGGTGCTGCCGTGGGGAGTGGGGCATTGGAAAGGAGTACATGGATGCGTTGGGGATGGGGGGGGTTGGAGGGGAGGGGGGCCGAGAGGGTTTTTTTGGTCGGGGGGGGGCGGAGGAGGGGGACGGTGGGGGCGCGGTGCCGGCCGGGCTCGCGCGGGCGGGCCTGGGGGCGGGGCCGGCGGGACGCACGCGAAATCTTCGCCCGCCATTTCTCCACGCGGCGCCTGGTGCCGCGCTCGCTCCCCGCGTCCCTCGGCCCCGTGTGCGCGCATACCACCGCCCAGCTCGCCGACGCCATGATGCAAAAGCCGCTGATATTCCGTGCCCCGTTCCTCCCTCCCACCGTCCGCGCTCCCCCACCCCCCACGCCACTCCGGGACTCCCGGGGTTTGTCGCTCCCAAGGGATCTGGACCTGGACGTTTTGGATTCTTGCTTAGATTCTTGGAGAGTTTCATCCAAACTGGTTATTTGGTGTTGCAGCACCATCAAAATCAGTCTCCAGGCAATTAGTGCTTCGGCTGCGTTTTTCCCCCTCTCTCCTTTTGTTTCCACATATGGTGTCCAATTTTTTCCCAGTCTTGTATTTTTAAATCGTCCGAGACCACTTCGCCACAGTTTTCTAGCCATTTTGCAAGCGATTTCGCCGACTTTTTATCTAAGGGGTGTCCATGTTCAATAATAAAGTCTTTTAGCTTGCTGTATACAAATTTTTGAGGGGTTGATAGCCAGAGGCCCATTGCGAAATTACTTAGGCTTCTGTTAGTCTGTAGTTGGTTTTAAAGTTGTTTTTGTGAGGGTGGGAGATGGGATTAGAGGTTTTCCTGGTGCTCACCTTTCTCGGTGCGGTGGGCGTCTTGCCGGGATCTGGGGTTCAGCCGGGAAGGACCAGCGGGACGAAAACGCTTCTCTCCGCGTCGTCTGAGCCCTTGTGGCGTGTGGGAGATTTTCTTAAGGTAAAAACCTGTACCTTTGCCCCACGTTTTGCGCCATTTGCCGCTGTCAAAAGAGGGGACAGGACACGAGGAAGGGTGCAAGTAGAATGCCCTATTCACGCGTGCACACTGTCTTTTGTCAGCTCGGGCGGGGAAAAGGCCAGAACATAGGGCGGAGCATGAGACAGACAAGCAGGGGAACAAACCAGGATAGGGACATAGACAAAAGGGGGAGGAGTGGAGGAAGCAGAGAGCAGGCAGCAGGCAAACTCATGGCAAGCCTGGGCACGACCAGGTTGTGCACTGTGTAGTGTGAATACAATGAAACCACATAATAACAGTAAAGTCCATACGATAACTGTAAGGTCCATAGAATAAAGTCCTGCCAATTGCTGTATGCTTTTCTCCATGCCTGGAACTGTTCCCATCCTGAATCTTGCTCCTTCACACCATGCCATGGGAAAGCTTTTTAAGGGAACTCTTCAAGGAAACATGCTACTACTGCAGCCTAGTAATGAGTAAGCACTAATTTTTATGCAAAGTTCTTAAAAAGAAATAAAATCCATATACATAATTGTTTGCTTGCATTTTCTAGAGAGAGCCCACTACTCTGCAGAATGGAGTACTGCAGAAATATATTCTTCAGTATTCCATCCACCAGTATATACATTTCAACAACAATAACCTCCCTTCAGGATATATACGTCTACGCACTCTGAGAATATAAAACATTTTCCTATGGCCCATGAATGTCAACACACATATCACACATCACACTGCATCTGTGCACATTTCAGACTGGCAGTTGAACACTACATATTTGTTAAAAAGGCAAATATCTCAATGATAGGCATAGGTGAATAATAATGCCCATCCTTAGTGGTGGAGATACTGAATTGTGGAAGGCAAATGCTAACATACAAATAGAGCATAAAGGAGAAGTTGACAGACTACATCATGTGTTTTTATTTCCTAAGGCATGTCTTGGGGGGATATGTAATACAGCAACCTTGAGTCAAAGCTAAAGCTTTATCTGTCTGGGACTTGAAATAATGATCATCTGAATTAGTTTCTTTCTACAGAACAACATAACTATTTTAAAACCAGGAGTAAATGTAAGTAAAAAACCGTACTTATTCATGTCTAGCTATTCTTGACAACATATCAAGTTTCTCCCAAGTCTTCTTTCCCTATTGTCAACTTTAAACAGCAGACCTCCCATTGATCTGCTACAGGAAACTATATGTTGTCTTCTTTTAAAATTGCATACTGCCCTTCCTTCTGTTTTCTGAAGGTTATTTCTAAAATAACTCCAAAAAGCCCTGATGTTTCCAAAATTCCTTGGAGTTATATATTTCTCATAATGTTCTTTTGTCCTTCAATGATGCCTCTAGCATAGTCATTTATCTTCTAATACGATAACCCACCACCATTTCTTCAATAACTAGTCTCTTAAGAAATTTCCACGTTTGCACCTGGTGATCACCAATGTGTATAATTCCACATTTACTTTTTTGTAACAAGAGACTCAGCTTTTCTCAAGTAAAATTCCTTTAAAAAAAGAATTAGTCTCATTTCTGACCAGGAGATCCTTGCCAGTGTTCTCCTTGGCAGTGTGGAAGATGTTTAAATTCCTCACATTTTAAACAATAACAGTATTCTTTGCATGGAAATGGGAATTGTAGCTGTTGTGTCATGATGTTAAATGTGTTCATCTCAAAAACCTCCATGCTGTCAAATCTCTCCAGACACTAGTTGTCTAGTCCTATAAATGAACCAATATGAAGAAAAAATAAAATATCAAAAATATATTAAGAAGTCATTTCTGGCTGGTCTTCAGAGGCATAAATTCCCATTGAATTTGATTCTAATAAATCCCTCAGTGAGTGAACCCCAAATAGATATTCCTGTATTGCAAAGGTGAATGATTCCAACTGACAAAAATATTTTTACTTTATCAGACTAACCTGTCCTGCCAAATACTTTGGAACTCAGTTCAACAATAGGCTTTCATTGGATTTTTCTCTGTATTTAATAATATTATAGGCACAGGAAACCTGCAATCCTGATGTTCAAGCTCTAGACTTTGTTCATATTGTAAGCGCTATCTTAGACATCGGCAGAATTCTGTTTGTCTAAAATCTGGCAGTTGGAATAACACTTTGATAATCCTAACACTAAGTTGTTACACATAAAACACTGAAGCAAATTAAAATATTTTTGTTTCATCCATCCTATAGGTTTAAGCAGTTTTGTGACAAAGAGGAACAGAATTTACACGGGTAAGGGAAAAGGCACTGCTTTGTCATATCACTTTTTCCACAGTTACACATTTAGACAGGTTCTTTAAGAGTTTGAAATAAACCAAAATCCAATCATTGTCCTCAAGAACTGAATGTGATATGTTCCTTTTCTGTCATCTGCATCACCAAATTTACTACATAGCCATTTATGGTCCTTTAGTAAAATAACTAAACTGATAATGAAGGAGAGAAAGTGTTTTCCCAAAGAAGATAGCAAAAGTTTTCCCTCTCTTCTTGAAGCAGAAGACCGCATCCTTCAAGAACCTTAAGCAAGATACTGATTAATTCTCCACCCTTGGTACCTTAACTACTTCAAACTACTAATACCAGCCACTTGAGACTACAAACATTATCTTGAACAGCAGTTCTTTACACTATTTCTTTGTATTCTATTTAAAAGCCAACATAATACCTATGTTTCTTATTCAAAAAAAACCCAAATCGAACTATGTTTTAGTTTGGCAGAAGATATTTTCAAACACTATGCATTCAAATGTAGATAAAATTATATGAAAGTAAATCAGCAGAATTACTACATATCTAATGTATGATTATCAGTTCACATTAAATGAGTATGTAGTAGTCATGGAAAAGTAAAATTATTCCATATGTAAAAGATATTTGTCTTTTTATATAAGAGGACAGCAACGCTTATTTTTTCAGTTGATTTCCTGTGATAATTACCTACATCTTCCAGGCATGCAAACAAGAAACAACATAAATCAGCTGTGGCAACACAAATTAGCTGTGATTACACCAGTTAGAAGTATGACTATCTGGAGTGAATTTGGGTAATGAAAATGATCAGTTTTTTCTCCAAAAGTGATAGACACTTGTGTACAAACTCTGCTCAGACCTGTGAGAGAGTAAAATGAAGGTCTTGACCTCTCATCTTTAAATAAAGAGCACTTTTTGAAAGATTACTAGTCTTGCCCTTCACTTTCTGGCCCATTGTAAATTTACTACCCTGTTTTACAACTGTAAATCTCACCACATTTTCCAGAGGTGGTAGGAGGTAGGAGTATTATATTGATCTGGTCTCAGTCAAAGGCTCTTCTGTCCCCAAAGGAGGAGTTATGTGCATTATTGCAGGAAAAGAGGAATGCAGAAGTAAGCAAGCAACTTCACCAATCCCTGTCAAAAGTTTAAGTTCTGAGAAAAGAAAGGTGCAAAACTGATTCTTTTTGATGCCCTCAGTGATGGAACCCACAGCCAGGTTTATATATCCTTACAATGCAGTGTTTTGTAGCCCTTGCTAAGGATTCCTTTCATTATGAAAAAGGTACAGCAGAAAAGACCAATCTGTCTCAATTACAAGACTGCTTGGCCATCAGAAATACAGGCTTTCTAGGAGTGATGTAAAGATAAATGTTTTCACATGTGCAGGCACATGTAACAACACTTTTAAAGAATTACGATGCTCACAGCAGATTAATTTCCAGTGGGTATTTCTAAAGAAAATATCTGACTTCAAAGACTTTAAATGAGTTCTTATGTATCATTAATAAGACCATCCATTTCCTGACAGTCAAAGGTTGTAAAAGGTTGATAAATCAATCTTTTTTATTTCAGAAAGAATCTCTACCATCTCATCAAGTAAGATTAAAGATAGTAGTGATATTTGAATTGAAATGCAAGCTCACTTTATCATGCAGTTCCTCTTTGCAATTCATGAGACCTCAAATAATGATACTTCATAATATTAAAGAATACTTAAAATTAAGAGAAACTTTTAAGTATCAGAAGGTGTGGAAACATCAAACAAGATATTTTCATCAAGACCAGTGAAATTTGTAAGCCACAGTTACAGATATTTGAAGGAGAATTTAAAATCACATATGGAAAATTTAAATGAGAGATTAATGAAAGCAAGAAAAGATGTCTTGGTTATTTAGGTAACCTCTTGTTCCTTCAAACAGCCTGAGATATTCCACACTCATATCTTGGAAGGAAGAAAATATTTTCTTCGTTTCTGAATTGCGAAAGATGTAAGTTAAGTTGTGGGAAAAATCCCTCTCTTTAAATTTAGAAAGACAGCATAAACTTAGGAGAACAGAGAAATAAGGAAGAATTTATTCAACGCATTGGGTCTTTCTCGCACCAAGTTTCTGGGGAAAAAGACACCTTCGGTTTAAATTCCATACATTTTATAGTTTCACAAAATCCCACCCATTTCAGATAACTTTTAATGTATTCATTTTTACCTAAAAAGGTTTCTTTTCTCTGAAAAGGGGCTTTCCTTTTATCCCAATCGGCTGCAAGCCACTCTCTGTCAAAGGTGATGGATCTTCCATTGTTCTTAGCCCAAAGAGAAGAAGAACCTGGTGTACAAAATGGCCCTAAAACATTTAATTTAAAGAATTTTCTCATTTCCCTTATCCCGCCAAAAGAGACCCTGATACCCAAGTTCAGGTCTTGGAACTTGGATGTCTTACAACTTCACGATATACCTATAAAAAACCCATATTTTTATTTCTCATAAAGTCACACTAACAGCTGTATGTATCAAATAAACTAAACATTTCTTGCCATGACAGGAAGGTCTCTAACAGTACTTTCTCTTTTGCTTAGAATGACAAGTAGAATAGCATCTCAAATGTAATTTTTCAGTATATGCTCTACTATCAGTCCCAAAGATAAACCCCTACCCCAATGAGAGTTCTCACAGGAGCTTTTCACTGTTACCCAGTGCATCAAGAATTTCACTTTGGGAACAAACATGCAGTTAGTGTTAAAATTTCTATTTAATATGCTCATGAGTTCAGCTTTTATTTTTATACTGAGTAAGAGTTCTGAAGAAATGGTACCATGAGCACAATTTTTGCTTGCTTTGTGCACTGGAAAATCCCCTTTTTACGTTACAAAGATTTCTTAGCAAATGAACAGTCCTACTGCAGGCACTGGCAAAACCGTTTGCTCAGTTATTTCCTATTATAAACCCCTGTTTTCAGTTGCTGATGGCTTTCACCACTCAGGATAAAGTTCTCTATTGCATCTTCCTCAACAGGGGTGTTTCCAAGAAGCTTTAGACCAGACCTAAAACTTAGTAGAAGATATTACTGTTTTTCAGTTGAAACAAAAAAAAGTGGAACTCTTTTCCACTGCTTGAAGCTCAAAGTGAGTCTGATCTCCACTCGTGTTGGAAAAGACTGCCCATGATGAAAAGGAACACAGTTTAAACCCATTGTTACCTGTATCCATTAACATAAGTGATCATTAAGTGGTTTTAGCTTCCTTTAGTTAGCCAGAACGATCCCTAAAGCTGACAACACCTCAATGCTGAAAGAACTACTTTCTAAGTGTTATGCTCCCCTTCCAGGGACTGCTTCAGGAATATATCTGTGAAGGGTCTGGAAAAGACAAAACATTAAGTCTCAGTAAAGTAGGCAACTTTTGAGAATACAGAATTTGCAAGTTCCTACAGATGGGGGAGAAGGTCCAATTATGGCTGCAATTTTATTCTTTTGGAGCACTGGAAATCATTCACATGTAACTTAATTTGACCCTCACCGGCTGACCAAAGTCACAACACAGTAAACCCCCTAAATTAGCAAAGCAATTGGAGATTGGCAGTTAAGTCATTCCCTTCAGTTCTGAGCTTCAGGACTTCTCTATGGGAAGCTAGGAAAGTTCAGCGTCAGACGTGCGCTCCTAAATTTGTTATCAGTTCTTCACTTTTTTGCTTACTAAAATAATACCTTTTACCCTGAAGTTTGTTGATTAATGACAGAAAAACCAGATAAAATTGAGAAATAGAGGTACTATTGCTCAGATTTTCAGAGGCACCAAGAGCCTGGGCTGCATGAATTAGGAGATTTCTTCCACTAAACTGCAAGCATCTCTTTCAGGGCTACTATCAGTAAGTGGCAGTTTTGAAAATGTCTTTTGTGCCAAACACAGATCCTCTGAAAGGGAGTGGAAAAGCAACCTATGACTCTGCGTTATTACCAGATAAAATAGTGACAAATGCTGTAGAAAAGGTCAGAGGAAATGAATATTTCTGTCTTCAGAGCTCGGTTTGAATGGGATGTTACTTAACATGGCATTAAAGACCAGCACTGCATACTGAACACTGAGGCAGCAAAACAAAATTAAATACTTGCCCATTAAAGACAGGATATCTCTCACCTAAATTTAACTGTGTAAAAAGCCCACTCTAATATAGTCATGTAGTCATGTAGACTCTTTTCTCACTGAAAAGATGCAAATCCCTCCAGGGGCAATTCATATGATCCCAAAATAGAATTCTGAGATGAGCAGGAAGAATAACCATCTCCTCCGATTTCTCCTTTGACTCAAGAAGATAATTAGACATCTGGCTTAAGCCACATGTTTAATTGGTAGGCAGCTAAACTGAGGTGAAATTAATCTGTCCTAAATAAGCACCATCTCTCCTGTGTCTTAAAGGATTAAAAAAAACCTAAATCAAACAAAAACCCCACAGTACATAACCTCGTAATTTCAGGTTATTTTGTGATGTGTGTACAAAAGGTACTTCTAATGCATAATTTAATTCTGAACATTTTCCGATTTTTAAAGACCAATTTTGCAGATCCTACTGTGGGTCTTCTTATACCATGTGCAAGTGCATTTGCATGCAATTTAATTGGAAATAGAAAAACAACCCAGTGTTTAAGACGACATGAATCCTCCCATCAAGGTAAGAATCTGTGAATTATCTTCTAAAAGCCTATAAAGGTTTCAGTTCAATCTGAATTAATATGGAAGATGTGAAAAACTAAACAGTACCAAAAATTATTCACATCATTAGTTTGTTTGCAAAAAAGTTCTCTTATGAAAAGGAAATTAGAAGAAAGGCTCCAAAAATACTTTCAGATCTATTTTCATACTTTTTATGTGTTTCACCAACTCTGATTTCCTCACACATTCCATACACTAGAAGAGAATCTTACCACATGCATATTTCATTTTCCTTCCAACTTCTTCCCTGCTACACTAAGAGATTTTCATATTCTAGTCACCAAATTCTATCATGGTAAATATTGCAGATTCCCAGAAGGAAAACCCAGTAGCTGATAGATCCTCCCCATAGGCTCTGCTATATGGAAGCAGTAGTCTGTTGGATCCCAAAATATAATATCTGCAGAGAGAGATTTGAGTGGTCTTTGCAAAAAGCCGTGGGCTACAAAAGCTGGGGAAAGAACCTCTGTTTAAGAAGTAAATGAGATATTATCGGTGTGGAGTGCCCTACCCAAGCCAGAGAGTCCTCACCCTGATCTCATCAAACCTGTGCAGAAGACCTATTGTGCTTTATCTCTCCCTTTGTGTTCCCTGAATTCTTGCATTCTATACACCCTGTAATTCCCCCAAGATAAAATGGGTTTTCCCCTGTGATGTATGTGTTAAGACCCCAAATTTGTTAACCTGGGTTTTCCCCTGAAACCACCTAATTGTAATAATTGTATAGTTACAACCCCCTGTTGAATATGTAGACCCTAAACCCTTTGTGGTGGGGGGAAACAGTTTTCCCCCTGGAGTTAAAAAATGGTAACCCTCAGGGGGTGGTGACCCTGAGGTTGAGCCAATCAGAGCTCCTGCAAAATATAAACATATCAACAATCAGACCGGAAAAGAAGGAGGTTGTAGTGGTTGAGTTGTTGTTGGAGAGGTGGTCATGTTGTAAAGCCACAAGGAGAAAGGGCAGGAGCCCCTTTGGGGGGCCACGGCCCCCCAGCCCCCGGCTGTGGGTCATAGAAACTCAGAAACAGTGTTAAACTGGACTGAGGTCTGTGACTTGAGAAGCTGGGAGTTTTTTTTCCCTCCACCATGGACAGCAGGAGCAGCGATGGAGAAGGAGCAGCGTACGGAGGGCAGAGAGCCAAGAGATAAGGGAGAAGCAGCAGAAGCCGGCATGCAGCCAGGGAAGACACAGATATCTCTGATGGAGAGAGAGAGAGCAGAACTAATCTCTATGGACAGAGTTGTGGGTAAGAACTGAAAACCAAAACTTCCCCAACTCCTTGGAGACCTCTTCTCTCATAGAGAGGAGGGGTGGTGGACTCCCACCTGAGAGGAGTCCTAAAATGCAGCACCAGAGAGACAGAGAGGAGCTAAGAAGCTCAGGTGTCCTGGAAAGCTGGACTGGGATGGCCAAAGGAATGCAGAGGGGGTGACCTTGGCCCCCCTCATTGCTGCTAAGCTAAGCTAGCAGCCAACTTGAAACAGAGCACAGAAAGCTCTGCAAGGGGCTTAAATCCCCTGAAGATAGGGACCGTCATGAAGGCTCCTGTACTTCGTGGTATGACATGGTGAAGCAAGTTTTGTCCCTGCTACGCAGCCCACGGAAGAGAAGACCCTCACCTGGAGTCGAAGGGCCGAGAGGGGCTTAGGGACCCCCTTGTGTGTATTGGCAAGGATCCAGCTACAGCTGCTGCATGGAAGAGAGAAAGAGAGCCTGCTGCCCTAGAGACACTGCTGCTTTGAGAGTAGAAAGCATCTCTTCCTTCTTCTCTCCTGGACTTTTATTTGGAGGAAGAAGAGATTTGATCCATTGTAAATACTGATGTATCATGATAGAGATAGTTAAGATTATGTGTGTAATGTATTATAATATTTATGTGATGTGTACAGTCATTGTAATATAATCCTTCCCCCCATTTTGAGTCTTGTGTGGTGTCTGGAAAACCCATCTCACACTGGGTTGAGATATCTGAGAGGGGCTAGGGCTCGGGAATTGGATTTTGGGGCTCTCAAACCATTACACCCTTTAAACATGAACTTGTAAGTCCAATAAGCCATTCCAGTTTCTTGCCCCCACGCTGGGATCGTCTTAGCTTTATTGACCTCCACAGTAGTCATTCTTGCTTTTGCCCAAAGAATGTTCATTTGATTAGTACAAACTAGAACAGACATTGTAAGCTGGGATGAGAATATTTCCTCACAATACTTTAGAATTGACTTATAAAACAGGAGAAGATTTAAGTTCATTAAAGGCTCTGCTCTGAATGGCCATTTCTAATCGCTGGGAGAACAAGAAAAGCAGAATTATTCCTTAGCTTTCCACATGTCCATGTTTTCCTTAAGAAAGAAGATGTCAGTCCGCTACAATAAAACATGTTTCTCAGGCAAGTAAGATGATTCATCTACCCTCACCTCAGATATTTCAGTTTGCCAAAGAAAACTAAAAAAATCATTCAATATCGTATCAAAATAAAAGTAGATTTTGAGTCAGCAGTTTGGCCAAGAAAAATTATACTCCAGGTAGGGTTATGTTGTACAATGTCTGCTCCTAACTACAAAGAAATAATTGAGGCAAACCTCTAGAAAAGGCGAGATCTCTATCACCTTTCTGAGAAAATATGACTGTTTTGTAATACAGGAAAATCAATCATTTTCAGCAGCACCTGAATCACACTGACCTTGCACAATGGGTACTGCTCCAGGGAGCAGACTCACACACAGCTGCTGGCATTCCACGCGCAACTGCTGCTTTACGCAGTAGCCTACCCGCTCAGAGGCAAACAGAGATACTCCAGGAGAAAAGGACCTTATCTGAAAAACCAACTTGAGATGCTCCTCTTAGGTTTACCCATTGGTGCCAGGAGCAGCTGGAAGAAGTGGTTAACCTGCAGTACCCTTCTCCAGCTTGGAATGTGACTGCAAAGTTGTCTTACTGCCCTCCATTGCCTCAGAAGAAACCTCCTCAAACGGTCAAAAGTCTCAGTTATTCAGCTGCCAACATTAAGCAGATAACAAAGCTTTCCTTTTGAGAGGGAAAGGAAGTTGCTCAGATCCTCCTCAGCAGATCCCTATGTTTTCCTCTGGCAAAAAAAAGCTTCCCAAACCTGTTGGCTTTCTCCCCTTCCTAAGGGATGGAAAGCAGAAGCAACACAGAGCCAAGTGGGGTTTACCATTTCTGGGAAGAAGCATCAAGTATATGCTGCTTGAAGCTGCTTTTAGGAAAAACCATCTTTTCAAAGAGGTGTTCACCCTGCCTGTGTGTCTGAGGTAGGGCTCCTGGACAAATACCTATCTTCCTTCCTACCAGTCTCATTTAGTGTCGTCCCACTTGTCCGGCCCTTGAAAGAAAATCTAGGAGGCTAAACAAAGCATAATCAGGCCTGGACACAGAGTTTTACAATCTGGAAAAGAGCTCAAACCCAGGCTCTGATCCAGGTTTAACACCCAGAGAAAGCTGACCTTAGACAGGAGGAGATACGAATGCCACAGACAAAAAGAAATAAGGTTAATTATCTCAAAGCATACAAAAATAAAGGAAAATAAGATTTCTCTATCCAATCTCAATTAATTCTTTTCACTGAAGACACTGCTTGAGGGCTTCTCTGATATTGAAAAGCAATGGATTGTGACATTTAGTCACCAGTTATCCAAAGAACAAGCAGATGCTTAAAAGCCTGGCATTATGGCACTCTGAGCTGTTTTAGTTCCTACATAATCTGCAAAATTTTTTTTAGAGCTCCTTTAACTGAATTTGCCAAACTTGAGCAAACAGCATCTACCTCAACTGAAATGAGCATTAAGTGCAGTCAGACCCGCACTGTCTGAAAACCAGACCCTTAGTCTCCAACTCCAATGATTCACAAGACATTCCAATTCCTATCAGAAATAAAACCAAATAACACAGCATGAAGTTGATAAAGCTGATGTGATCTACAAGTCCGATAATTCACAGCTTTCCAAAAATAGAAACAAAGTGACAGAGGCAGTACATTTTCCAATCACTGCTCATGAATCAAAAAATTTGAATCACAGGTTATTTAATTTTCACACAGACATGCACTGTATTTCTAGGATATACTCCAGAGATTAACTAACCTTTCCCTGGAAACGAAACTAATGCATACACAGAACAAAATTTACCCATCAGATAGCAACCAATGGATTTAATTCTACGTTAATAAGACCACTGTCAAAGATACTTAAGACCTGTCTGCTGAACTTTGTTGTGTGTAACAATGCTGTTCAAGACTAGTAGCTCATCTTTACATTTTGCATAACAGGAACATGAGAAGCAGCCAGTTCCCTCTTGCAACAATTCCCTCTTTCAAAATTTAGAGACTTCTGCTCTGCTCAAGTCAAAATCAAAACTCTAGAATAATTTTTTATAGGATCTGCATAAATATGCTTTCAGACTGAATCTCAAAAGTCATAGCAGACTTGTCTGGGTTAGGATAAGGAGCCTTTGTTAAGCACACTGCTGGTCAGGTTTATAGTCTGAGGTTTGGAAGATCTGCTCAGGTTTCTGCATTATCTCGTTCAAAGCAGACTTGTGGAGAAGCAAAAGATTAATTCCAATTTAGAGCCTGGAGATGAACTGCATCTCCAAATCTGAGAGCAGTGCCACACACACCATAGCTTCTAGAAAAATGAAAAATAAATTACATTTGTTCCTCCACCCAACAATATGCTGCCAAAGTTGTTAGAACTTCACTAAAATCTCCAGGTTCTATAAAAAAGCATATTCTTCATCCAGATCCTTAAAAGCCTCCAAACAGCTCTATAAAAAAAGCCTATAATATATACCAGCGCAAATCAAGTAAGTTAATCTAGTTGACCAAGAAAAGTATGAGTTTGCCAGTGGAGAAACTGAACTAGAATATATTCATTTTATTTAGAGGTATTCAGGAAGGCTGCTCGTGTCAACCTAAGAGAGAGAACAAACTATGGACAAAGTGACATAAGACTCATAGCTCAAGATTTTGAAAATGCTACCAAGGCTAGACATGTAATAGGATCTGCAAGCATCCAGTCAGCATGGGACCACGAGGAATCTTTGATCAACTATATTTTTTCATGTTTATTTGTGAACCAGAAGTAATATCTCAAAAACACAGAGAGATGTAAGTAAGTTTTGAGCATAATGTAGTAAGACATTGGGAGGCAAGAGAAGACAGAGTGGGATGGAAGTCACGCAACAAGGTCATAGCAGCATTTATTGAGCCAGACAGACCTAAAGTCGGTTGTAGATATAATCTATTTATAAGGAAAAAATCAGAAAGGACAAGCAGACATTTTCCGCAATTTTTTGACCAATGCTTAAACCTGAAAGATACCACACTAGTAACCCTGACCAATGCTTAGATCCAAAAGATATCAAAGTAGTAACCCAATGTTACATTCATTGGATTACATGAAACCTAACCAGAAATAAAAAAGTATTGGTTTATTAGTATGGGGTATGCTGTAGGATCAGACATTTTTTCTTACTTCTAATGAAAAATAAAATCATTTTTCTTGAGAATCTTATAAAATACTGACTTGATCAGAAATTGGAATTTCTCTTTCATTAGGAAATTCTGATCCATGAGCATTTGTTTCCATATCAAGGCAGAATAAGATGTTGCAATACTTTCAACTTTGACTAAATGCGAAGTTGCCCCCTCTCGCCCTACAAATCTCAAGGTGTAAAAACATGTTGTCGGAGCTCAAGATTAAAATGCTTCTATTTTATATAAAGTCTCCAGGGAGATGGAGCTGGTATCCTTCACAGCCGGGACTTTCCAACCAGACTGTGTTTCCTGTGACTGCTGTGGTGACAACACTCCAGTGATACATATAGCATCTGAACAGAGGGCAAAGCACTGCCTTGTTTTGCACAGAGGTCAGAAGTATTTGAAGAGGGTGCCACAGCATTTCAGGCAGACAGACTGAAAAATGGATTAAAAATATTTTCTCAGTGAAAAATCAATGTTTCAGCCTACCGACATTTTCCAATTGATTATTTCAGTTTTGTAGCAACCAAATTCCAGGCACTCAGATTTACAGTCTTCCCCCAATATTAGTATATGGGTTTAATTAACCCAGTGGTTCCAGTTAGTGCATAATACAGCAAGTGCAGTATCACAAATCAGAGTGTGGAAATGCTGACACATTTGAATGCAGTGAGAATTTTACCAGGATTTTATGCACAGTTTGAAAAATCAAATAAAACCCATTTAAAAAATAAGAAGGGAAAAGGCACTGTTGGAGAGAGGGATAACAATTCATCTGATTCTGTGTCATTTTTATAATCCCAGCTTTTGAGCTCCTGTGGCCTTATATTGATTTTCTCTGTTCTTTATCTCCTTTTTCTTTTTAAGTTATGGAAAGTGAACACATTTAATATAAAACAGATTTTGTTTTATTTTTTCAGGTAAGCCTGTTAAAAGTAGAAAATACTTCATCTTCTGCACACAGAAAAAGTGTAACATTAAGCATGTGACATTAAATCTTGGTAGATAAATATCGTCTCTATTTAATTATCTGTTCAAAATTGATAAAAGGGTAGCATCAGCTTTCGAAAGGCTCAGTAGCAAAACTCCCACTGATATGAGTGGGTCTAGGATCTCACTCAAAATTTTACAAATTTTTTTCTTTTTGAAAAAGCAGCATCTCTCTATGCAATAATTGGCAGCTATGTGTCAGTTTGGCAGACACAAAGCTACATGGGTCTGTGGGATATTTATGCCTCCCAACATGCCGTGCTAAATTTAAACCTGTTGCATAATATGCAGACTCATTGTCATGCATGTAATGCAGCTAAGAATATCTAAAGTTCAAGGGAAACTAATACACATACAGCTTAAAAAGGAGGGGTTAAATGTATTTAGGACTTTACCACCCAGAATGAAAAGCACTGATGACTCCCTTTAGTAAAACTATCCCTTCTTGCAATCACTTCAATGAACATATGTTTCATTCGCATACCACAGTGGTACAAAGTACCACTGACATTAAAAATAGGAAAACAAGACAAGACAGACTTGCTTTTTGGTTTTATTAAGCTGTCACTTCAGCCCTAGCTCGAGGGGAACACTGCTCTAAAGTGCCTCTGAGGAACTCCAAAGCCTGCTTTTTCCTCCAAAATTACTAACTGGAAGACTTATCTCCACAATGCCCTTCTGTATTCCATCTTACACACACACACACTCCAATACCTGTAAGAAATAGCTCTCCTTTCCTACTTGATCTTGAGGACTGAAAAACCTTTCTTGTAATTCACATTTTTCTTCTCATCTGAGCTTGAATGCAAGAAAATACAGCACATACAGACATTGTGTATACTATCTACATCTTTTCAGACACTTAAAATAGCAGCTTAATCCTACATGAATGATCTAGATAATTTTTATTATCAATCATTACAAAGAACACAAACAAAATAAGAAGGTTTGGTGAAGTTCCATCTCTTTGGTCTTCATCTCTAGGGCTCATTCTAAAGTGAAAACCTTGACAGATTAGAAAGGAGAACCATTGCCAATATCTGGGCTTTTGTTGGTTTGAGTTTTTTGGGGGTGTTTATCACCTAATCATTATCACCAAACCTTTTCTGGAGTAATTCCCTGAAGATGAGATAGTTGCCAACCTATAGCCCGGTTCTCAAGTCATTGTTCATGTTCTTATTTCACCTTGAACTTGAGCCATTAAAATACCTTTCATTTTAGCGTCCAGGACATGTTTTTAATTCACACAAAAATATTCCAGACACCCCATCCAAATATTATGCTACACACAAATCATTTCCCACAAAAGACATACTTAAAAACTTAGCCTCCTGATTTTCAGTTTCAGGCAAACATGTCTCCTTTTGCTCTGTCAGGCCAGCATATCCACAGGCTATTTATTCTAATTTTTATGAGGTATTTCAGCCCTACAGAAACAACACACTGGAAGATATCCCTAGTCTGCACTAATTCAAAAGAGTCCCTAGTGACTATGTCAAATAATGTATTGGTATCACAAGTGTGACATGGTTGGAGGAGACAGGAGATATGAGATAATTTTTTCGATGTTCTGAACCATTCCCCACGTTTCAGTGCAGTGTGATGCTGATGCAAGGCTATTAAGCCCTCTGATCTTGAGATCATATCAGTTTGGGATTAGTGCTCTATTACTTGACTTTTTGGCATTACCTGAGCCTGCCTGGATTAAACATAACTGTCTCAGTTTAAAGAGACTGGAATGTTTTGCTAAGGAGGATGAGTTATGAAGTAGATCAAACTCCTCTCTCTCAGCAATTGTAAATCCAAAATTAAGAGGCTCCAATTGAGGAAGTACGGAAAAAGGAAAAAATAACAACCCTTTATTAAAGGATATATGTATATTGGCAAAAACAGTAACAGAACACAAAAAAAACCAACTAGGCAGTAATCCTGTACCCAAAAGTCTCCTTCAAAAAGGAAAACAGTCTGATACCTCTCTGTCCCCTAGCGCGGTTCCAATCACAGCTGGCAGGAGCGCTGTTGGATCACTGGAGGAGCAGAGCCTGCAGTGCTCGTGGTGGCCTGCAGGGGGCGCTGTTGGGCTCTGGCGGTCACCATGTGGGGGGTCCCGGACCACGGGAGAAGCCGAAATGGGGACCCTTCCCAAGGGAAGAAGGGGAAAGAAGGGCAGTCCACCTCCCACGGAACTCACTGCTGTCCTCGGCTGGCGGCGCTCAAGGCTTCTCTCCTTCCCAACAAACACAGCTCGTTGAAATCGCAGCGGGCTCGAGCCGGAGACAAGGGCAGCGCTGGCAAAAAACTCTTGCCTCTGTCCCAGCAGCAAAACCCACAACTCTTCTCCCGCTTTGTGAGGAGGAAAAGCAGCAAAAACTCCTCCTCCCTCCCTCCAGTCTTAGATGGGCCATTAGCCGGGAATGCAGTTTTGCCAGCCAGCTCTTTTGTACAGTCAATCACCCCTTCCCCCTCTCCTGCAGCGGGGCAGGGGAAAGGAAAAAAATTCCTGCTTGTTTTTTTTTTTTTTTGAGCAAGCCAACCTATGACAATAACACAGGATCACCAAATAAAATGCTCAAGTTGACTTTAAAAAAACCAAACCAACAAACAACCCCCCCCAACAGAAAATGAAAACTTTAAAACAAATAAATTCAGTATTTTAATAGCAGAAAAAAATCAGAGCTTAAATATGAATATTTTAAAAAACATGAAAAAGCACTTGGAAAAATCTGGTGATTGTTATTATTTGGTGTTATTGCTAATTACTTCAAATCAGGGATAAGGTTGAAGAAAATCTGAAAGAATTAAGTTTATGGTAACATAAGTGGTGATTGGACCAAGATACAAAATAACCAGAGAGGAGGAAGAATAAGAGACAATTTGAAACATTGTGAATAGTTCCAAGCAAAAACTAAGCACTGAGAGGATTCACCTGTAATTATGGTGTTTTATTCAGCATTTTATGAATGTTTCCAGGCTTTATGTCTAGCATACCATTATATGTTTGCCATGATTACTGTGCCCGTATTACTGGACAAGAAGTTCTGACCAAAGGCAATTTCTGCAAGCACACAGGAACATAGTCTAGCCATGGACAGAGTTGGATCCAGGGAATCAACATCTGTTAATTGTTTGGGACACAGCTTTGCAGGGGAAACAGGCAAACCTAAGTGTATCAGCACCATGCTTAAATAATCAGCTGCCAAATGCAACTAGGGCCAACCTCAAAAATAGCTACGGCTAGGAAACCTGGTGAAATGGTGGCTTTGTCTCATGTAGATAAGCCCTGAAAGAGACCACACAGCTGAAGTCCAGGTGTAGAAAATCCACCAAGGCACCAACATGAAGTGGCTTAAGCCCAACACAACACCTCCAGGAAGGCTGTAGAAGTAATTAATATATTGCCTATGTTTTTCATAAAAGGAAGGATTCCAGAAGCCTCCTGAACAGACACAAAATCCACTCCGTGCCTTTTGCAATGTATTTCAGTTCTTTTTCTCAAGACCCAGAACAACTCAGCATTCTAGTTATTCTCTGCTAGTGCTGTTCTTCACTAACTCCCTTTGCTTTGCCCAAGATCCTGGACTTGCCTTTTGGTGTTCTTCCATGTGTCTGACTCACCTTTTTCATGGGTCAGTCAAGAAAAATTCTCTTCCAAGTAGTCCCTTGTTAAAACATACCTTTCCACAATGAAAACTCTTCTGAATCTCATGGAACAAGTATTTATAAAAACAACAAACATGCAGCAAAATAGTGCAAGTGTGTGACATGTCTTAGTTCAGTATCTGCTGTTATACTTTCTCTCAGCAACAGCCTAACTGTCAAAAAGCACAGAATTATTTTAAGAAAAAAATGAATCAAAGGTGAAAATCCATCGTAAACAAAAAGCAGTTTAAAGGAATTTAAAATTTCTCATATACTGCTATTAGGGTGCCTATATTTAATCATTTCTTTTTTCAGGTCCCTGCATCTTGATCTCAATCTCCTTCACTTTCTTTATTTTTCTGGCCTCCTGAATCAGAGCAGACAAATTCACACTGTTTACTTCATCAAGTAAGTATTCCTGACTTGTATATCTGGCAAAAAAATTATTTAACTGCTAACTAATAAGCATAGAGAAAAGAATCTATCACTAAAATAATCTTGGAACCCTCCATCTGTGTGTTTCTGTTTAAACAAATGCTGGGAATGAACAACTTATTTTTCTGTTTACTTGCTAACCCAAACCCTGCATATTTCATAGTGATGGAAAAGCCTACAGATGAGTAACTAATCCCAGAGACTCAATAGAACATATAGCTACAAGCTGTCTACAACTTAAGAGCCAAAGCACCAGCAAATAACAAAGGATCAAATATGCTAAAGTGCCCTTGGTGAGGAGTATGCAATATTTTAAATTTCTTTCTAACCATTGAGGGTAGAAAACAGAAAATTTGAGGGTCCTGACATTTTCTTTCTAGGATTGGAGAGTTAATTACTTTGAAAAAAATCAATAGCACAGTTCAGGTAAATGCCATCTCATCTTCTGAATGACTCCTTTACCACTCCAGTTGTTTAGATTTTGGGAAAAGAAATACATGTTCAGCACCTAGCACAGTGGTCCTGACCTCCTTCTGGGTCCTTTAGCACTATCCTAAAATAAATTACATTTTTAATGAAATACAGAAACTGACACAACATTCCTTTTATGTGGTCTTCCTGAAGAGAATAACTGAAGTTAGGGCTAAGACCAGTTTTTCTCATATTTTACCAGGATATTTTGAAATTGCAAACAACATCAAGCTATTGCATTATTGTAATTGACCTTATTTACCTGTACAGTGAAGTCCACCATCTCTTAGCAAGAGTTTGCTTGTTTCCCTGATTAGATCTGCTACTTTTTATGGTGAGCAACAGGGCCCATCAACCATCTGGTGATCTTCAGCCAAAAGCTAGGAAGTAACCTGTGGTCTGCCACCAATATAGTATGTACAGACAGAATGTCAGGAAATGGAGACACACACACACGCACGCACACACACACACACGCACGCACACACACACGCACGCACACACACACGCACGCACACACACGCACACACACACACACAACTCACATCACCCAAGGTGAACCCAGGTGCTGGATCTGGTGTAAATAGGCTTCTGGGCAGCGGGCACAGAGTATGTGGGGGGAGGTGTCCCAGTTGGGGGCCCTCAGGGCAATCACAGCCTACAGGTGCCCACAGAGTCCTGGCACATACATAAGCATATACACACATGTGCAAAGCGTTGGTTATATCACTTCTTGCATTAGCTCAGAGGGAATTGGTTTGGGTTATGTGCTCCATAAATCAGGGAGAAAAACCCCCCTTTGCTTTCTCATCTGACTGATTTTTTTTTCTCTGAGAAAGGCAAGTCACTGTGCAAATACAGCTGCAGCAACAAGCAGCTTTCTTAGACCACTGGAGCTCTTGAGCAGACTGACAATCTTATTCCCACCAAGACAATGGCAATTTTGCAATTTAGGAAAGGCAGGGTTTGAGCAAGCAAGTCAGAAAAGGATCTGAAAGGCTTCTGAAGTTGATCTCCCTAACATTTCTAGAGTGCACTGGTTGTTCAAACAGTACAGTCTTAGTTAACTGTGAGTCAGCCTGGGGATATTCATAGAATCATAGAATGATTTAGGTTGGAAAAGACCTCCAAGATCATCAAATCCACCACAAAACCATGTCCCCAAGAGGCACATCTTCCCTGAGCCTCCTTTTCTCCAGGCTTAACACCACCAGCTCCCTCAGCTGCTCCTCATCACACTTGTGCTCCAGAACCTTCACCAGCTCTGTTGCTCTTCTATGGACACGCTCCAGCACCTCAATGTCTTTTTTATAGTGAGAGGCCCACAACAACACGGGACTTAAGGTGGAGCCTCACCAGTGCTGAGTACAGAGGGAGGATCACTGCCCAAGTCTGGTACAAGCCAGGTTGCCATTGGCCTTCTTGGCCACATGGGCACACTGCTGGCTCACGTTCAGTCGACTGTCAACCAGCATCCCCAGGTCCTTTTCTACAGGGCAGTTTTCCAGCCACTCTTCCCCAAGCCTGCATCATTGCATGGAGTTTTTGCGACCAGGTGCAGGACCCTGCACTTCGTCTTGTAGTATGTCCTCAGCCAAAAGCAGCTCCTGCAGACAGGGGTCAGTCCTGGAGCCTCTCCCCTCAGCAGGACTGGGCAACCCCATTACATCAGCTCTGAGCCAGCCCTGAGCCCCAAGCCTCACAGCGAGGAGGTGACTGCTCTTGGGGCCTGGCATTTGCATTAAAGAAACCATGGAAGAAAAAATCTCTCTCTGCCATCGGAGCAGTTCTGGAATTCAGTCTCAAACACCGAAAGTATCTTTGGGGACAAATTCCTGATTTTTTTTGAGGTATATTTTACCAGGTCTATTAAAAAGAAGCATGAGGCAGGAACAATAACTGCCTTTGTGTTAGCTCGTTTTTTCAAATCTTTCCTTCTCTTTCTTATTTCCTCTAAACAAGTACTGTGCAATAAATGTTATCATTGACCTATGAATGCAATTTAGGAATTTGTTTTGAAACAGTTCCCAGGAGATTCTTTCTTTCCTTCAGCCTAGTAGGCCACTCTACACAGAATGGAGGTGTCAAGAGATGGAGCCAGAGGAGGAAAGGAATAGGAGCAGGAATAATGTCTGATTCACACTCAATATCTAGTTAAGTAGAAGAATTCTTAAACTGCCTCAATAAACCTGCAATTTACTATGGGAAATAAGTAGTCCTAAGACATTTAAGGCATATCTAAACAATTTCTTTCACTTTAATCTCACGGTTCCTTCCTTTCAGTGACTGTATGGATATGCTGCTAAAGAAATACAGAATAATTTCCCCTCCTCACTGCTCTGCTTGTGCTTCTTATGCCTGATGGTGTAACATCATGGCCTTACAGAGCTGCTGACCCCTTCAAAGTCTGTGCCCTTCAGCAAGTCAGAGCAAACTCGGGTTTTATTCACACAGGGGAACTCAGATGAGCTCTATGAAGGAAAAAACAAAGGCTGGATGAAATATGTTGAGTGTCTCTTCCTTGCCCTGCTGTGTTCCTTTGTAAACAATGGCTGTGTGATGGTTTGAAAAGAAAAGCAATGACTCTGAGCAACCTGATCTGGTGTGAGGTGTCCCTGTTTACTGCCAGGGGTTGGAAGAGATGACCTTTAAATGACCCTTCCAACCCAAACTATTAATTCCATGATTCCACGCCAAAGGGAACCCCTGAGCTGCGGGCGGGTGCCCGAGGTCCTCAGATAACCGAGATTTTGCTGCCACCGTGTGGTTACCCCGGTTTCGCCCACGATTTTCTCTGCTCGGGAGGCCCCACGGCGGGAGCAGTGGAAAAAGCGTCCCGCTTCTGAGGCGGACAAAGAAGTCTTCCTGCAAAATTGCTCATCACATAACCGTGCCCTCGGCCAAACCCTGACCTTCACCCTGATGCTAACCAGCCCAGCCCAACTGAGTTTGATGCATATTTGGAGAGCAGGAGTGGCTGCTCTCAGTAGGTGGAGGCTGACCAGTTTTACTCAGTTTCAGAAGATGCTCTTCTGTGGTTTCTGATGGCTCTGTGCTGGACCTCCAGAGTTACCCTTTACAGATGAACAAACAGTAGCGCTCAGAACAGAAATAACTTCTTTGCAAAGCAGCAGCTTCGAGCCAGTCTATTCAATTTCCTCCCATAGGATTGACAGTTGATGATGGTTTAAAATGTTTAATACTCAAACTGTTCTGCCACAATCTTCTGGTCTCTAAGTGTCATAGACACAAACAGACTGCTAAGTCCATCTCCCCAAAAGCATGTACTAGTGGTGGAAATGCCTCTGGAGTTTCTTATACTGCATATGGCAAGAGAACCGAGCACACACTCTTTTAAGCAGGGTATTTTTAAGGTTTCCTCTGGAGAACTACTGCAGCTAAGTGGGAGAGATATTACAATTCTTTCCAGAAATTCTAAAGTGCACCTTTTCCTAAAGCTATCCTATAGCATCCATCATGAGGTGCAGACCAATCTGGCCCAGTGCAGGAATCTGTAACATCCCAGTATAGATCAGTGTGCTGGCAAATGAACTTGGCTATCAGCCAGTAAACCCTGGGCTTACAGAATGTGAACCACGATCCTTTCTTTTTAAGCTGTGTCAGAAGAGAACAGTGTTGTTTCACACAGTGCCAGCAGACCAGGAACAAATCATACAGAACAGAAATGACAATGTCCCAGTGACTTGGTGACCAGGTATAAGTTCTTTCTAGGAGCCCTGTAAAATCAGTGGATCTAAATAGTAAATACAGCTAAGGTTTTCAGTAAGCATGATTATTTCAGGCAAAGTGACCCATGGGAGTGAGATCTTTTGTGTCAGTCCATTTCCTGACAGAAAGGCACTCACATTCAAAACATAACCATCACAGCCAGCACCATCATCGTCAGTCAGAGGAGGAACAAAGACTAACTAACTGAATAAAGGCCAAATTATTCACTCCCATTATAAGCGTGACATTGGTGAGAATCCCAAATGCATCCAGCATTGCAGCATTGGGTGTTACAGTTGTCTCTGGGGCAGCATATGCCATTATTTTCAAGGACTTCAGCAATTGTCATTCTGAACACTCTCCTTCACACACATTTGAGCTAACACAGAACAAAGGTGTCCTCTGCTCTCATTCTACCTTATATCGCTGAATTACAAGGAGAATGTCGCCGAAACAGATGCGAATAGGGAAACTACTACTTCTTGACTTTGTTGCTCCCTTAGACTCCTTGTACAATTTGTTAACAGTCTCAGGGATCTGCTTTTCTTGAAGCTTCTGGCTTTCTTTTTTTTTTTTTTAGTTCTAAATTCACCTGAATCCTTCTCTCTCTGTTATTGAAAGAAATTCAGTGAGAGCTATTTCTATAAACTCCACCCCAAGTCTGCTAAGAAGGGCATGTGCTATGAGTAATTTGCCTACATTAATCTGAAAAAAAGGCACTGACAAAAACTGATTTGCATGCATGACAAAGGTTATTATTCTCTTTCTTTTCCAAACAGGGGAACAGAGACAACTCTCTCATGTTCTGATACAAAGAGTGAAAATCAGTAACATCCCCCATCTAGCACTTAAATTAAATGTATGCTTAAAATAATTCTTTAAAAAGAAATCAAAGGTTGACTTACACGATATAGATCAGACTCAGTTTTACCCAAATTAAGAAACTTATTGCATATCCTTATAAACCAGTTTCAACTAAAAGGTAATGAGCTTCTGCACAGAAAAGCCAGTGTGACAGACAGTGAGATCTAATGGACTGGACATGAGCTAGAAAGCAATACTTCCAGAATTATATTTCCAGCTCCACCAGATCTTTCAGTCTTTTACTGATTCCCAAATCTTATGTCTATAATATAATGTTAAGATAGGATGGTGAGGAGAAAGTAATATGATTTTAAGTCTTCATTATGTACTGGAATACACCAGAAAAGCACAGAAATCCTCCTCTAGCTGGCAAACTTCCTGTTCAAAGACATCATCTTGCTCAGAAAAACATGTGCTTCGTAACTTTCAGTGTACTTTGTATTTAGACAATAAGCCAAGCACAAAATTTTTGATCACACTTGTTCATCTCCTTTGGTTTCTGGAGGTCCTTCTCTGCTATAGGTCCTCTAGGTTCTATTATTTATCCCTGTATCTGATTCCATGAGTCTCTTCCTAGCCCTCCCCCTATCATTCTGCCTGTGAGAGGAATTAATGTGTCCCTCCATTCCCCTTCTCTCTCATATGATGCAATAATCCCATCTGCCCAAACTTGCTCTCACAAAGTGCAACCTCAGCTGTACTGCTTTGGCTTCCTGCACACATCTGAGGGCTTTAGGGTGGTCACCAAGTTTAGAGAATTTGGCTGGTTCCAACAGAAACACCTATGAAGGTGGTTGAACCTGCTGGTTCTGCTATCCAAATGACATCCAATTTTCTCAAAAGCCAAGAGTATTCCCACCACTGATTTAAAAAAATCCCTAAGCATTACTAGGTGATTCAAGACATCATTCAAAAAAATTTCACATTAAATACAGATAGATGATAGCAAGTTGCATGTAAGCCTCCCTAGGCCAGATAATTTTTGGAAAAAAAGTCCTGAGGAAAAAAATCAGAAATTATAATGCTCCTTTTAAAAATAATTAAATAGCAGATAGAATTATTATTTTCTGACACTCCTTCAGAACTTATTGTATACAAATATTCCATATCAAGCCCTTTTCTTTCTTTCTTTCCTTTTTTATTTTTTCTTTCTTTTTTTCTTTTCTCGTCTTCCTTCCTTTTTTTAGTTCCTTTCCTTTCTTCCTTCCCTCCTTCCTCTTCCATCAAACTCATGACATTATGAGAATTGACTCTTAAATGAACTCCTAGAATACATTTTATGTCTTGTTTTGACACAGAGAACACTTGATGGCACTCTGAACTCCAGGAAACAGTCCATTAGGCATGAAACAACTGATCACTGCTTAGAGCAATAACATTTAACACCAAAATCCTGACAATGACAAAAAACAGAAACTACAAAATGATATTAACTAACACACGGATGTCCAGCTATTTAACATCTGATCTGCTTTATAGCACTCCATGAGAACTACAAGACCCACATTAAAAAAATATTAATCTCTTTTTCAATTATAGTTTCTCTTTTGCATTTCTTGTGCTCTTTATGAATATAGGTCTTTTTTAAATCCTTCCTATTACTATTTTATTTCACTCCATTCCTATTATGTTTTCCAGAGACCTTGGGCTACAATAGCCTTATATGCTACCAGTTTGATATTCCTGTATATTAGCTGTCATACTAAAATTATTGCACCTCCTACACAGCAGTACTGACTATAAGCAATTGATATTGGCATATTTCTTTACAGTTCAATAACTCCAGGTAGAAAACTGCTTATCTACCAAGTTAAAATTAATCATCATTGTTACAAAATTTTGAGTGGTATCTACTGCCCAAGAAGAAACTATTACACATTTTGCTCAGGTTATAAAACTACCTTCCTCCTAGTTTTTACTGTCACTGTAGCTAGATTTAGAAATCAAAGATGACCCTGCCTTCTCAGAAAAAAAAAAAAAAAGAGAACTAAAGGTATATTCCTAAAATGTAATATATACAGAATTATTTCTAATCTCAGATTTACCAATTCATGGTGATTAAACTAAAGAGCCTATATGATCTTAATAAGAATATCCAGAAGGAAGGAATATTTTCACTATGGTCTGTGATAAATACTAATTCCAGCTTCAATTTCCTGTTTTGTGAAAGCTAACATTACTACAGAATCTAAATCTTGAGGGTAGTTACTCTCTGCACATCGCAAGATACAGGGAGGTTTGACTGTGTCCAGATGATGAGATGAAGCCCTAGAAGACTTGCCCAAACTCACAGTGGTACTTAAGGATCAAATGTCTTTTTGTTCCAGGTGAAAGGTGGTTTATATACTGAAAGTGAAGGAAGATAGGAATATTTATAAATTAAGTTGCACAGAGAGCCTCTGACAGAAAGAGGATGTAGTCTAGGTATGTCAAGCATGTTAGTCCATTTTCACCACAACTGAAGAAGCTGAAGTGGTGTATTTTCACAAGCCATTGATCAAAGACACTCAGGGTAAATCAGAGAGATGAGGAGTTTTACATGCCCTTAAAAGCACTAGTAATTTCCATTCTGCAGTATACTCCAGTATTTCAACTGAAGTTGAAACACCGTGCTTCTCCTCAAAATATGCACTTTTATAAAGTAAGGTTTATACATTTCAAAGTTTGGGGTGTTTATTGCTTTAAATGATGCATACCTTCGTGACTCAAACTGAAAAAAATATAGCCAAAGTTGGATTTTTCCTTTTTCAGATAGTAAAATTTAGTGGCTATGTATTATTTACATAAATTAGGAAAGGAGGTAAGAGAGTAAAGACAGAAGAAAAGGGGGAAATTGATAACAGTAAAAGTTATCAAATCATTATACATTCTTTTCATTCTTTGATACAGCAACATCTATTTTTCAGTTCAGAATAAGAGCAGCATATGTCAGACCAAACCCTAAAGTGTGGGGAAAAAAAGGTGTTTAGATACCTTTTCTCAGAAATTGTTCAAGGTAGAAATGCTCCATATAGTCCTCAAAAACTAGTAAAATGCCTCCTCTCCCAGTTATATTCAGATCTGGCCCTGGCTTGTTTATAATAGAAGACCAACATATAGCTGAAAATATAAATACATTTAATTTTTTTTTTAACATCAACAATCATCATGAAGCTTTACTAAGTAGAAAAGTCCATGTTAAACAACAGATAGCAAAATTAATCTTTTTACAAACTTAAACCAGTTGTTTTTCACACTGCTTGATAAGTCATTCACCTCTGAAATACTGCCTTGCTTTGCTTTCCAAAAATCCATTCCCTACAACACTTTCAACCATGTTTTAAAATCAACAGAACTTCTCATATCTCTTTATCAGAGAGACTTTTCTCTTTATTTCAACAAACATACTCCACCATTCAACTACCCTTAAAGTCCGCTTTTGAATTCATTAAAACAACCTTGCAGACACAAATGGAAAGACCAATTACATCACAGAGAATTGGGAGTGAACACCTGAAAATGTTTGCACCAACTGCTTTCCCGTGCCACATCTGGTCCCGAAACTCAAAAGGCTGGTCCCACAAAGCTTCCACCCCAAACACCCTGACAGAGCCAAAGGACTTGGCAGGCCCCACAGCATGGCTGTTCCATCCATGGCCCTGGCTGTCAGGCATGGTGGGAAGGGGGACAAGGTTTATCAGCCACCTGTGGTTTTGCAATACACACTTCTCCTCACTACAGGCTCACTCATGGCTTGAGAAATCATGAAATATGATCCAAAGTACACTCAAGAGTTTCCATGCTAGAGAAAGGCAAACTATCATCAGCTGATAAGTAGGAAAACATGCTGACTTGCACCTAAAGGTAGTCTTTGTTAGTTAGCTTTTTGTTCAAAAGGATGCCATAGATGCCTTGAAATAATTATAGTTTAGTATACACCTATTCTTGATTTTTACTATCCTATTAGAAAACCATGAATTCTGTTTTTACTGAAAATAAAACCTTTTGCTCAGGACTTCTTTCAAGCTTGAACTGGATTTAATTTGAAATCATTTAGAAACTGGTAAGACATTATTTTATAAATTCTTTCATTAGTAAAAAATGTGCTGTATACCTAAGAAAAAAACTTCTGCATACTGAACTAAACTGACTTGAGTAAACTAACATGAGGAATATTTTCTTTGCATTTGCAGAACAGGGTACAGAAGTCCAAAAAGAAATGAGGTTTATAATTTTAATAAATTGTTTCCAGAGACAGGCAGTAATTAACTCTGAGCAGTGGCTTGACCTTTCTAAGATTTCAGCAAACATATGCTGCTTGCATATTTTACAACACATTTTTTTATTAGGCTCTCTTGAGTAAATGAGATCACGTAAGTTCTCGCAATTCCAATTTTTGTTTCAAATGCATTTATTTCTAAAAATATTCACTTAAGTTAAAATCTCTAATTCAAATACAAAAATATTTTAAACAGCTGGAAAGTAGCTTGGCAGAAAAAGACCTGGTGGTCCCGATGGACCAGCCGTCTTCACAGTGAGTCCAAAAGCATCGTGGGCTGCATTAGGAAGAGCAGCAGCAGCACTCATGGGAGATGATCCTTCCCCCCTTCTCAGCACTGGCGAGACATGTCTGCAGAGCTGTGTTCAGTTCTGGGCTCCCTAGTGCATGAGAAACACAGACACACCAGAGTAAGCCCAGTGAAGGGCCACAAAGATGATGAAGGAACTGAAACATCTGACATACAAGGAGAGGATGAGAGAGTTGGGACTGTTCAGCCTGGGGAAGACAAGGCTCCAGGAGGTCTCATCAATGTGTGTAAATACCTGATGGGGGAACGAAGAAGAGGGAGTCAGATTCTTCTCAGTAGTATTCAGTGAAAGGATAAGAGGCAGTGGGAACAAATTTAAATACAGGAAATTTCATTTAAATGAAAGAAACTTCTTACAGTGAGGGTGTACAAGCACTGGCACAGACTGTCCAGAGAGGATGTGGAATCTTCATCCTGGGAGATACTCAAAACTCAGCAGGACAGGTCCCTGAGTAACCTGCTTTAGCTGGCCCTGCTTTGAGCAGGGGGGCTGGACTAGAGGTGCACCTCTCCAGAGGTGCTTTCCAGCCTCAGCTGCTGTGATCCTGACTGTTTGGCTCTCACAAGTGTGTTGCACCACTGCAGAATTAGGCTCCCAAATAAACACTTTACAACCATTTCCAAGTTTTGCTTATCAGATTAGAAGCAACTCCAGACTCAGGAGTCTAAATATGAAGCTTTTTAAATCCAGACTCTGGACCCTTAAATCTCTTGATTATTAAAGATGAAAGGAACATTTTAAAGGAAAGAATTCTGTTTTATACATTGGTCCATTTGCCCATTTAATAGTTTAGCAACACAGAGAGATATGCTTTTCTTTTATGTTTGCAGCTACCCTAATAAAGCATTAATTAGCAGTAGGTAGTCTCTGATCAGCTCAGCGGGGTATGTGATAAAAAGAGGTGATTCCAAACAAGTACATAAAAGTGAAACCTATATAAACAAAATTCAAATAGACAGGGGTTAAATTTGGGCTGTATTCATTTTTAAAATATCTGAATTCCCTACAAGGCACACTACTACTGCATCTAGGCCTGTTAAAATTATCCATAATCAAAACACCTAAAATAACTATTGTCACAAAGCTTTCATGGTTTAAAGGTTACCTGCAGCAGATGATTAAATTGCAGTAGGCTGAAGGGAGGAGAAAGATCTTTTAATCATTTCAGTTTCTGTTCTATTTTTATGTGTGACAGTATCATCTCTCTTTTCATGGTTGGTACACTACAGTCTGCATCCAACACTCCTGGGGCCATGATCTCTGTTGTCAGAGGGAAAGGGAGGCATCTCTGTCACAGTATTAATTACAGGTCTGCAGCTATGTAACAAGTTTGTGCCAGTTTAGTTAGACCATACTTCAGGTCCACAATAATACAGAACTATCTAGTCTTTCCATATTCCACCCTGAATCACAACTAACTGAAAAAATATTGTCTCCAGAAGAAGCTTGCTGGATGACTTCCTCCAAATTCATAACCCTACTGCTAGCTCTCTCCTGGAGTCTGAATTCTCTGAATCAATTTCTTTTTGCATATAATTTGCAGAGAGCATCATTGAATTTTACATTCTGCCTTTTATATTGGATGCAATCCACATCCTCATCATTGTATTGCCACTGTTAATTATCATAAGCTAAGAGGTTTGTTAGTATTTTCCCTGACAGCAAACTCCCATACTCTTTCCTGCTTGCATGCTTTCACATTTTCCCCTTGGTAATATATTATTTTACTTTCTGGTTTACTATTCATTAATCTACTTTGGACTGCATTGTTCTGTATGAGCTTAGCTTCTGAAACAGTCTTAATCATTCTCTGACTGCAGTTTTCACACCAGCCTCTTTAACGTTCTATTCAGTAAAGAGAACAAATGCAAAAATTATGCAGTTCGATTTCAGCATTCAGACCATTTGTATAAATAATGAGGTTTTAGGGTACAGCTAAGCCTCATGATAGCCCATTAGTAAGCTCTTTCCAGAATAAAATTTACTTACAGTGGAGCTACTTTTTATGTCATTTATTTTAAATCCAGTGAGTTACTTTGCTTCCACTTACATGGGTCAAAGGCTAAGACTGACAATTTCAAAAAGAACACTGGTAAAAAGTCTCTTAATGAACTCACCCACTAATAGGGATATCCAGCTTCACTCACATCTGCACTATCAATCAAGCCACTACTTGGCTGAGATGCTGGCTGGGGCCAGAAGGAATAGTTGAAGTCCTTTACTTGCTCTTTGCAGGAAAAAACCTAAACCCTCATTACTATGTTAGCTTTAGGTATAGTTTAATTTTCCTGTTCTCTTTCTTCCCCTTTCTCCTCCTCAGCACAAGACCTAGATTTGTTTCTTGCATACGCTTTTTTTTTTTGTGTTTTCATAGAAGATGCCTTGTTTCTCCAAGTTTCCATTTGTGTGGAAGAATGCACATAAAATCTACGATATTTGAGAAAACTTACAATGAAGAAAAAGGCAGAATTATATATGGAGGGGGTGACAAAGGGGAGCTCAGTCATAAACCTTGTATCATCGTGCAGTTAAGTCACCAAGTGTGGAGTTCTAGCTTGTTAGCCAGCACCTCTTTTGAATAAATGTTTTTGAACAATTTCTGTGTCACACACATACAAAAATCTATCCTAATGAAGTTTAATCACGTCTCCTGTTCTAGTCAAGAACAAAAACTTCTTCACCACACAAAGAATAGATCTTTTATTTATTTTTATTAAAATGAGTAAAAGAAGTTCCCTCTTTCTAAAAGAATTACTGATGTAAATTTTAGGGTGAATAAAGTTCTTATGTATCAAATGAGCAACTCTCAAAGATGAGAAAAGATTACAGTACACACCAAGGGTAGAAGTACAGAAAATCATCACTGGTGCCATTTTTGCTCAATATTCTTAGCATAAGTTAAACACTTGCAAAGCACAAAGTTGCATTAGTACCACCAAAGCCAAATGAATTTGTGAGTGCTACACGCCGTTTTTCAGTTTTCCACTCCTGAGCAGTTAATGGAACATAATTGAGATCAAACTCCGCCTCTGTTTTCTGTAAGTTTAGAGTAGGTGGCAAAATTCCATGGTAACAGGACAGTGCAGTAAAAGCTGCTTCAATAGCTCCTGCAGCCCCCAAGAGATGTCCCGTTGCTCCTTTTGTTGAGGAAACTGCAATATTACGTGAGTGATCTTTAAAAAGTCTCTTGATTGCTTGATTCTCAGCAGCATCTCCTAGAGGTGTAGAAGTTGCATGTGCATTGACATATGTTACATCTTCAGGTTTGATCCCAGAATCTTTTATTGCTGCAGACATACACCTAAGGGAAAAAAAGAAAACAGAATGCTGACTTTCCCAATGTATTTTTGTCAAATGGACAAACCAAAAGAAAAACTATAGGATGTTTTAAAATGTTTATCAAATGTGAAAATCTGCTTTAGCAAAGATGTAAATGACAAGAGATGAATTCATCTAACTAAATACATTAGCATCTACATTTAGGTACCAGAGAAAAGCAGTAGATGTGAGGCCCAATATAAAATCAGACTTGCTGTTAAAAATTCCACAGTCGGGAAAAATATAAAGAGAAGGAAAGAAGCTAAAACAATCAATCTCTACAGACTACATTATTATGTCAAAGACCCTTTTCAATGTAAAATTTGAAAATATTTGAGAGAGAAATAACTACCTGACATTATTACAAAAATTTAGGGATGATCTACCCAACAAAAATATTGGGAAATTAAAGCAAAAATCTGCAGTCATCCTCCTCATGAGCCTCTTTTGCATGCTTTCCAGAGACTAGAAAATGTCTAGGAGATAGCACAAATTCCTACATTTCATTTTATAAGGAAATTTACTGAAAGTCACACTCTTCTACCCTAATATGGTATGCTTTGTTTGACTCCTGACGACTTGTGGACTGTGACTGCCTCTGTAAAACACGCTTTTTTATGGAAAACACATAAGGATCACCACAGCTCCATACTGTGATTTTCTCACGGATTTCCTGCAGAAAGAAGGGAATTAGTCAGACATCTCCTTGCACATACAACTTAACCAAGTGCCTCTGAGCAAAAGACCACTGACTCTTTTGAAATTTATGAAAAATAAGTAAATAAAAGGAAGCTCAAAACCAAAAAAAAACAACACAAGCTTCTGGACAAATTTAAATGTCTCTAGTACAGCCTTCTATCCTTAGAAGCATCCAGTATAGCTTACATTGGAGGCCACTGACACTCACTGTCACTAGACAGTGAGCTGACTTTCAGGCAAAAAAGATTACTGATCAACCATGAGATACGTTAATTTAGTTAAATAGGTCATCCGCAACGAACGTATTTACTTAAGAAGATACCAGATTACTTGTGTAGGACAATCTTTGTATCCACTCTCCTTAGTCTGGCTTTGCCTCTCCTTTCCTGCTGGTTTATTCCAACAGATGTATTAGCCTCCTACTGAAGTAGTTATTAGAAGATGACAAAAATATATTCTGCTGATTTTTTTTTGATGTGGCAAATAAAATTCCTACAGAAAAGTAAGAGAAGCATATACATTCCAGATTTAATCCATATACCACTGCAGTAACAAAATACTGGCTTGAAGATAGTATTAAAATGTATTATCTCATCTCAAGGGTGGAAAAGCGCAACATTTTGGAGATACCAAGATTAACTTTCAACTACTTCCTACTGTGAATTTAATTTATATGCTACTGCAATCATAAAATATACAAAAATTCAGTTACAATACATTGCCATATCATCTCAAGGGTAAGCAAGTCTGAAAATATGAGATAAGACACTCTTGATGACTCATCTTACACCTAAGTCTGCAGAACAATTAAATATGAATCAAACAGCATACAGGGAAACATAGTATATTTATACTTCTAGAAAAATCTGTTAACCCAATAAAGATGCAAACACAGCTTTACAATACCATGAAGAAGTTTGATCTATTTGTGCAGTGATCTATTGAATTTTGATATTAAATATTCACATACATTTGGAATAAGGCAAACTAAACCTTTGCTAAAGATTCCAATGTGAACTCAGTAATAGTACTCAGCCTACACAAAACTCACCAACTGGTATATATAATTTAGCTAACAATTTAATTAGGTCAATGATAATGATTAGATAAGTATTGTCTACTTGTGAACTGTTTTTGATGAGAAAAACATTGATGAAACTTCACCATTTCCCTAAGCAGTACTAAAGTGTATTTCTGTTACGCCCCTCCACCAACACTCTTCATCTGAATTACTAAATATTCTAACAAATCAGATCCTCCAAGTGCTCTACAGCTTTCACCACCTGAGATTTCTTGCAATAAGTAATATGCTTTTGCAGGGGACGGCCTCTCTTCTCTGTGGACAAAGGATGATGGAGAACCTAAAAAGGTTCTACTGCACCACAAAAATCTTAAAAAAGAGGTTTCCATTAAGACTTATTTATGTGAACAGCTGTATGCACCAAAAGCAAAATGTTTTCATGTGAGAAAGTTTTTGTAACTCTATGAAAAAAGGCTGATTTTAGCAAGAACTGGCCTTCAACGTGCTACTAAAAAAAAGTGTTGGAGAACAACAGTACCAGAAGCTCTTTCATTTTTCAGATTTTCAAGCTTTTGTAATATTAATTCAAGATTGAACAGCCTTTCTCTATGAAAAGCACACAGTAACAGAAACAAATGTACCCACCACAATTAACACATGAAGAAGCTATTACAGTCAACATAGAGTTCTTACCTGAATGCACCATCTCCCTCTGGATTAGGTGCTGTTATGTGGCAAGCATCACCAGACAGTCCATAACCTAAAACTTCGGCATAGATCCTAGCACCTCTTTGTACGGCGTGTCCATACTCTTCCAAGACCAGCACAGCAGCACCCTCTCCCATTACAAACCCTTCTCTCTTTGAATCAAACGGTCGACAGGCCGTTTTAGGGCTCGAGTTAAAACTCGTGCTGAGGGCCCGAGCTCTTGCGAATCCAGCCAAAGACAAAGGACTAATGCAAGCCTCAGTCCCTCCAGCCAACATGACATCAGCATCACCAGCAGCAATAAACCTAAAGGAGTCTCCAACTGCATGTGCGCCTGTGGTACAAGCAGTTGACACAGCGTGATTTGGCCCTTTCAGTTGGTACTTAATGCTGATATGGCCTGCTGCCATATTGACTAAAATCTTTGGCACAAAAAACGGGCTGACCTTATTGTAACCCTTTGTTTTAAATAAGGCAGCTGTGTCAGAAATTTCTTCCAGTGGAACCATTCCCATCCCAATTGCCACACCGGCACTTAAGCGATCCTGTTCAGACTGGGGAGACCAGCCGGAGTCCTTCATTGCTAGTTCTGCTGCACCGATGGCCATCACAGTGGCAGAACTCATGGACTTGATCTCTGATTTTGACACAAAGCTTTCTTCACTGAACTGACCCTCCTTTTTTCCCCTTGGCACACAAGCAGCCACTCTACATGGGATGCCTGCATATTCTTCCCCGTCTAGCGATGTAATCCCACTGCCTCCTTCAAGAAGGTGCTTCCACACAAACTGAGTCCCCACACCAAGAGGGGACACTAAGCCAATACCTGTAACCACTACTTTCCTTCGACATGCAGGCAGTGACTTGCTGAAAGCTCTTCTGTGGTTTTGTAAATGTAGATTTAAATTCAGACTCCGGAGATGAAGATTTGCAATCTTTAACAGATCCTGTGAGTGCTGTGAGAACATGGTGGCAATAATCACTTCAAGCACATTCCTGTAACTGGAGGGGGAAGACACAAACACAACAATAAAACAGCCAGTGTGGAAAACATTCTAAGTACATTAAATTAATAACCTGCTTTTTACAAGAAAGCCTATTTTCAAACCTGTAGAAAGAGATGTAGTTTGTGTGTCTGTAATCAGGAATAGTACGAGTTATCGTAGACAAGGCACAGAAACACAGTCACTTTGGGAATGCCTCTAGTGGCCTCATCTACCTTAAGCTGCTAATGAATATGAGTTTGCACTACTGTGGCCCACAACACGCTCTCTGGTTTCGCTGCAAAACTCTCCCCAGGGCTTTAACCACCAGATGGCTGGAGGTATGGACAATGAACATTAACAGCTTCATTCTTCTAAGGGCCAAAGTGTGTGTTCACCTGAAAGTGTATATCCTAGCATTACCAAGTTAAAGATGTTGTTATCTCAACCTTCATGTCAGGTAGAACGGTCTCGAAAACTCAGAAGTCAATAAATTCTTCCTGGTTCTGCCACCAATGTAATTACATAGCTTGGACAAGAGTCCTCATCTTTCTACCTCCATCTATCCCCTTATCAGTCTTGGGTATTTTACACTGTCAGGGGACAGCACCTGAAGTGGTTTGAGCAAGATGTGCTACACCACCACCTCCCACCGGCAGACCCCACATATCAAGAGGGATGTCAAGCGATGGCAGAAGGCCACTGCTGAGTACGAATACCTCAGGCGGGACAAGAGGACCACTCCTAGCAGTGATGCTGCCATACTGCACCACAGTCTTTCTCCCTTGCCTTGGCAACTACCAGGTCCGGAGCTGGTCCAATTGCACACATCTGGCATGCTGGAACAGGGCAGCGGCTGCAGTACAGCTCTGTCAACACCTATGATACAGGCTGCAACTGGTCACCTGCTTTTTGACTCATAAAAAGGGCAACTTGGCTACCCCAGCTCTTTGGTAAAATATAGGGAGCTGTATGGGGACCACACAGAGCTGCTGGGCTAACGCACTCCTCTTAAAACATCCCGAGCTGTGGCAACACAAGTACGCAGTAGCGATAATAAAGAATATCATAGAATCATAGAATGGCCTGGGTTGGAAAGGACTTAAAGATCATCTGGTTCCAACCCTGCTGCAGGGACACCTCTCACTAGAACACGTTGCTCAAAGCCTCATCCAGCCTTGCCTTGTACACTTCCAGGGATGGGGAATAAAATTAATAAATAATTATAGATTAAATTTTATATATATTTTATGTAACTATTTTAAAAAAAATAATTATATTTATAATGAAACAAAATTATTTTTTTAAGGACGCCTGGTTTAAATCCTGACCCAAATCTTCCATTTTAGCTAAGCCAGTTAGCCTGGCCTTTATAAAGAGAGGCAGCATATATAAATATATGTATATAATATATTCATACCATATATATTACTAAATATAATATATGATACATTATATACATAACATATACAACATATAGTACATATAAATATGTACTATATATAATATATATAATACAGCTCTGCAGTATTATATGTATATATCAGTCAGTCATGGCTAGGCTTCGCGAACGAAGATTTGGGAAGGGCTCTACCCACGTTTCTTGCAAGCGTGTTGGTGGCTAAAAAGGCCAATACAAGAAAGGCATGTCCGGTTACAAAAGGCACAGCAGAAAGAATCCTTAGATGGTATATTCTGCAAGGATATGTATATATATTACATAATGTATAACATGTATATCCATATATCCTAAATATGTTATATATAGTATAGCATATACAACGTGATGCATAATGTATTATTTATAATTATACATATAAATGTATAATAATGTATATGCGTGTGTGTATATATATGCGTGTGCCTGCATACACCTAAGACTGCAGAGCTCTGTAAAGCAGCGGATCCCACATCCCCACGCCGTCACCCGGTGCCAGGTGCCAAGCCGTCCTGTTTAACCCAAGCAATGCCCGATACCTGCTCTGCGGGAAAACCAGGCGCGGGGCAACTTCCCCCCGGAAACAAGCATTACCGGACGGCCCCGGCTGTTTAAAGGGCAGTGACTACTTTTAATGTCTACATCAGCAGTCAAACCCTGGCCCAAACGGACTGTCCTCCGCCGCCATTGCCGCCCCGCCCCACTCGGCTGGGAGCGACTTCCCCCGCGGCCCCCGCCTCCCTCCGCCCCAGCGCTGCAGCGGTACCTCCGCCGCCCGCGCTCCCCCCCCGCTCCGCGATGGTTCGCTCTGCCTCCCGCTCCCCTTCCGGCAGCGCGGGGCCGCACCACGCGGCAGGCCGGGGGGAGTGGGGGTGAGGTACGCGGGAGGTGTGTGGGTACGCGCGGCCCAGCGGTGCTTCCTCTCGCCTGGCCCCGCCTCGCGGTGTAGGCGGGTGGGGAGCGAGGCGGTGTAAATAACCCAGAGAGCTGGGAAAGGCGAGGTTATCCTTTCTTTCCCAAACCACGTGATTAAACACGCAAAGGAAGAGTAAGGAACACCCCCACCCCCCAACCAAACACACGGTCTCCGGTCTACAGCTGTTTGAATAGAGGTTGTAGACAGGTGGGGGTCTGTTTCGTCTCCCAGGTAACAAGTGATAGAACCAGAGGAAATGGCCTCAAGTTGTGCCAGGGGAGGTTTAGATTGGATATTAGGAACGTTTTCTTCACTGGAAGCAGTTGTCAAGCATTTGACCAGGCTGCCGAGGGAAGTGGTGGAGTCACCATCCCTGGGGGTGTTTAAAAGATATGTAGACATGACATTTGGGGACATGGTTTAGTGGTGGACTTGACAGCACTGGACTTCAGTGATAGTAAAGATCTTTTCCAGTCTAAATGATTTCTTGAAAGTGATCCTCCTCGCGGATGCTGAAATGCTGGTAGAGAAGACAAAGACTAAATGATCACTGGCTTTACAGGGGTGTCTTGAAAATACATATACAAATATGCCAACAGCACCAATGCACACAAGTAAACTATTTGTAGTTGCTGCTTCCAGCTGCAAGAATGGATTATCTGAACTGAGACCAAGCTATGCCTGAAATGACGTGTACGAACAACTAAATTTTTAATTAGGACAGTGGTATCTCAAAATACACAAAGACTGAGAAGATACCATGGCAGACCATAAAATGTGGGTCAAAGTCTCATCAGCAGAGACATGAATTAATTACATAAATGGGGAGTTTACTTGTTAGGTGGTACCTTTTATAGTGTAGGGCAGTAAGAAAATTGAAATCTGTTTACTCATGCACAATACAATGATGCTTATTAGCTGCAATCACAGGTCCTTCTAAATACAAACTATAGGACATTAATGAAGCACCTACTGCAGTAAAAAAGGGGAAAAAAACCAACCCTAGATGTCAAAAAGGAGGGAAATGCAGTATTTAATATAGAAAAAACTCACTATTTTTAAATGAAGCATCTGTATTTAATTTCCCTTTAGAAATAACACTCCTTGGACATTTGTGTGTTAGTAATTTGTTGGAAGGTGGCACTTGGTCTTCTCAATTTTCATACAGCTTTCCTATGAGTATTTCCAAAGCATTATTTACAAATGGTATACTTATATGCATTATATAATTATGTTACACATATAGCAATTTAGTTAATCATTAAATTTCAGAGTGCAGCCAACATTCAGAGCCACATAACTATGTGAAAGACATGGAAAGAAAGTTAAAAGCTGAAGCAGCAGCCAAGGAACATCATCTTAAATTAAAATTTTATTACTTTGGTACCAGTTTCATGATTCTGACGGCTGTGTTAGTAACTTTTTTCAACTATACTAGTAGGAACAATAAGTGCAATCTCAGCAAAAGTGAATTGCCCAGTGTTAAATCCCAGCTTTTGTGAGGGACATGTACCACTTTCTTTAAAAAATCACAGAAGCTGAGCAGTGACCTGTCAGAAGCAGACAGCAGAGCTAGAATGTAATGTCAGCTACAAAATCAGGCTGAATTTTAAAGACCTCTTTTGCTTGGAACTCTTTAAATCTGCATTCCTAAGGAAGCAAAGCCTCACCAGTCTTTGTGTCCAAGGTTCTTCACCACAGTTCTTTCACTGATAGCACAAATGTCTAGAAGCAGCAGACCAGGGCTTTTTAGCTTTGCTGGAACAGACTTTGGGTAGTGCTGGGCGAGGTGTCGGGCAGGGGGCGAGTTGCTTCAGTGGTATTCCACCCAGGTAGCCCAGGTGAGGCTGAAGGTTTGGCACCATCAGAGAGCACTGCCAAACCAGGGCAGTACAGAAGGGGATTTATATCCTCAAGGACGTTACTGCCTGCCAAGGGGCTCCCGATGTTGCAAAATGTGGAATATGTAAAAATTTTCTTAGGACAGGATTTTTTTTGATGTTTGATCTTTGTCTACTTTCAAGCCGAATCAACAAGAAAGGAGATTTAATCAAGCTCTAAATGATGTCCAGGTGTTAGAAAGACAAATTTCTTGTTGCAAGAATTGCTTTGTTAAGGTTTAGGGCTCGACATGCTTCAATGATCTCAGACCTAGGGCGAGGTTAACAAAGCATGGGAAGAAGGATGTACCACTGGTAGTGGACACAAAGAATGCAGAATTTACCGGCCACGAGGACATTTAGCAGAACCCCTTAGATAAGGAAGAAACTCAATTAACCAATGGAAGCCTAATTAATAAGAGAACTAGGTAACTTACCGCCAATGAACATTAATGCCTTTGTTCACTAACATGTATAAATAGCGAAAAGTTTTGGTAGTCGTCGTGATTTGCCACGCAGCACCCCTTTCTGAGCAGAACTGTAAATAAATCAAATACCTCCACTCTGTGTGTCGATTGGCCTCTTGCACACCGGGGGAAAGAACCTAGTTTGGGGCAACATGGTGTGACCGGGAGGTCCCGCTGCACTGGGGGGTCGAGAATGTATTAACCCCCCTCTGGCCCTTTAAGGCCCCCCACTTCATGCACGGGCTGTGGGCGCGGGCTCTGCGCGCAGTGACCTCACCGCTCCCCCCGCGCATGCGTGCTGGGGCGGGCGGTGCTGCCCGGCGGAGGGCGGTGACCTCGCCGCTCCCATCGCGCATGCGTGTGGCGCAGTGGCGGGGGCGGGCGGTGCCGCTGGGCGGGGGGAGCGATGGCGGCCGCGCTGGGTCTGTCGTCCGCGCCGGGCTCCGCCGCCGTGAGCGAGCTGTGCCAGAACGGCCGCGAGATCTTCCTGGAGGCGTCGCGCCTGCTCCTCACGTACGCCGACAACATCCTCCGGTGAGTCGGGTCGCCGCCTTCGTTCCGCGGGCAGTACCGCAGGGTTCCCGCGGCCGCTCCCCGGCGCCGAGCGCTGGCTTTGGTTCTGTTGTGTAATGTCGAAGTTCAGAAGCTTCTCGCGTCTTTTTTTTCGTTGTTTTAAAAATAAGACTACTTAACTAGAGATGTAGTGTCCTGGATTTTTATTTCTTTGTTTATTGCTGGTTAGTTTGTTTTGAAAGCTTGGGGGGCGTTTTTTTTGTGTTAAACGCAAAATCGTGCGTTGTCCCTGATTTTGCAAGCATTTATTCACCTAAAAGCAGGTAATAACAAGTAATGCTGATTTTAACTTCGTTTTTACTTGATTTTAACTTCGTTTTGACTTGATCTTTTTTTTTTTTCTGGATTTTTCTCTTGCCCTTCCTTTCTGACTTAGCAAGATTGGTACCAAGAGTTAATTATAGTTGAGTTTCTGCAGGTGGCCCTGTAGGGTGCACATACACACTAATATGTGTGATTGACCTTGATGTCTTCTTCCAGCATCTCGAGGTGTAAGAGCTGCCCCTCCCTGTCTATATATACTTGTAAAAGCTGCTGTGTGACAGAGAATGGTGCATCCTGGGCTGAGTCCTTTTAAAGGAAGAAGCGAGAGAAGGAGGTTTTTAAAAGTTGAAAGAGGAAATAGGAAGTGAGAGGCAGCTCTTCGAAAAGCGGAAGCCACAGTTGTTTCACCCATGTATCAGGCACTTTAGCACAACTTCCATGGTGGGACTAAAGCCATCCAGCATCAAGTTGAGAAGTTCAATTAGAATGCTACCAGGTAGAGGAGGATGTGAGGTTGTCTCTGAGTGTCACTGCAGACTAAGCCCTGCTGGGTAGCACTACAAAACATGTGTTTATGAATTGAAGTTGCGAACGAAAATTTAGCAGCAGTTTGTAACTCTTTGAGTTAAGTGCAAAAGAACAAGAATTAAGTAGAAGTTTTAGGTAGGTTTCACATTCTGCCTACATGCTGTGAAGGAAACAAAACTTTTTAAAAATCCCTTATGAGTAACTAATGCTAATTAGTGCAGTTACCTAACTTTTAAGTGTTTATTTAATCTGCAAACATAATTATGACTTTCATTTCTTCAGGAATCCATATGAAGAAAAATATAGATTAATTCGTATTGGAAATCCAGCATTTTCCACAAGGCTGTTGCCCGTCAGAGGAGCAGTTGAATGTTTATTTGAAATGGGGTTTCAGGAGGTGAGTGTAATTTAGTAATTTCTGGTGTCTTCATCAGTTTACACGCTAAAATTGATGGATCATTTTTTTCTGCTTCCCCAGTTGCAAGGTAGTAGATTTTAAGCCAATTGCTATTTTTTTCGGTCCTTGTTTGCAAATATCCACAGATAACCAAGAGCGAATTTAGATAAGGCTGCTTTAGAAATCTGGTGGAGCTAGGGCTAAGCTAATCCGTGACAAGATTGGTTTTCTGCTACTCGGGTGCACTGCTGGTTTGCTGAATGGCTGGATACATTCCATAAAGGAAATGGTGGGAAGCAGGGTTAAAAACCCCCTCTCTTAGTAGCAACCCGCTTTTAGGTGGACATCAGACTACTCCATCAGACATTGTAAATGTGTGTAGAAACTGTCATTTGGAAGATAGAAAAAGAAAGCCCTGCACTTCTGCTCCTTGTTCCTGCTGTCACTATGCCTTCTGTGGCCCCATAGTGGGTTAGATAAGGGAAGCTGATTTGATTAAAAATCAGTCCTCTAAAACAAAACCAGAGATTTTTTCATCCAGTTCGTAGTGCAGCTGCACAAGTACTGGTGTTGTCATGACAGCAGTAAAGGGCAGTAGACTCTTCAAGTATTAGGAGGGTTGAGTCTTTAAAAGTTCGTTTTAGAAAGTTAGAAAACTATATCCTGAAGTAGTTTGGAGTGAATCTTTATTCTGTTACAGTCACAAAGATGTATTTCGAACATTGCTTTGTGTCCTGATGTGGTCCCTGTCTTGGTGGAACTTAAACTGCAAGATTGTTAAACTAGAAGCAGCCTTTGTAATTATTGGAGACCTGGAGTGAAAACTCAGCTCTTGTTTAATGGTGCAAAGCTCTTGCTTTGCTTTGTCTATTTGATGCCAGACTTCTCTATGGGTACATATATTATGTTATTTAGGCTAAGCTATCATGAGACCTCTCTCTGCCTTCTCTTTGGGTTAATTAGTGTAATTGTTCTAATTGAAAAAAAAGGTGTGCTGCAAGAAATGGTGACTGCAGAGGGAGAAACAGTCTCATGCTGGTGCTCAGGAGACTTCTAATGATGTATTTTAGCCAGGAGGTGGTTGGTGTAGCTAGTGAAGCACTCAAGTAGATCTCTGAATGTGTTGGCTCAGTCTTGTGGTTATTGTGTCAGTCAAGGCTGGGGCTCACCAATTTCTCTTCAGCTGGTTACCTAAAATTGTTCCTTCTTTTGTCTTTGCTTGGTAAGCAAACTTTTTCAATTAAAAAATGAGAAATGTATTTCCTCACTCTTCTGGGAGATTAATACATTCCATTTAGTTTTGCGGTGATTTTAAGTGTTAATGTGAAGCACTACATCTGCAATGATAGGTGACCTAAGGTAGCTGTGGATAAACAAATTACCTTAATAAATAGAAGTGTTTCAGTGGTAGAAACTGAAACTGTTAGAAGTATAAATGCTTCAGGATGTTCATGTTTTTAGCAACCTGTTTTTTTATGTTAAGTATGCTGATACTTGCTTCTGTAACAGTTACTGATTTTTTGTTATGCTGCCAATAATCATGTTACAATCAAAAATAGGAGGCCAGAAGTCAACCTGGGTACGGGTCTCAATAAAAATAATATTTCCTATCTGAAAACTTAAACCTAACAAATATTAGTATGGAAGAGAATTCCCAGCAGATGCCATTCTAAGGTCTCCTTCTCCCAGGATTGGCTGTCCTACTGTGTTGCCAAGCATTTCACTGCAGTCCTGTGAGAACTGGGCATTTGTTGTTCATTTCTGTTGTTACCGCTTTCTCTGCGAAACCATAACTGTATAGTCCATGTGTGGCTCTGCAGAATGAGTTACTAATAAAAGCATGTTGTTGTGGGTCCTTTTTCTCTAGATTGACTATAAATTCTTAATCTAATGGCTTCTGAAGCTGTGAGGGACCTCAAGCTTCTGCTGTGAAGGGACCTAATCTGAAAGCTGAATCCTGCCAAGTCTTAGCATGCTAACTTAAAAACCATTGACTAGCTTAGACCTGCATTAACTGCTGAATTCATTTGTCTAAATTTCAGGGAGAAACTCATCTGGTTTTCCCTAAGGAAGCTTCGATTGAGCAACTACGTAAAATCAGAGACTTAATTGCTGGAGAGAGAAGCAGCAGACTGAATGAGTCAAACCAAATCCCCAAATCAGGATCCGCTGAAACTGTCAGCAGCACTCAGACAGCTGCACAACGGCCTTCAAGACCTCCCGACTCTGTTCTTGCCCCTGCCCGTCAGCGACCAGAAACGTCACTTGTGCAATCTCTTGAAATGGTAATTATAACCTGGAAACTTCATAGGTTAGTTAGTCTTGAATATAAAGATTGAAGAAAAGTTGATTGTTGGGACAGGTTGCTCAGAGAAGCGGAGTAGTCTCCAAATGAGCACATTTGTAAGCTCTGTCTGAGTAAAGCTTAGAGGAACTTGGCCTGACCTCATAGCTAATACTGTTTTGAGTAGGAAGTTGGACTAGGGGGTTTTTTTTCCAATGGTTTCTGAAGTTTTTTGAGTGTTTTCTTCAGTCTCCATGCAACTTAAGCATGAAATGTACCATAAATAGAATATTGGCAAAAGATTTTGTTGAAGATCTCCATGAATGTTTTTTTAATCAGGGTGTCATGAAAAAAAGCTGATTTGTATTGGGAGGGAACAGCAAGGTTGGGAACAAGTTGAGGGGTGGGAAGCTAAGACTAGGCTTATATTTGGTATTTGAGAGCCAGAGAAAGAACAGGAAAGTGATTGTACTGTTTTTAGTTGTTGGCATCTTGGTTCATGCATTATGACTTCTATGTGTAGCCTGTGAGGAGGCCTTTCTTCTTTCACATGTGCCTGTTGTTGAAGACAGGAATTTAGCCAGGCAAGGACAAATCCGTAGTTATCTATGCTGAGTTTCCCTTGTCCAGGAGGTTGAGATGACATTCCTGATCAAGACAGAGGCAGTATCCTTTCATCTGGTGTTAACTGGCCCAATGGAAGAAGATGCAACATCTCATACAGCTTTGAAAAATTAAGTTATGCTTTTAGATAGAAACTTTTAAGGATGCTTTGGTTCAATTTTCCAAAGAGTTTTTCTCCCTAGAATCAGTGTCACTTTGGTCTTAAAGTTGGTGTAAGTTGAATCCTTTCAAAGAAAAGCTTGCTTCTCGTACATCCTTAAACACTGTTTGCCACTTTCTAAGTTATCAGGATATCGTTGGATACTGAACTATGACATACTGTTTATTCCCAATACCTACCCAAGATCAGTGGACAAGAAATGGCACAGCATGGTTTGAAGTGATGGCTTTTGGGGATAGAGAGCTCTCAGTGACCCATCATCACCCAAAATATCCTTTGGGAAGGGAACTGTTCTAGACACTTGAATATTGAGCTGTTTAATTATGCTAGCCTGGCAGTAGTTGCCTCTGAAATATATTAACTAGGTTTATTTGAATTTGGTTGGGGATGTCTGAGTTGATTTTTTGCCTGCTTCTTGATTTTTACTGTTTCAGCCAGTTCTGCAGTGGTGTTTGGAAGTGATTATAAAACCTCTAGAGTGACTTGCTGCTGCGTTGCTTAGTACTGGAACCTTTAAAAGTTGATCTTGCAATGAGAAAAATGTTGCAGATTTCAAGTTGACACAATGTATTCTGATGTTAATCCTTTCATTTATAGTCATTCTGCCCCGACATACACTAGCCATCATAGTGGATCCATTTCTTTGCAACTATTAATTTTCCATGCTTCTTGAGATTCAGTATGGATGGTGAGACCAAACTTACTACAATTTAGAGACATTGGTAATGCAATGTTGGCACTTATTAGAATGCTATATTTCAGCTGATCTCTTCAGGGAACTATACTGATAGCTCTCTGAACCATTGAATTTGATCTGTATAGTCTGGGTTGATGGGAAGGAAGTCCATAAAATACCTTCTGGCTGTGACTTGGCCGTTTTGCTTGCACAGCAGTGGGGGTTTTGTTTTTTAGTGAGTATGATGCCGAGTTGTAGTTGTATTACTGTTGTGTGCTCTGCTGACAGATGTCAGAGAGATTTAGAGCGGTTTCTGTATTGCAAGCATTTTTTTCTTGCCTATGTGTTACATTTGTCATTCATGGGAGTCCTGGTAAGCACAGGGAAAATTGAGACAACACAGGAATATTCCTAAATGGCACAGTTCTAGGGACCTAACCTATCATTATTTTACCTCATGTATCTCTTCTGCGCTTCTCGTCGTAAAACGTTCTTGAGACTTGGGGAAAGGAAAGCTCTGGCTAGTCATTAATTCTGTTGGATGGATTCTGATCCTTTCCTAGATGGCATAGCGACTACAGGAGGAAAGTCGTATCCAAACTTTGAACTGCAGTGAGATTCACCACCCTTCTAAGATTTTTGCATAAGACTTCATTGTTACATGGTGGCTTCCATGAAACCAGCTAAGCACTACTGTAACGCTTAGGGTGTTTGCCAGTGGGAGTAGTTTTTCTGGGAGACTTCCTACTGTGCAATATCTCAGCAAGCTGACAGAACATGAAGGTCTATAAGCCTTTGGCAGTCTCTAACATCCCTTATTTCTGTTCTTTCAAATTGCATTAAGGTGAATCTGGACACAATTGAGTTTATGATGTTAAACCTGTTACCTATAGCTTATGGCCTCCAGGAGGAGTAAAACCAGCTCTATTCTGTTTTAGCGGTTATGACAATTAAAGACTGGTCCTGCAGTACTCTCCAGCATCAAAATAATCACATGTAATTTAAGTGCTCCTTTGAAAGAAATTATCTTCTGAAGATTTCTCACACCTGTGTTTGCTGCCAGCATCTCAGGAAAGTGTGGGATTTTTGATTAAATTAAGATGGTAGTTAACAAGGCTAAAGACTGAAGCATGATATAGCAGTAGAGAAAAGGTAATTTAGCAGTGCCGCGGGCTTCCCCCCAAAATATGCTAGGCCCTTAATTTAAAAATCCAATTTCATTTTCTGTGTTACTCCCCTTTAAATGGGGGTAAGTAGCTTACTCAGCTACTAACTCCATTATTATTAACTTCAGCTGTTTATTTTACTAGCTATGGGTGTACCTTATTGGGTGCGACTTGTAGTTGTCACTAGGTGACACTTAGGATGACTGACTGATCAAGCCTAGTTCTACTGAAACAGAGTGTTCACTTTATGGTCACAGGGCTGTCTATTCAAATCTGTATCAGAGTTGATGTGTGAGAGAAGGAAGTAGAAATATACAGGCAACATTCATAAATAAGAAATAGAAAAGCAGCAGTCATCAATAACAAGAGTTCTACGAACTTGTGTAGCAGTGTCCAGGAAATTAAAGTGTTTACAGTTTTTTTTATGGATTTCAGGTAAAATGTGTCCAAAAGAAAGGTGGGGGGATGGAGTAGGGGACTGGAGTAAGTCAAAAGCTTTGCTGTCGGAAGTGTCCTTGGAAACAATTTTCTCTTCTCTCTGAGTCAATATGCTTTTCACTGAGGATACCATTCAGAATGCTCAGAGTTGACAAGGTCAGACTTACAGTTTGGGTGGTGTTGCCTGCGATTTTTGTTGATATCTTTACATATAAGCATTTTGCCTGCAAATACATATAATGTAAGTATGAATATAGAATTATGACTGACTTAAGCTAAAAATAGGAGAGCTTGGTTTTTTTGCCTTAAGGTGAAAGTTCATAAATTGTCTTATAATTGAAAATCCTTTTGCAGGCTGCAAATATCTTGAAAACACTTCAAACAAAATTTGAGGATCTTGTATTGATGTATGAGAATCCTTCTATTCAGCAGAAAGCACTAGCTGCAATTCCCCTCCAGGAATTAAAGAACAAGGCTCAGAAAAAGCTATCACAAGCTACAAGACTGGACAAAGGTAATGCTGCCAAGTTATAACATATATGAAACTAGAAGTATGCTTTCAAACATACTATGTATTGGCTGTGTGTATTTGGTCATATGTTTGCAGGTTTCAAATGCTGTTTCTAAGTTGGAATTACCTTCTTCCTAATTTCCTACTCTCTCCTTCTCTTATTTTTTATTTTACTTTTGTCATCCATCTTGCTTCACATAGAAATTTTTGACTTTTAATTTCTGAATTAGTAGTAAACAATACTGGGGAAACAAATGGGGTTTGGATTTAGAGTGAAATAGGTGAAATAGGTACAACAAGAGGAGGGGAGCTGTTTGTTTGAGTAGTCACTATTTTGAAATTGTCAATTCTTGCAATTTTCCTGTATGTACTACATTATAAATTCAAAATAAAATTTTTAAATACTGCTTCTCTTTTTTATGATATTGGTGAGATTTTGCATGAGACCTTTCCAAGATGCCACCTGATACAATCACCTTTCTTGCTAATGCTTAAATGAATAGGGTTGTTCACATACCATCCTCTTGGAGCTAGATGGGAAATGTAGGCCTAAATACTTGTGGTATCAGTCTCTAAAATTTGTTTTCTTCATAAATGCAAATTTTTTTTGAATGTATGAAGTTATTGTCAGTTAAAATTATATATTTCTATTTTCAGGTGATGGTTTTAGATTTGTTTCAGTGATATAGTGAAATATTATTCTATGTGATAAATATTAAAAAAACCCCCCACAATTCCAAGACAATCTTTAAACAAAAAAAATCCTTTTCACTGTGAATCTTTGGTAGAAGACTGTTTGAAGCAGTTCTGCTGACTTTACGGGAGTGCTGTTGGTTTGCAAACCAGAAATAATCTCATGTTTTTTTGTAAATTACTTTGTGATGTCTCATACAGCCACGTGCTAATATGCAATTGTGCCTTTGGCATTAGGGAACTTTTTCATAGTGGATTTTCTTAGTAGTTTTGTTTTCTTATAAAACTGTACTGGGTAGTAAGAAACCACATAAACAAGTACAAAGCATACTCATTCAGCATGCAGTGGAGAAATGACTTAGCAGTAATAAATGACAACTATTAAATTCCTATAAGAAGCAAAAAAAAAGGATGAGCATACCTCTTAGACTCTGTTCTAATGCTGCTGTGCACATTGTTTAAAAGGGGGAAGGAAGGAGGAGGGTAATGTTTCCAGGTGCTTCCCAAGCCATCAAGCTGATCTATTCAAAATGGCTTCCAGACCTTAATTTAGATACAAATAAAGGGGAATTTCACTGTTTTAGATTGTGACAGCTTGAAAGCCTTTTTGAAGAGCTTTATGGAAAATTCATTTGGGAATGGACTGTGTATGAGATGTGTGGGTAATTGGCCCTTTCAGCTTCTTTGGTTTATCTGTACTGCTGCGGGGATTGCCACCTGTGGGAATAACTACTTAATGCTACAGAACACTTGTTTTTAGGACTTGTCTTACAATGTGTAATAAGCATTTTTGACTAATAAAGAGTGTGCTAGGAAGATGATGGTCATTTGATCAGAAGTATGGATTTGTTTTTTACTTTTTGCCACATTCCATTAGAAAGATAGACTGCTCAGTCAGAAATAGCTGTGTGTCACAGCTGTTTTCTGTTCAAATAAATCACATTTGTCATTGTTCCCATGTGATGTTTCAATGAAGGATTTATTTTATGAACCAAGAGAAGAATGTTCATATCATAGTAGTCATATTTTCATGGATGGGTTCTAGTTCGAATGTTATCCAGAAAAAGAGAACATGACCTGTGCTTGAAATCTTAATGTTCAGCTTTTAGCAGAAAGTTTGACTAAACAAGCATATCCATTTTGTAAGCAGTAAGCCCCTTGTCTGTGTGTTCCAGCACAAAGAGTTTTCACATACATAAGTAAAAATGGAAATTTTACTGTAATTAGAAATCAGGTGGTTTTGCTTTGATTAACAGATGATCTCTTCCCATGCACTTCACAGTCTTGGCGATGTGTGTTTAATAGTGTAAGGGCCCCTACAGGGTCAAAGACCACTACAGCTTCAGAGCAAGATATAAACTGAACTTAAATAAGTAAAATGCACATCTTACCTAGTCTTTCTTCACCATCCTGAAAAAGGAGCTCTTGCACAAATGCAACTGCTTTCAACTGTCTTTAAGCAGCATTTTTATATGTTCATTTTGTCTGTTAATATTCATTAGTCAAACCTGTCTTCACTGTGACAAGAAGAAAGCTCTAGTACATAAAAATAGCCAGGTATTAATACCTATGTTTTCAGTGAGGGTGGGGTTGGTGGGGAACTTATTTGAATGTTTATGTAACTGAGAAAGAAGAGTATCTCTCTGGGCACTGGAGCAGAATGTGCATATTAAGATTCCAAGAAGTTTAAAGGAATGGATCTCTCCTGAAAGACTGGATTTTCACATTTTTTTTTTAGGGAAGGTGGGGCTGTTTCCAGGTGTCAGAACAGTGACAGTATTTGAGTAGATTCTAAGACGTTTTGTGAACAGGAAAATGGGCCAGAAGAGTTTGGTGTGGTGAAATCAGCTAGAGCAGAAAACTAAAGACATCCTGTGCCTACTTTGGATAAGCTGAGAAGGGTGTTTATTTGCTAAATTTAAAACAAAACTCAACTTACAAACTCAACTTGTTTGCATGGTATATACGTATATTCTACAATAATTAAGCTGTGTTTGTAGAAACTCTGTTCCTATTATACCTGGTTGTCTAGGTTGCTGCCAGCATCTGGTTCTTCGAGATTTTGAAATCAAAGCAATTGTTATTCCTAGTTTAATAGCTAAGAATAAGAAAATAATATTTAGGAGCAAAAAAGAATTAACACTCTCCCAAAGCCCTGCAAGAGTATGAGAGGCATGAGAAACTTCACCAGGCTTCGATGTATATCTGACTTGTTTTTTTTAGCGATTTCTTATTCTTGTCCTAGCTGTAGTGTTTAGGAGTGTAGTTTTTTGTTTTTAAGTTTGACCTTATTCGGTCTTGACAATTTAGATTTTTTTTTTAATGTATGCTTAAGTATTATTATTATTATGAAGCTTGTTTAATATAATTTTTATGTTTTAGAAGTACACATATTTTATATGTACTTTTAAAATATCATAAAGGCCCAGAGATGCTGATTTGCATAGATACTGTCAAGTTCAACTGAATTACTTTTCCATATGAACTAACTTTGTGTTGTGTTGTATAAATTTTACAGGTGCACATGTGAATGAAGAGGATTTCCTATTGTTGGAGCTTTTGGACTGGTTTAAGACTTGCTTTTTTCATTGGGTAAATAGTCTTCCTTGCAGCAGGTGTGGTGGGCAGACAGAGCCTAAAAGTGACTACCTGTTGCCTACTGAGGATGATGTAAGGTGGAATGCCAGTCGAGTGGAAAACCACTACTGCAACCAGTGTCAGTTCTCTAATAGATTCCCAAGGTGAGCACACAGAGGTTTCCTTTGTCTTTTTTCTTGTCTTTCAGCAGGCAGCTTTGCATTTGTGCATTTTGTGAACAAGTGATAAGTTGTTAGTTGAAAGATTAGTGAAGCTGTATTAAGTATGATGATAGAATGGTTGATGAACCAGCAATTTCTCTGCAAGATCAGATTAAAAACAATATATTGCTTTCTGCTATGGGGCCCTATTCTGAATACTTGTCTAATTTAACTTTTTTTCACTGTTAATTTGATGAAGTACGGCTTCTAAATAAAATATGTTAATATTGCCAACCATGTGTAGACAGGGTTTTGTTATTGCAGGGAAAACTTTCACTTCTGTGGGAAATCACATTGTAATACACATGTTTTGCTGAGTCTTTAGCAAAAGAGCAAATATCCAATCTTTGGATTATTTTTGCTAACTATCAAAAGGACCAGTGTACAAAAATCATATTTTAAGACGTCTAAATCAATCTTAAAAACTTGAAAAATAAGATTCATTTTAGTGCTGCTATAAACATGATGGAGTCACGTGAGCTGAAGTAACATCCTGCTCAGACTTGTTTTGTGCAGTACAGTGATTCATTTCTGTTGTCATCTATGGACTGATTGGTACTGAAATCTGTTCAAAGCATCAGAAGAACAGTTATGATGTAAAGATTTCTGAAAGGTGAAATGTGTTCTCAGTTATTCTTGTTTTGTTTTTCTCCTGTAGGTACAACAACCCTGAAAAACTTCTGGAAACAAGACGTGGACGCTGTGGCGAGTGGGCAAACTGTTTTACACTGTGTTGCAGAGCTGTAGGGTTTGAAGCGAGATATGTCTGGGACTATACAGGTATCAGTGTTCTAGAATATTGTAATGTTAATATAAACCTATGCAAAATGAGGTTATGTATTTTATGTTTCTCAGATTATATTAGTAATCAAGGCAGCATGTACAGTTATGCAGTTCAGCTAACAAAGACAGTATACATTCAATTTTCTGTCTTGCCTGATGAGCTGAAATACAATTCTGCAAGTAAGGTTAGATAACTGGCTTCAGAATGATACAGTCTTTAGTTGAATCTAAGGGACTGTGATCCTAAGACAGAAAGACAAAGCTCTGGTAATGTTTGTGAATGTATATGTACAGAAAATGTGTTCTTGCCCCTGTTCCTTTGTTTGATAAATTGGAAAAAGTTAAAAGATTCTGCAAGATTAGAAGAGATGCTCTATCCTTATAAATCATTGTGTATTCTTGGCCTTTATTACATAGATCATGTGTGGACTGAGGTATATTCTTCATCTCAGAAAAGATGGCTTCATTGTGATCCCTGTGAAAATGTCTGTGATAAGCCTCTTCTCTATGAAACTGGATGGGGAAAGAAGCTCTCCTACATAATTGCATTCTCCAAAGATGAGGTAGGAGTAACGATGTTAATAATAAATAAACTTGCCCTGAGGGAAGTATGTTATGTATTCCATTTTGGTGGGATTTCCAGAATTATTATGGAAGATCATACTTTGATTAGCTAGCCTCTTTAAATATGAAGCAAAATACATCAGAATTTTGGTTACTTTACTTTGTTCTTCAACTTGTGCCTGAGGTTGTTGATGTCACCTGGAGATACAGCTGTAAACATGAAGAAGTACTCTCTAGAAGGACAGCACTCAGCGAAGCAACGCTACGTGAGACAATTAACGCACTAAATAGAACGGTATGTAGCTTTTCTTAAATGGATTTATTAAAGTGAAACAGAAGCATCTGCAGAATGTGAAGTCCTCAAACAAAGGAATGCATTTGGTAATGTGATAATGTCCATGCACTATGGATATAAAAAATGCCATTAACTATACTTTTTAACCTGAATACATAAGGATCAGATGCAGTGCTGAACTTATGGGAAATAAGATAAAGAATAGTATGCAAAAGGATTATCATATTATCTATTACATAGACATATGTGTATATGTTACTTTTCTTAGTGACTTTGATGTAGACTTGTATATCAACAGAGGCTGGGTGTAAACTGCAACTCCTTTCTAACTGTGTGGACTCTTTGAGGGTGGCTGAGTGTTTTCCACATCAGTAATGCTCTGACTTGAAAACAGTAGCATTTACAGTTGTAAGAAATGTAGGCTTTAATTTGCTTTCTGTGACTTTTTACAAGCTCCAGAAAGCATGAGAAATGATTCGGTTTCCAAGACGTTCAAAAAGCATTGATACCATCAGCAGAGCTTTGACTCAGTTCCATATATATGCACTTTTCATGCTTAACATCCCCAAAATGCATGGAACCATTTATACCTGCATATCATAGTTGCAGAACCTTTCTGCTAAGCTTTTTTCCACTCCATACTTGGAACAGGATGAACTTTGCTTGATTCAGTTTACTAGAATATCATAAAACCGTGAACTACCTGGGGGGTTCTGTTTTGACCTCGCTTCCTTACAGGGCTAATATTCCTGTGCATGGAAACTGTAGTTCCAGTGCTAGTATACAGCTGATACTTTAATAAGCAGATTATGCCTTTTTAGGAGCCTGCTGGCTTCAGAGTTATAGCAACACACTAAGAGTGTGAAGAATTGAGTTGAACTCATGTATGAGACCAGGGCTTGAAATTGTTTTGTCAGTAATGAAAAGTTAGCAGAGTGGAGCACTGACAAGGCTAACCAGAGGAGTAAGGCAGCTCATCCCTGGGACTATCGAGATGTCTTGTGACTGAATGGAGTAATGAAAACCTGCTACGAGTCTCCACTTCAGCTCATATGGTTTCCTTCACTGCAGCCTATTCGACCAATAATTGACACAGAGACCTTCACTAACTTTCCTTTTTCCCATCAGCTCCTAGAGACTGGCTCCACTCTAGGAGGGATTATAGTCTTTGTGTTGTTTGACGCAAAGCTCCAACACTGTGTCTTTTAAGCTCAGTTCTTCTAAGTTACAATTAAAGAGAAGCATGGCATGCAGTATACATTATCACCCGTACTGCAGTGTTAGCAAAAATGGATTTGAGGGGTCATTGCTGCTCTTTCCTGCATAAAGAGCAGTTATTTCTCTGCATGTCTGTTTAGTTGCCAAGCAGAGACCAAAAATGGTTCAAAGCATGTTGAGTGGCTTGCTGTTAAATGGATAACAGACAAGGATAATTTAATCTCCTCAGTACACTGTTTTACTTTTCAAAAATACTGTGTGTATTTTATCTGGGTCAGGCATTCCTAAATGAGTGTGGAGCCTCTGGGCTACCCACTATCTGATGTTATTCTATGCACTATGATAGCACTGACTACAAATTTTCTTCACGTACTTTGTATGGGCACTGTCCTATTCCAGTCCCTTGTATGTTACCCCTATAGATAGTGGGGAGAGGACCCTGAACTTTCCACTGCTTTCATTGGAAATGGGATGGTGGGACAGGGAAGCAAATTGTTTTTTTTATTTTCTCCAGGCCCCAATTTTTTGGTAGTGATTGTGAAGGGTTATAGTTATAGCCAGGTCAACTCTTACAAGGAAAACTAGTAATTTAGGTTGAATTGCAAGCATTTCATGGTGATTAATGTGAGATGATCCAGCATTCCTTGTCAAAGGTTTAAAATTCAATTTCTGCCCTCAAATTATGTCAAACCTAGCAGTGCATCCGCTTAAACCATAGGTTATTGGTCTCCTGAAAGCAGAGTCCTTCAGGAAGCATCAACAGCACAACTCAGCTGATACAGAACTGATTTTAAAGGTGCAATTCACAATCCCTCTTCCTTCTCATTCCCTTTGTCTGCCAAACAAAGATGAGGCCTGAGCATGTATGTAGAGGGTAATATCTTAGGGAAAAAAAAAAAAGACAAAACCAGAAGCAGGAAGTTTGAGCCATGGCACTTGATAATGGAGTTCTTGAAATCCATTTCAGCACATGGATGCTATTCATGACAATGTCATTGGTAGGAAATGTAGTTACAGGTTTTCCCAGCACAGGCAGTGTTGTTCTCTGCGGAGTCTGAGCATTGTGCATGTCTTGCACGCTGCTAGCATTTCTATGCAGGAGTCTGCCGGGTGGCAAGAATTAACATACTTGTACTGTTTATAGCTGAGGATCTCACTGATTTCTTGTATTGTACATAAAGAGGTCTGTTTTCTGAAGCCTTTTCGTGTTGAAGCACTGTTCTTTAACAGGTTTTTTTTTCAGCTACTGTTAACTGCACAGCAAGGGCATCTATTTCTCAGCATGGCATCACTGACTTCAGAGGTGATGCCCCCTTGAGGGTTTACTGCTACACCCCCTGACACTAAGTTTCCCCTACATGAAAGGGGCTTGAAGAAAATTGTAATTGGTGTTGTTAACTTAGGGTAAGCCATATCAAATTTCCTCTGAGCTGGAACGAGATCTGTAGTACTGCATATGCATATCCAAAGTGTTCCTCACTGTTAGATTGAGGAAGGCCTGGTGTTTCGCTGCTGGAATCACTGCTTGTCATCCATCAACACAAGCAGAGGGCTTTTTCCTCCCTTGCTGTGTTAGAACTGGTATTTGGCATCTGGAATTTTTTCAGTTGGAGCTGTTTCTCATAATTTCTCTGTATTTACTTCCCTTTACCCAGTTCCACATCAGTTTTTTTTGTTCTAGACAACAATCTTAAAATGTCTCTTTTGTGATCTCTAATAGCAAAACTATCTGTGGTCAGAACTGCTTTTGAGAAAATTGGAATGTTTATCAGCCTCAAGTTTTGGGTCCTAGTGGGCTGAGTGTGCATGCCTTGGGTGATCACCAAAACAGAAAAAAAGATGATGTGTAACAATTTACCTACTTAATGTTGAACTTAATTTTCCAGCCCCGTCTGAGTTTATCCCAGTTAAAAAAAGAAGGCTTTATATGCCAGCTTTGCATATTTGATGTGAAAATCATGCAGACAAAATACCAGCCTCTCAATTAAATTTTTTAATGTTTTGCATTAAAATAATGCCCATTTTTTTATTGATAAAGAAAGCATGTTATGTAATTCTTTTTTTTTTCTACTGATTTACCTGGAAGTAAATTTTTGTAAGTTTTTCTTAGTTTTCTGACATCAGCAAAAATAGAAATGTCATAGTTTGTTTATGATAGAATCAGTCACAGTGAAATAACTCTTCGAAGATGAACTGAATCTTTTGTTTAGGCTCAATCACAAAACCAAGACTTTTGCTAACCAAATCATTCCACCTTAGAGAAAAATAGTTTGACCCAAAAATGATACTTACCTTCCTTTCCCCCTAAATAATACTGAAAACAGCTATGGTACAGAATATATATATCTCTGTATAAATGGAGATCAAATGTGGTATGGAAGCATCTCATCATCCAAGCAAATATATTAAAAACACAGCACAAACCTTGTTCTAAAAGAAATCCTCATAGTTAGTGCATAGCAAGTTCATAGAGAAAGCACTACTGTTGAATAACCATGCAGTTATGACTGGTTTATATTTGTGTATGTGGTATAAGATTAATATTTCTAACAGTCAGTCTAGATTTTAAATCTTAGCCTGTTTTTTCAATTCTGTTTTTCCCTGTTGATGTCACTCTAGAGCAGAATTACAAATACCATTTTTTCTGAATTTTTTACTTTTTCTTATATGTTTCTTTTCCAGAGACAAAAGTCTTTGTCAGAAAGTAGAAAAAGAGAGCTCTTGGAAAGGACTATTGTGGAGCTTGTTGAATTTATTTCTCCTAAAACACCTAAACCTGGAGAATATGGTGGAAGGACATCAGGCTCAATGGCTTGGCGAATGGCCAGAGGTGAAATTGGTCCAGAGGTATTTAACTTTTGCACTGATGACCATCTTAGAGGTAGCTAACTAGAGCTTTTATGATTATGCTCTGCAGAGGAAGAGCATCTCATGTTAGGTAGCTAGCAGATTTAGTTAAAACAAGTGAATTATGCAAAAACATTAGGTGCAAGTTTGATGTGAATTCAGTAGAGGTCCACAAGTAAATTTGGACAATTGATGGTTATCTGTTGATTCCGGTAATGTTTGGGAATCCTTGATCTAGATGTGTTTTGTTCTTACAAATTAATAAAAAATATTTTTTCCTTTTAATAGTTGGTGTGACAGAACTAGAAAATTTAAGACAGTTGAAAACAATTGGGAAAACTTTAAAAAAGTGTTTCTATTATTAGTTACTTCCAGCTTTTAACCAATAGTAGGTTTTGACCAATTGTTTTGGTTAATAGAACAATGTGGGAGCAACTAGAATTCTGTGCTTTAAACAATCTCTTAAATAATAAGCTTGGTTGATTTTCATATCAATATTTTTTTACTATTTCCAAAAGCAAGATTTGATTTTTATTTATTTTATACTAAGATACAGTTTTCCAAAACTGTAGTCATATTTAGCTTGAGTCAGGATGCAAAGGTGTGACCTTAATCTTGGAACAATACTGACGTGAATGACTGACAATCCTAAATAGAACCAGTAAAATGAAATTATTGAATTTCATAGGATTGCTTAAGTTTGACAAACTAAGAGTTTATTACAGTTCTCCATAGTTTAGAAGACTTAATTTCTGCTTTGCTGAAACTCATAAGAACAATGAAATTTTAAAAGAAAAATAAGAGGGTGAAGTTACAAAGTTTGTACTTGAAGTTTTTTGAAGTTGGTTTGTCAACTGCCTTACCGAAGCACCTGTATATGGTAGTCACAGAATTACATTTGCTATTCAAATAACTATTTACTTATTGATTGTACAAGAAATATGCTCAACATATAAACTGTTTTATTCTTAACTCATAATTTCCTACTTAAATGTGCTAATTTTATGCTAGCTTGTTAAAAAATTACTTCTAAAAGTAATTATGTGAAAACTTTAAAAATAAAATTGGTGCTCCCCCTTGTAAAAAGGTGCGGGTCTATTGTAGGAAACTGGTTTAAAACTTCTGTTCTGCAGAAGTGGTTTTGTCCATGACCTCTCTTAAAAATGACTTTTTTTTCACTTGCAGCAAAACTGAATTGGGAAACTATGACATACTGTTTAAAAGTAACATAGTCTTTGGGGAATTTAGGCACAGGGGAATGAAGGTGCTTGTATTTTTTGCCTTTTTCAGAAAAGAAAAGAAGTACTTTTTATTCCCTCTGAAAAGGAGAAGACATCTAAACTCTTCCACCTCATCTACAATATAGTAGATGATAGTTATACACGGATTTCCAATAACAATGAAAAAATAAGTGGCTGGGAAGCAGGTGTTTGGAAGGCAGAATCTGTTTGGAGAAAAGTTGAAACAGATTGGAAAATGGTAAGACTAGCAATTATTAAAAGTATATAATCTACTGTAAAAGTATAACTCTAATAAAATAGAAAACCCTTGCCAATGTTTGGTATCAAAACCTCTCTTGGTGCCCATAGAATTTAGCTGATGTTAGTAAATGTTACTGTTAAGCTTCAGGTAAGACTGCCAGATGATTTAAGAAATTGCAAATAAATTTAGCTTGTCTTTCAGAGAGGATGACCAAATTCTCTGCAGATAGGCAAAGTCTTTGCCAGAGCACCAAATTTTAAAAAATTGCTTCCTTCTTATGCTTTGGGGGAAATGCTGTTTTATTGAAAAGCAAAAAAAAAAAAAAAAAAAGAAGAAAAAAAGGTGGGGTTTTTTTTGTTGTTTTGGAGAATAGCTCTACAGAGTATCATATCTCTTTGATACACAAAGGAAGAAATTGTCATCCTAAATATTATAGTTCCATCTGCAAGAAGGCAAAAACCTGTAAGTTATCCAGATTATTGTATACCCTGCCCAGAATCCTTCCCATCTGTCAAGACACTGAGCAGCGGAAGAGTCATATGCTCTAAATCTGAGAACTGAAGCCTGTGAGATGGAAAGGGGTTGTTTACTAGCAAACAGCTTTTCCCACAACAGCAACCAACTGTGGAACTGAACATTCCTGGCAGGGCCTATAGTATGTCACTGCTTTCTTCCTCTGCCATTTTACTTGTCTGAAGGGTCTCTGACCAAACATTTTTCTGGCTTAGGCAGTGGTTTACTTCGCATTGATGAAAATGGAGTTAGGTATGTAACTAACTGGCTTCTGAGGTTTTCTGTGCTGGATCTAAACTGACTTGCAAAATCCAAAGGGGGAATAGCTTGGAGAGGTTATGCTACAAAAAGGAGAAAGAAAAAGGGAAGAAATGGGAGAATAATATAAAAGATGTCACAACAGCATAGGCTAACAGTAGAAGAGAAGTAACAAAAACTCAGAGTGAGGGACAGCTGTTCTCTGCTTTCCTAGGATCTGCTAATAATCTGATAGCACATTATATTTTCAAATCTGCAGTGATCAGTTATCCTCACTTTTGCCAGAAACATACTGTCCTTGCAATGAAACTAACCTACAGTTCTGCTCACCTCTATTAATCAGATGAAACAGAGTGGGACCAATTTAAAAGACTAGGTGAAAAGACTTTAATCTTGTATTCAGCAGCACCTCTAAAGGATGAGTCAAAGGCCTTGAGAAATTAGGAGCTACAGCTCCAGGTGTATCTCAGGCTTATGGGAAAGGCGTGTTAGTTCTGCAGGAATTACATCCTGCAGAAAGTCTGTGTAAGAATCTAAGAATTTAAAATGACTTTTCATTAAGGGTTGTTTGTGTTATGGGAGACAGCGACAGAGGGAAAGGTTGTTTGGTGTTTGCCTGTTATTTTTGTAACTCCTCTAGTAGCTCTGCAAGATACAGCTTTGGAATTTGGTTCAGCCTCTGTCCAAGAACTTAAGAGCCAAAAGAGCCATTACAGAAATACTTCATTTATCATCTACTATGTGATGAATGGAAAGGAATTTAAATCTAAAGCCACAGAAAATGTATCTGTAGGTATTAGCCCAGGAGTAACAGAAAATAACCATCAGCTGCGTATTCTGTCTTTGCAATGTTGTTGATCAGAATGATTCAAATAAACGATCATCTTGGTCAATCTGATAGTAGCCATCTCCATCATATTTGTGTATTTTCTTGCTATTCAGTGTCACTTGACTTTATGCTACACAACGCAAACAGGTACAAATCACAGATTCAATCAGATTACCCAGAGATAACTTGGCATGCAGGGCTTAAGCAAGCAGACCATAGTACGTGATAATAAGAGTGTAAGAACCTGTAGATCTGAAATCCATGTATTTCTAAAAGGCTTGTTTTCCAGAAGAATTGCTCCAAAGAAAGAGAATTTGAATGAGTTGGTTTGTTGGTTTGGGTTTTTTTATCCGAATTCAGACTTCTTTCAAATAATTCTGGAAACAAAACAGCCAAGTTTGAAAGTTAGAGGACAGTCAAAAAGACACAAAAGAGAACTTTTTCTTTTTTTTCTGACTAAGTGCTGGAATATTATAATGGAAGACGAAACAGGCTAATGTTTAAGGCTTTTAGGGATAAAAACCTATTTTTAGCGCACCTCAACCAAGTAGTATTTAATGGAGTGTTTTGGCTTCCTTGCTCAAATACAGCAGTTCAATAAGATCTGATCAAGGGAAAGCTCTTGCTAGAACTACCTGAGATACTTTAAAAAAACCTGTGGAGATCAGCACCTTCATGAACGTTAATATTATATTCACAGGAAAACAGGGTAAATCATTAGATTTTCGTAGATGATCTTCAGTGTGACACATCACACCTTTGGGGTTTTTGAGCTTTCTTAAACATGAAAATAGGAACACTTGAATTCTGTTTTATAGTCTGCCAATGAGATTTTCCTATTAGAGTGGGATCTTTAGTGAAACATACTGCTGTGTTTTATTATCATTTTATTCTGGGTTATTCTTTCAAGATTAAAAAATAAAGAGCTAAGTCCATTCAGTATGACATTAATCAGAAGCCTGGACATGACAGAATTTTTCTGAGTTTCCTTAACCTAGGTTTCCAAAAGAATCACAGCAGTTTTCACTCTTTAACCAGTAATGTCCGTTTCCTTGGTTTGTTAATAATAGATGTTATACTTAAAAGAACTGTCAGATGCTTGTTACAAAATTTTTATGAGGGTTCACAGAACTTTAATGAACGTTAATATGGGAGAGAGACTGTTCGGCCAGATGAAGTTTAGAACAGCATTGGGACTAAATTAGATTATGCAAAGTTCTAACAGTTCAAATAACATTAATGAAGGATTTATATATGGATATCATGGGTGCTATGCTTTAACCAAGACATGTCAAGTCCTAGGAGAAAAGTTAGATGTTTTTGTGGCTTGGACTTTACTATGTATGTTGAAATACTTTAGTGTTCCCTAGTGAAGGGCTATGAAGACGTACCATTACCTAACTGTGAAACAAACTTAAGGATGAAAGAATTTTAATATATAAAATTGTATTTAGTACAGCTTTAAAGGTTCAGAGGCTTGACAGAGAATGAGTGTGTTATGTTAAGATTTTTGTGTCCTTGTTAATTCGATGTCTGTGGTCATCTCAGTTTTTGACCAAATCTCAATTTGGTCATATCAGTTTTTGACATGTCTTCTTTCCATTTAGGTTTATTTAGCCCGAAAAGAAGGGTCATCCTCTGCTTCCATCAGCTGGAAGTTTGAGTGCAAGTCAGTCGGTCTAAAAATAGATAACATTTCAGTTAGAACAAGCAGTCAGACTTTTCAGAGTGGAAGAATACAGTGGAGACTTTGCTCTCCAAAAGCAGAAATTGCTCTGATGGGAGGTAAGTGTAAAATTTAAATAATGAATTATGTCACGCAGCAGAGGTGTAACTGGAAATAAATAGTTTATATGGAGAAAGTACTGTGCAAATACTAAAAATGAAATGCGAATACTTTTTCACTTTTTCCAACTCAGTGTTTCTTAGCAAGGTCCAGAAAATACTGTGCATTTAATTAACACTGGTACAAAACCAGTTATATTAATATATACAACCCTACCTGCAACAGAGCAGGGCTGGCAAGAGCAAGAGAGTGCATACAAGACAATAGTGTTTTACTATGAATGATAGGTGCTTCTATGTCTGGTGGCATCAATCCTGACTAGGTCCTCTGAACATGAGTGTTAAACAAATAATAACTAAAAATTTGTAGCTCGTGGTTTGTTTTTTTTCCCTGCCACTAATGGAGAGATGAATTTGAGTAGGTGCAACTGAGATCCTTAAACATCCATTACAACGTATACTTTTTAACATGCATTCTAGCATTATATACTGTCTGGAGCAGTGGCTTACTGAATTATTTATCTTTTCCTCCGATAGATAAAAATCTTTGCTCCTATTCAGATTTTTCTGGTGCAACGGAAGTTATGTTGGAAGCAGTTCTAAATGGAGGGGATGGTGAAGTTGCATGGCAACACACACAGCTGTTTAGAGAGAGCTTAACAGGATGTGGAGAAAATTGCTTGGAGATAATTATAAAGCTCAGTGACCTCTGAGAATCTGAACTGCAGAGATGTACTTTGGATTCCTCAAAGACATTATACTATGGATACAACATGAAGATTTGGTTGGCAATTCTTCTTCATCCTGCTGGCTGGCAATTCTTCTTCATCCTGCTGGCAGCTTATTTCCTGTTTCACTGCTTCCATTAAACCAACTTGAAACTGCACATGTATTGAATAGGTAAACATCACAATGAAAACTTCTTTGTCTGTAAAACAAACACCAAAATTAAGGCATTGAACCATAAAGTATGTTTTCTTAAACTTTACAATGAAAACGAAATAATTTTTAGCAAAACTCGACCATAGGAGCACAAAGCAGTTGTACTTGATTTTAATTTGGAGTTTTGGGATTGGCTTCCTGTTTTTTGGGGTTTTTTTAATAATCTACTTGGAAAAACAGTTTGAATTCTGTTTCCCAATTACAACAGATGCTTTTGATGGTCTTAAAATATTTTAAAGAATAGTAGAAAATTTAGACATTTTAAAGAAAAATATGATTTTGTGTAATATCAGAAGTGCTGAAATTAAGTTAGTTTCAAGATTACTTCAGAATTTCCTTGTTGCAATCTAAGTATTAAAACTGTGTTTAATACCTAGAAATATTTGGAAGCCTGAAGGTTGCTAGAAACTAATTTTGAAAGAAGTGGTCACATGTACCTAAAATTGTCATAGCCTATGGTATGAAATTGAGACTTAAAACTGAGTAAGAAATCACAATTTTTTTCTATGAAAAAATAGGTTATTAATTATAAATACTTTCTAATTATACAAATTCAGATTTGCTTAATAAATCTTTTTAAACGTAGGCATGCAGGTTGAAATCTTCTTAAGCTATTGTCTTGAGTTGCTTTGAATACTATACCCAAATTCGATGTAAAAATATATACAAATTTTCTGTTCATTAATGCAGTGTTTAAATTTATTTTAAGTCATATAATAAAAAATGAAAAAATGCCATCCAGGAGATGTCAGATGTTGCAGTGCTGTGAATAAAGCATGGAGTGAATGTTCAAATTAGATAGTCTTTATCAGAGAATCTGAGGAAGTCTGTGGCTGGATACAAGAAATTTTCTATTATAGGACTAAAATGCAAAGTTCAAACTGTAGTTTTATTTCAAAATAAATGAGAATTAGGGTTGATGTTCTCAAGATGAGTGTTTTTAAAGTTTTTCTTATATTTTCTGACCTTTCCAACCTCTGTATATTTGAAATTATTGTCAAAAATAATTTATGTTGAAATAAATGCTTACTGACCTTTCAACAAATCTAAGCAAATACAAAACTATTCAGATTTTATTAGGAAACTGCAAAGGCACAGTGAATGCAGGTGTCAAAATGATCACACAGGCATCTTAAAATGTAGTAGATTATGGCAGTTTAGGAGTGACAGAATGATGCATGATGGATTATATACTTCTGAATGTAAATTGACAGTTTACGAGGGGGATTAGGGAGGGTCTCACTCCCTTAGCACAGAACAACACAGTGACAGGGTACTGTGTGGAACGTTGTTCATCAATACCTGGGTAATGCAAGGTGAATTTGCCAGTCTCCATTCAAAACTCTCCTGTATTTGGTTTCAGCTAAATGCTTTTTCTGAGATTTTAATGGGAACCAACAGAAAAGTATTTTAGACTAAAATGTATACTATCTTGAAAGAAAAAAAGGAAAAAGAAGACTCAGTGAAACCAATCCACAGAAATGTTTCCACTTCATATTTTGATAGCTGAAAAGGTTACTGCTTTAAGACAGAAATCATGTTTTTGCATTATATTACTTATAAGGACCTTGAGCACTTGCAGAATTCCTTAACTGCATCTGATGATTTGAAAGCAGAAGGCAGAATAAATTTAAAAGTAGTAAGATAAAGTAATTTTCTCACAATTTTGGTCAGAATCTCTGGGGGAAGAGTAAGAGCTGCAGATAACTTAATAAAAGAGGAGAGTAATTGAAGTCCATTATTAAAATGCTTAAATGAATTAAAAAGATTGAACGATTGAAAAATGCCTTACCAATCTAATTAATGAGAAAGTACTTCTGTATTTGTAAGATCACATGCAATGAATAGAAGTGCTTATTTTATGAAAGGATTAATAAGTAAAACACTCAGACTGAATAGAGCTAATATGAAAAATTTAAATGTAACTCCTTCAGGTGTCTTTTGGAGTACCCTATAAACTGAACACTTTGAATCTCTTCCTGCATAAGCTATTATAAAAACACTAGTTTTCTCTGCTGATCTCCATTTTAGTGCAAATCTTAATAGTTTTTGTATTGTTTTTTTTTAAACTGGAGGTAATTCCTCATCCATAGTTGCTTAATATTAACTTACACTATCCTGAATTTGCAATATTACACGGTGGAAAGATCTGTACTGCAATCTACTCTAAAAGTATGGGTATTAAGTTATGCTGGCAATGATATGATACTGGATGAGTAGTAGATGTTGATCAGGGCACATGTAGCTAAAAGTCAATGCTTACTCAACTTCTTAGAAGTTTGAGGAGGTGAAGGTTAAATGGGGTTAAATTAAGAAATGTATGACTTAATACAGGTAAAATCAGCGATGTTTTCAAGAATTCAGCTTAGTCTGGTACATTTTAAAGAACAACTAGCTGTCCAGCATGCCATGGGTGCCTTCCAAAGCTGAGGTGTAACAGTGAAATCTTTTCGATCAAAATTTGCATAAATACTGTACTACCCAGTTAATTTTTGCAAACTGATTTTGGAGTGCATGGTTTCCAACAGAACTATATGGGAGCCTGTGCACAGAATTCCTCCTTTCAAACAGGCATTTGTAACACAGTTTTCTGTCTTAGAACTGATCGTACTATTAATTTCTTTGTATCCTGTTTTGATGCTGAGTGCTGCATGCAAAATAGCAACTGTTACAGGCAACCCACTTCATTATTGGTAGTAATTTCCTACACCTCAGGAAGTTGCTGAAAAGATATATCTTTAAAACATATGAAGGAAGCCCCTTCTAGGCAGTGTGGAAAGAAAGCCCAGCTATGCAGGAATCAAGCAAACTTCAGTGTAAATTATATACTTGCTTGCATTGAGAAGTAAGTAATGAAAATTTTCTTGTCTGGTCCTGTATGATAATCTGTTGCCTTTACTCATCTGTTATCCATGGAAGATTTTTCACATCTAGTGATCTATGTGTGAGATATTATCCCTATTATGTGCAACATCAGGAAATGTAGAACACTAAAAATAAAGTATGTTTGTCTCCATAGAGCAGTGGAATGAAAACAGATGGTAGGCAACACATATGGCTGCCAGAAGCTGGCAACACCCATTTGCAGAGTTCTTGCAGCTCAAAACAAAACAAGCCAAAACAAAGGAACTCAAAGGGGAGCAGAGATTGTTCCAGGCAGATATCAGGATATCTGTCCTCCAGGTGCACGCTCCTCATTACTTTACCTTCAGTTGGTAAAGCTAGAAATGGAAGTATACTACTAGTTAAGAATTGAATGGACCTCCTTAGTATTTGTCAAAACTATAATTTATTAAGTATTGGTATTACTTAAAATAAATCTCTAATTTCCACTCTAGGTTCAAACCTCTGGTTTTGGACAAAATTTAAAATTTTGCCAAGTAATTCAACATAAAAAAATGTGTCAATATTGAAGGAACTTCTCTGTCACTGCTTCACATCATATGGAGGGTCAGGAAAGAAATTGCAGACAGGTGACTTCCTTAAATAGAGTTGCTGGAATAGACCTATGTCCTTTCTAGAATTTGAATTTTTTTTTTTTCCATTTATTCAACTTTGTGGTTGTTCTGAAGGTTCTTTTATGGGGTGCTATTGTTGCGAGCAGTGCTTCATGCCTTGTAGCTTATGGCCTCTCTAAGCAGTAATCAGTGATGTAATGTATATTACAGGTAACTATAGAATTGTTTGCCATATAGTGTCATCAACATAAGCAGCAGGAAAGAATAATAGCACTAATATCTGGGACAATTCTATGTTCTTTATGCTAATCTTGAATATTTAACCCAAGCGGAAGGACGGTAGAGTAAAAAGAAAAAAAAGTCTTCAGTAGGTTGATACAGTTTCTTCTTTCCTAAAGTTATGGAACAGAATTTTGAGACTGTGTTATGGCACTTAAAAATGACCAAGGAACAAGCCAAGGGCAAACAGCCTTAAATATTTGTATTTTAGATGTGCAGATATTATGAAATGTGTAAGGGTTTACATGTGACCGTCTGAATAAGAGAACAGGGGTTTTTCCATTGTTAAGATTTTTATTCTTGTTCTTAGTCTTTGTTTTTTTTATGGTAAGCTTTATAATGAAGCTATTAGCTTTGTTTATAATTAGCCTGCTTCAGTTTCTGTAGCTTTATCTTTTTCTACACATTTTCATCTAATGTAAAATACATTTTAATATGCTTTAGTTTATGTGGAGAATTGTAGCTGTATGGTAAGTACACTATAACAGAAATTAAGTTGATTTCTTTTTTTGGTTGATAAAAGGGATAGATTAAAAATATTCAAACTCAGCAAAACAAAACAAAAAAAAGCAATCATAATTAAAATTGATGACACCCAGAAACCAACAAAAATAACAGGACTTAATAAAATTTTATGGTGAATGAAAATGTAATGGACTACATAAGTGGTGCTGGCAAAAGTAGCTTCCATGACTGCCCCTGTTTTTGAGGCATTATTCTATGTGTTCATTTGTATTTATGTCCCTTAAAGTTTTCAGTAGAAGAAAATTGCTCAGAGTAGTGAACAGCTTTTTTGAAAAGCAGTCTAAGATTTAAGGAATATCTGTTTTTAAATATTTTTTATTTTTATTAATCTAAGCTGTATAATTTTAAAATTAAGAACAGGGTCCTGCTTGCTTGTTACAGGTTCTTTCTTCATTCCAGTGGATAATTGGGATCTTTGATTTTGGAAAATGTGTGTTTAGTGGCATATTGTAGCCAAGAGCTTTAGGAGCATGCTATCTGTAATGATTTTGAAATTTCAGTGTGGCATTGAGCACCTACAGATACTTCAAGGACTGAGTGTTAAGTGCTGGTTAGCTATGACCTTCTATTAGAGGTCTTAAAAATTGGAGGAAAAGGTGATTTCACTATGCATTTTGATTGTGATGTTTCAGTGTACGTTCTGTTAATTTGATCCTCTTGTTACATGATGCTATGTGTTATTTCATATTCTTGGAACTTCAGTAATATAGTGTATGTCTCCCATATCCTTCAAGTCCCAGGAGAAAATATTTCCCCCCCTGAAAAACATCAGCCAGCAGTTTATCTCTGTCACAATCAAGAGGAAGTGCTGAACTTAATTTAGATAAGCAATTCAGATAACAATATACAGACTCCCTTGTGAAACAGTCATAAGGAAACCAGCTGACATAAGAAAATGAAGACATCCAAGAGTAAAGTTTAAGCAAACTCACAGTAAAGTAGGTGGAACAGTTGGTCACAGTCTTTTAGAGCAAATGGAAACACCAGCGAAGTACAGAATGGAAGGAGAGAGACTCACTTCTTGCTTCTGCGTTACCATTGTGATGAGATGGATAGAAGGTAATGGAATATATGTGTGTCCAGGCTTACATTATATCAAAAGTCTAAATAACATACTTAAACTGCAGCAGTTTTTACTTTTAGCCAAAGTGTCAGGGAAATATATGGTATATTAAAAAGCAAAGTTCACCGCTGGCAAAAAATATGTAAAACTTTATTGTCCAAAAGGGAAGTGCCTGCCTGTGGACTGCATTAAGAATTGTGGAGCCATTCTGGTTTGGTTTAGTAAGAAGCATGCGCCAAACTGGTTTTGATTTGTGTCTTTTCTTTTGTTAGGTTGTTTAGATAGGAGTTTTTTGCCTAAGTATGCTTACTAATTTCCATGATGCTGGCAATAATGGTTTCAAAGAAAATACTCCCCCCCCGTTCAAAAATTAAAACTAAAGATTGGAATAAAAAAAAACAAAACCAACACCTCCATCAAGGAGGTAACAGGACAAACAGGAAGTGCAGGAAGTGTTAGAGGCTGCAGTTTAATTTTAACACTTGAGGATAGAAAAAAGTTGAGATCAAGTTAGCGCTGATAAATGAATGTCAAATTTGCATCATTAAGGATTTATTTAGCAAAACAAGCTAATTGTTTCATTTTTTTCATAAATATTTTTGAAAGGAGTTTGTATCATCATGGAGCCTTTCAAAAGGAAACTGTCTTAGCAAATTCTTGCTTAAGCGTCAGTACTATGTATGATCTGTCTTTATAAGAAGTTGTCTCGACCCCTAACAACATTATTATTGGTATCAGTTATTCCTCTACTTCAGTCAGTCTTTGATAATGTTTTCTTTAAATAAAAATTCATTTGATTTTTTTAACAAGGGTGAAAACCCAGGGTTCATATTCACTGCAACAAACATTGCAATTTTTCTTGACTGTGTGCTGTGACTGTCTATAATCTGCAACTTCATAGTTATGTTTCACATTTTAAGGCTTGCCAGTAATTCATATTTGTACACTAGTTTATTGCTGAAAAAAATTAATGAATGACAGAAAGATATGAAGAAATGGGCATTCAGCCAGTCCCAAATATATAAATAACTTTCTGAAGACACAGGGAGATTTACATGCATTTCTGGCCCCCATGATAGGAAACAGATTAAGAAACATTTGCCAGAGTACATTTACCTTTTTTATTTCATTTACTTCACATACAGGACTGATTACCAACCTTTTGTAAATAATCAGTGAAAAATACAAGGTCCGTCTGTGAGCAGAGGATGGAGGCAACGTGTGCCAGTGGAAGAGTGGCTGAAAAATTGTATGTGTAGAAAAAAAAAGGAAATAATACCATTCATTTTTACAGAACATGTGTTTTACTGGCATGTGATAAATTCGGTGGAAATCAACTAGAACCAGTTGTATACCTAGGATTGAACATTAAATCCATAACTGGGGGATATTTTAATTGAAAAAATTGTAGGGAAGGGACATTCCAGTCGTGTAGTGTTACTTGTGGGTTGAGCAGGAGTAACCACCAGCAGTACTGGTTAGTGCATTTTGTATTTAACACATATTGGAATGACAAAACCAGCACTAGTATTATATATGAGCATTAACTGTATTAGTAGTAAGATGGATGTATACTACAGTGCAGCATAATCAGATGCTTTTTTAACATCTGATATCCACTGTCCCCTGGGGTAACCCTCCCTGTTGTTTTCACTGTTAAAACCCCTTCCAAATTTCCCTTCTTCTAAACTAGTGGTTTTCATCCTTTGAAGCAGTCTCTGCTGTGGTGATCAAGGCAATGTTCCAGGGCTCTTAGGTAAGATCTGGAGGCTTCCACAACATGGCTGGATTCTGTCCTTTTCTTGCTTCCTCTGTGTATTGCAGTCTGATATCCCAGCCCCCCCTTCCAGCTTCCATGTATTCCCCAGCTCATGATAGCTGCTGTTCCTTCTTCTCTAATGGGCAGTGGGGGACCCCTGGTGGCCTAGTGGTTAGCATGCGGGACTCTCACCGCTGCGACCCAGGTTCGAATCGCAGTCCCCCGGGCAGATGGAGCTCATTAGCCCTGTGAGGCCATCCATCTATGAGAAGGTCACTCTAAACAAACCTACGTCCTGAGGACCTCACTGCCATTGTCCAAATTTGCTTGGCCCCGGCAGATGAACCTTAGGATTAAAGGGTGGGCTCAGTTCAGCGCATGCTATGTCTCACCTAAAAAATCCATTGCACAGGCTGGAAAGGTAAAAGACCTTTCCCAAAATCTTCGTTCGCGAAGACTGGCCATTATTATTATTAATGGGCAGTGGGAGAAAGGAAGCTGTGAGGATGACAGTAACATGGTCTGCTGAGGGAATTCCTTGAATGTGGTCCTCTGAATCTGCCACATTCTTCATTGCTGGGAGATTTTGTTGACCTCTTTTATAATTTTAATTCCTACCTGCTTTTTGGGGGTGGTAGTGGTGGTGTGTCCACAGCCTTGGTGTATTCATAGGACAACTGAATCCTCACTCCGTATCATTCCAGTAATGTGTCCCTCAATAAGCATTCCTCACTCCTGTGTTCCCAGCATAGTTCCTGTTCCCAGCAGGCCTACCGGCCACCGATGGTAGCCTGGTGCAGACCTGGTAACAGAGGCCTTTCCTCACACCACTTTGAGACCCACTGTCATCCAGGAGCCTAAGAAGTGAGGAGAGTGGTGTAGGGCCCACAAAGCAGGGGAAAGGGAAGCTGCAGCCATTCAAAGGGAAGGATGTTAGGACCAACATTAGAACCGAGAATGTTTTTGTATGTTTATAAATACAGTTCAGAAAGGTAATGAGGCTCCTGACCAAAATAAGTCAGCAGATTTTACTTCTTGGGAAAACTGTTCCTCACACCTTATAGAAACATTACAGAAGGACAACTGAAGAAATTGCCATGAAAACTCAAATGAAGGATTATACATTAAATTTGCATTAAGTTTGCATGCTATGCTACAAATACCTGTTGAAAGGTTATACTTTCAATTTAACTGAGAGAATAACCCAAATACTGAATTGAGAATAAAATTTTTATTTCATGTCTTTTTGAAGGATTAACTATTGCTTTTTATAAATGTGCAAAGACCTGTAGGAGTAGAAATGCAAAGCACAACACCCACGTCATTAACATGTTAATTCTTTTAGAGGGAATTGAAAAAGCAGTTTGAACTATTATGGTATTTGCATCTTCATGCTACTCTGTTACAGAACCTGTTAAACAAGCAATGGCACTGGCATAGTTAACAACCCTGTAGGGAGCACCAACCTTACAGATCATGGGATATCCCACCATGGCCAGCATAGGAGTAGCATAGATCAAGAGTGGGATGACAGGTGCTGGAATCTTCTTTCTACTCATGAAACACAGCAGATTTAAACATTAAACAGAAGCTGGATGGAGACATGGGAGTGCCATGTTGTGTGTGTGCGCTCTGTTGGAAGAATGTCTATTGTACTGGGCAGCTTGGAAGTGCTGTGTGCTGTGCTGCACAACGAGGTGTTTGGCTTTGTGGCTAAAAGCAGTCATGCTGGTTTGCTGAAGCACCTCAGAGCTGGAGCATGTGCCTTGGGTTATGTTTGATTGCTGTAGCTCCTGCTATGTTCCCATGAGTTGGTTAATGTGCCTGCCTATGTGGCCTGTAACTGTGCTCTGTGGTAATCGGAGAGTTGGTATGGTTCCTGCTTTGCTGTACTTTAACAAAAACAATCAGAAAAGAAAGCATTGTTTGCTCTGAATTCTCTTCAATTCTGCACAGCAACTCAAAATCAGTACCTTTAATTATTTGGGAGAATGGATAACGTGATTAGAAAGCTGAGGAAAACTTTATGATTTGAGAATTAAATGTCAGAAAGAACCATATGTATGTAGTTGATCTCTTAAACTTTAGCTATTCTGTGACTTCAAGTAGTTTCATTGTGTTTTCAGTCTTTATGCTCATGTGCTCTTTCATCATCATTGCTCATGTCCCAGAAAACTGAGTCCAACATATTTTGAGAGAAATGATAGAAAATAATGAGCAACTGAAAAAAACAGGTTAGCAAACCTGAGGAATTCTCATGCATGCCTTTGGAACTAACAAGTGCCTTTTCAATAAACTGACTGCAAGATGTAAAGTAAAAAAAAGAGCTTCCATGTTTCCCATCATGAGCCACAAGAGAAATGAACTCAGCAGAAAAATGTCATGTTTCAGTAGCATGTCAAATATATCTCAAAGGGTACAGGAACACAAAAGAATCTGTAATAATATCTCTGTCTTGACCCAAAGAACTAACGTCAGTACTCGTTACAAGGTAAGTGGAATTCTGACAGCGTCAAATAGTTTCAAAATCTGCTAGAAAAGATATTGATGCATAAATTGCATTTCTAATTTAAGACACAGCAGAGGAAAAAAAATGTTAAATGGGACAGAAACTGATACTGTGTTGCAATTTCTGGATAATGTGTAATGCCTTTTCATGAAAACCTGACAAATTCATTGCATCGATTACCCGGAAATAAAAGAATGTGAGCAGCAGTAAAAGCCAAGATACAAGAAAGCACACTACATTCAGATAAATTTCAAGAGCTTCAGAGCTTCCCACTCTTTGAAGGCTTTCTGGAATAAAAACTTCCAGAAGAAGAACATGTGTGGAATAACACGGCTCAGTGAAAACCAGCTAAATAAAAAAGAAGGTGAGTTGTTATTACAACAATTCAATAGCATGATGCTAAAAACTTTGGCATGAATTTACTATGAAGCACAGTACAGGAAAATGTATTCTAACTGTTATATAAGAACACAGTCTATTGCTAAGTTGTTCTTTGCAAAATTAGTTTTAAAAGAATGAGGGATATGATTATTGTGTAACAGTTAACCGATGTGGTGCAAAAGTGGTTATGCTGCCTTCTTTCATATTTTGGTCTGTCACTAAGGTAAAACATACAGTACCTCTTTTTAAAGTTCTTTGCTTCATAGTTTGCAAGAAATGGAGGAATATTCTAGAAGAATTGCAATGATGAAAAACATTTTTATTTACTGTTCTACAAATGATTTCAAAAAGAAATTTATAAAATAACGAGGACTACTGCTTCCATATTCTTTAGACTAAAAAAAACCCCCACAAATATATCAAACCAAGTTACTTTTAATGCATCCTGTAGGTGAAAAATTTTATTCTAGAACATTAAAATGAATTAAAAAATTATTAAGGCACATATATTTGAAGTCGTTCAAAAGATTGTTTTCTTTCCTCACAGGTGACAGACATGAATCTTAAAGAAAGAAATGCTGTGATCAGGATGCAGCTTTCTGAAGTGCTCAGAAATGGAGAGATGCTTTTGGAACCCATGCTGTGCTGAAGACCTAGATTGAGATTCCCAGATTCTAATATAAATGTGCCATAGCAAAGGGCTGGCTAAATAATTCCTGAGTAGTCAAACACATTGTCCTGGCCAATACTGAAAGCTGTTGCTACTGCAACTTCTGCTACCTCTACCAGCAGTGGCCACAGTCATAGTGGGCAAGAGGCATATAACAACCACTGATTTGGATGATTTTACTTCAACTAAAGACTGAGGTAATGTGTTCTTATTTTCTTAAATAAAAACAGGAGGGCCCTAAGGAGCACGAAGAATCTATAGGTAAATGGGAGCAATATAAGGTAGGTAGTGGAAAGAGAATATGAGCAGTTTTAGTTGGGTAAAAATAGAACAGGAGACCATAACCTAGACATAAAAACATTTATTGTGTTGCATTTGCTACTCTATTTACCCATTCTCGTAATAAATGCAGCAAGACTAAAATACTAGGGAGAAACACCACTATTGAAGCAAATAATGGAGGACAGCTGATATCTTGGAGACAAACATTCAAGACCCAGAAATACCAATGTGTTAAAGGATCTAAAGCAATAACAAAAGATTTTTTATGCATTTCTGATCTTCTTTGCTTAATATTAACACCTAATGAAAATAGAGAAGGGCATGAATCAGCTAGCAGTGACCATTTTTAAACATTGCTTGTTTAATCATACAAACTGTTGAATTACACAACTCCTACTGAAATAAATAGGAACTGTTGCTGTTGAGCTCTGTTACAAATTAGGACACCTGGGAAATTGTTGAATAGCTGATCTATAGCAAGTAATTTTGTTAGGCAGTTGTAAATTTGGATAATGCTTATGTTTAAGTGTGTGGCTGAGTATTGTGCACATTTTACCTGTTCAGGTCTAACTTTTTTTTTTTAAATTTTTTTAGTTCAAGTGTACATCTGACATAATTAATCTGAAACAATGCATTTGAGCAAAGGGAATTTTTAGTAAACAGGTTCCTGGAAAGATAAACAATTTAAGTCAGATAGAAAAGAGTATTCGCAAAACCATATTATTATATAAACTTCCTCTTCTAAACTGCTTTGTAATTGTCAGAAGCACACAGTGAGCATGTTCCCTGTGTTGTGGACTATAAAAGAGTAATTCAAATTTTGGGGTATCTAGTACCAAATCAAACCCATCATGATCTAATGATTCAAAGCACTAAACCAGTATAAACTCAAGCTGCCAGTACAAATTTGCTCAAAGGGTTTGTTCATAAATTTGTTGGATGGGTAACTTCAAACTGTCTGACTGTCTGTGGTTCTGCTAGTCTGCACCTGACTGGACCCTTCATAGTTAGCCCAGAATTTTCTTTTTGGTAGTTCCTTCTTATTGTCTTCCCCACTTTCTGTGCTCAGGTTTATTGTTTCCTGATGTCTTCATGTGTGCCTACCCTAACCCTCTTTCAGTTGGGTGTTTATACATCATTCACTCAACTCTTTCTGTTGTTCTTTGCCTCCATTATTTATTTATCCAAATTTTCCAAAACTTGTACCCTCCTCCTCTTTCTGCCTTTGACCTCAGCGTAAGCTATGTGAGTGCACTGGCCACACCTTAACGACATGCTCTGCCTCGATGGAGGTTGAGCCATCTGCTTCTCTTGGGTCTTCTCTGAGACTTTCCTCTTCTTGGATTGCCACGAGAACCACACAACTCCATTCTGAGAAAGGAAATGCAAATGCTCATCCTGACCTAGTCATCATCAATTCCAGTCAAAACTGGTGGTACAGTGAAGCTGTACAGAAAAGCTTGTCCTTCCTGTTTCCTTCCCGTAACTACTAATCATAAATCAAAACATAATTTATCAGAGATGATTGAATTTTAGCTCAAAAGAGCAAAGTACCATCTCTTTAGATATTTTCCAGAATAGTGGGCTTCTCTGTTGTTTACATCAGTCATCACTTTTCCCCACAGATTCAACATATCCATGCATGCCTCCTTCACCTTCCTGCCTCCCAGGAATGAGTAGACATAAACTGCTATTAGGAAGCAGTCTTGATACTCACTCTGGATCCATCATGGATTTCTGTCTGGAAGGCTATAGAAATACATTGGTAATGGGAACCTTCAATGAGCAAGGAGATTGGTGCTGGGTAAAAATTAATCACCACTCACATTTTCTTGCCCAAAGAATCTTGGATGGACTTCTAGGAACAAAATTCCATGTCTTAGCCAAGAATATATTGCCCTTTGAAAAGAGAGAGCTCCTTTTCAGGAGTTTTCAGGGCTGGCATAGAGCGACAGGAAGAAAGGGGTTATGTGGCTAACACAGAGAAAAACTACTCAAGTGAGGCAAGCCTGGCATGCTTTACTGTGGTCAGCACCCTGAGGTCAAGGGAGTGTCTGTGAATGGCATGCCATGTCCAAACCTTGCTGGCTGTTTGCATTCTCCACACTAATTAACAATGCCATAATGCAGTTGGTGATTCCCAGCCTACAAATGATCACAGCAATCTGCCTCTCAGCTCAGATAACTGCTGATGGCCACTACCATGTCATGTATGTTCAGCACAGATCTCAAAACACATCACCTTCTCTCTTATGTGTATCTTTCTGTTGTCTTTGCCCCACCTCAGCACTTGAAGCTTTTCCCACTGTCACCAACTCTTTTAAAAACCTCAGATGTTAATAGCATGGATATTCATTTTATTCACATTGAGAATTCCTCCCAGCAGGGCCAGCTCAACCTCCTTTGCTTCATCCCCGCATGCAACTTCTCTCGCCCTATGTGTTCACTGCACAAGGAAGCTTTCTCCTAGAAAAGGAACTTCAGTACAAATGTATTTAATTACTATGACCAGCCCCTGCCTTAGCAGCAACTCTGTTTATGCTGCTCGGAGAAAGTGTGTCACAGTTTAAGACTGAGCTGACAGTGAGGACACTAGATGGACTTGGATACTAAAGCACTTCTAGTCACAGTTAAATATTTGATGTTAACAAGTGACACCACTTCCACATTCTGTGTGAGAGGCAGTGCAGTTCAGGACAGAAGCCAGGCAAGTCAGCATGAAGGTCTCTAACACAACCTGCCTCTCCTGCAGTGGGGAAATGGTTCGGTCCTGGGGACAGTCAGAGAGGTCAGTGCAGCGGTCCCAGCCATGCAAGGGCAGTCCAGGTGCAGGGCCTTGGGGTCCCTGCAGTTAACCCTGGGGCTTCTGCTGGACGTCTTCCCTAGCAACAACCTGCCCTGCTCCAAAGTCTTCCACACCTCTGGCAATAGAACAGCAATTAACAAGTTAGTTATGGGGGAGTAATTAAAGAGTAAGCAGGGTTCAACCCCTTCAATCCCTCTGCCAAATTGTCACTGAGTGGCATGTTGTTCTTGGAGGACTAAGATGGAAATGACCTGGTGTTTTCCAAGAGACTGGTTGTGGACCAGTCTGGCCCCAGAAAAAGCTACTGACAAACATGCCATGGATACATCAGACATGTGAGTAAGTCCTGGGCAAGGTTAAGATGAGAATGTCAGGCAGTGCATTGACAGTTTGAATAGCCACAGAAAACCACTAGTGTGGGCTCTTACTAATGCAACAAAGGTATTTGAAATACATTTGTGTAAATATCCATGACCCAGCTAAATTTATATTGTTAGATGATCCAGACATGGGTAGACTTTTCTTAAATAGCTTGGAATCATGGCCTGAAGCTCATTCACAAAGAAGGCAGTACAAGTATGTTGATCACTGACGTATTGTTCTACCACAATCCTACTTAATAATTTGATCAGTTATTTCACAATTACGTTAATGAATTATGATGAATTTTTAAAATGCAGTACAATATGGAAATAACTATATTGCAAATGTAAATATTTTATATTAAAATATGCAATGTTTGTTTACACCTTATTACAACTACATACAATGTGGAATGTATAATGTAATGGGCATCAACTTAGTTCCATAAATATTTTAGAACAAAATTACACTTTTTCCTGTGTAGTTTGCAGAAAACTGAGAGCTGTGATTGGTCATTTAGGTAAGTGGTTGTATCCAGGTATGCTCTCAGAGTAGATAAATGTACACAGAAATACTTAAAGACCATGCGTACAGCTGTCTTACTGCTAAAAAAATTGAACACAAAGTAATGTTACAATAAATATTTTGCTTACTAAAACCAGTAGTGAAACTGGTTTAAGTAGATGATTGTTTTGAAAATTTGTAGGGTACTTCTATTTATATTATGGTCTCTAACTATGAGGACAAGTGAATCTCCAATGAATTGAAATAAGACTTTGTGTATATTATCTCAAGGAGACTATTAATTTAAAATAACACATGATAAGTGTAAAGTATTTGACATAAACTGGTAGTGCATGATAAGGCAAGTGGCATCCAGTGAAGAAATTCCACTCCTATCAAAATGTTATGGTGCTTAAATTTGATTCATGCTCAAATTTAATTCTGTGTTTGTTTTAGCAGGGATCACTCAAAATGTGATGAGAAGTCTCGTTTCACTGCGCTACCTCTGCAATCCATGGAGACAGCTGCTTTGTCCCACAATTCTACATGGCTAGGAATGCACCCACTCAGCCTACACATATAAGTATTAGGATAAAACCAACATCAACAATAAGCCAGTAACATGCCATGCAGCTAGCACAGTATATGATGAGAATTAAACAAAGATCAACTTGGACAAAGTAATTTCAAAGACTAAAGAAAATGCTTGGAGGAACATCAATATTTCCTCCTATATTTGCTCCAGCATGACACATAGACTGAACATGTCTGACCATGCACATTCAAAGATCAGTAACTGCCAAGAAGAAACTCCCTCCCGCTGTCTTTCTCTAATATATATGTAATTGGCTGTCTTCAAACTAGATCGCTATCTGCTAATTGGCTAAGGATAGAGGGTTGCAAAAGGCACACTTCCCACACTAAGAACAGCCTATTTACTAAACAGCTGGAGCTAATGAGACCAGAGTACACTAATGTTTGTGACTTGCTCTATTTCTGCTGAATGCAGTAGTGGTTCTCTGCCAATGCAGAAAGCTTTGAACAGATGCACTCATTCTGTTTTCTCTGGTCCTCACAATATTCATTGCAGCAGTCCTGGTTTGCTGTACATGATTCATTTTAATGGGTCCTACCTATAAATTTGAGAGTTTGAAAAAAAACACACACCACTGTTCTAATCAGCAAGCCCCAAATTCTGAAGCACTAGGCAGAGCCCTGCAACTGTTACCTTCTTCTAGTTCTTCGAGAAACACTGTTTCTTATCTTGCTCAAAGTAGAACAAAACACAGCCTACAGCTCAGAGGTGGAAGCAGCCGCAATAAAACTGGGCTGGAACAGATAACTTACTGTCCCTTCTAGGCAAATGCCATTATTTTCCATAATCCCTGTGCAGCACTTATATATTAGTTTAATAAGTTCCTTAGAAACTGGCAGGGTAAAATTATGTTAAATAAGCAATATTTACAAGAAATTCTTCTGATCCTTCCCTTGAGGCATAATTGAACATTACAACTGGCTCCTCAAAAGCAGCTGCTCCATTCCAATCCCTTTACTTCTAAGGAAAAGCATTTTGCAAAAGGAAAAATCTTTAAATTATTGCTCTTCCTTTGAAATTATTCTCTTTGGATATCAATTTGTCTGCTATCTCAGATGCAGTGCTCCTACTAATCCCTCCTTTTGAGACTTTACATTTGGAATTATTCATGGAGTGGAACAGGCTGGACTAGGTAGGTCCTTTGCATTTCACACAGCAGAATGAAAATTACTAATTGAGAAGCTACATGTGGTGAAACATTTTTCTATGTCAAAAGAAAAAGCTTGTCAAAAAAATCTATTATTGCAATACTTATGGTCATATATATATATTTTACTTTTGGTGGAAAGTATCTAAAATGGTACATATTTTTCGTGCTGATACCTAAAATGACATGAATTTTGGGCTTCATACACATGCCGTTTAGGCCTAGGTAGTAGATGTTAAGTTACAGTACAGGGTTTTTTTTTTTCCAAAACGGCAAATATTTTAGAATAGGGTTGTGTACTGTGTACAGAACAGGGTGTTGTGTTCTGTGACTCTATAAAAGGACTTCACAGGGTGATGCTCAAGTGTAGGATAAAGTTCTGTGAGCTTTCCGAGTTAAAGAACTCCTCGGGCCGATCCCTATGGCCCAGAAGAGGGCAGTGGTTTGTAAACACTCTCCTGCCTGGTGCATCGGGACTTCCATCCTGCTGGAACCGCCGTAGGGCGCACCGGTGGCAGGGGTCAGTTATGGGGCTGGCGGAAAGGGGGCAGTTGACCACCGTACCCCAAAACGCCTGGCACATCTACCGCATCGCCTCTTCTCCGCTTGCGCATCGCAGCATCATCCACCTGACAGACCAGGACAACGGGATAGCCATCCCCTGCCAATTCCAAAGCCAATCTCCCCGCGGGGGCCCGGGGAAGTGAAGCCTCTCTCTCCCCGCGGTCGCAGAGGGGGAAGGTGGGCTCAGGGAGCCCGCAGCTGACCCGGCAGGTGGTCGCTCCTTTCCCCCGCTCCGGCGGCCCCGCCCCCTTCGCACCGCCCCTCTCCCGCGCGGCAGTGCCCCCGTGCGGGCGGCTCCCGCCTTGTTGCCACCCGCAGTGACGTCACACGCGGCCTCTCCTGTTGGCTGCTCCGATTGGCCGGCGCCCGCGCAGCCTTCCCGCCTCCAGCGCGCGATTGGCGGGCCGGCCCGTGATTGGCGGGCCCGCGGCGCTGGGGGAGAGGAGGCCGTGCCGGCTGCGAGCGGGGAAGCGGCCGCGGCGCGGGCGAACGGGCGGGGGCTGCGCGGTTATTTATTGTCTGGGCGCAGGGGCCCGGCCGCGGCGGCGGGGGAGCGGCACCGGCACCGGGACGCGGGGCGGAAAGAGGAGGGGAAGAAGGAGGGGGCCGGGCCAGCTCCGGGTGTGCGTGTGTGAGGGGAGCGCGGCTCGGGGGGGGCCTGCGCGGGAACGCGCGCGCGCGCGGGGCGGGAAGGGAGGGAGCGAGGGAGGGAGGGGACAAGGGAGGAGGGAGGGAAGGGGAGATTTTTTTATTATTAATCTGTTTTCTGGGCCTTTGTGGCTGCCGGGGGGGACGGCCCGGGGGTGAGGAGGAGGAGGAGGAGGAGGGAGGCAGCAGCGCTACGGCGGCGATAGCGGTGGCTGTTGTTGCCGCCGCCGCCGCCGTGAGGCGAAGGGACCGGCCCGTCCCTTTAAACTAAGGAGAGCCGCAGGCCCGGCCGGGCCCGCCCGCCCTCTCGCTGCCTCCCCGCCCGGCGGAAGGGGCTCTTTGTGCGGGCCCTCGGCCGCCCTTCCTTGGTGCCGCTGAGGGCGGGAGCGGCCCCAGCGCGGTGTCGGTGCCGGCCCTCCCGGCCGCCTCCGAGCGCCCTCGCCTCGGCTGAGGAGAGACGGGCAGAAAATGGCAAAGTCTGGAGGAGGAGGAGGAGGAGGCGGCGGTGGCGGCGGCAGCGGGGGACTGACTTGGGTGGTAAGTTGTGGGGCTGCATTTTGTCGTTCGTGGGTTTTGCTGCTCGTGTTTTATTATTATTATTTCTTTTTGCGTCCCTTGCGTATGTGGAAAGAGCGCGGGTTGGCTTTGAAAGGAGGGAAGAAGCTGAGGGCTGTCGTAGAAAGGGAAGCGCTGTAGAGCTGCTCGGTGGAGGGGTCCGGGGTAGGAGGAGAGAACCTGGACTTGGAATTGGTGTTACAGGAGGGGCTTGCAGCCCTGAGGGCGTCCTCGGGGTGGTCGGGGCCGTAGGGAAAAGGTCGATCTGTGAGTGAAGAGGTGGGAAGGAGCCTCCTGCCTTAGGGGCAGCGGGTGGGTCAGCAGGACTGTCTTCAGGTCGCTGTCTTCCAGAGCGAGATGTGGGCTGTCTGTCGTCCCGCCAAAGTCTCACTTATTGCCTCTTGTTCCTAGAGCAAAGCCTTTGCGGGCTACCAGAGGGGCACTGTTTTGATCCCATCTTCTTTTCCAGCTGTCTGAAAGGACAATATCTGAAGTTCCCAAGTTTCAGAGACACTTAGGGAGCAGGAGCTGTGGGCTTGTTATTGTGTCTTGGAATTGAACTTTATCATCTTCCAAAAGTTGTAATAGATCCAAGAAGGGGGTGTTTTATTGCTTTTAATGCGTTGGTTGGAAGTAATAAGTTTAGAGAAGGTGCTGGTGATAACTGACTCTAGAACTATTGAATCATTTTGAGCCGCCTTAAAGTCCTTTGAGAGCCCAAGCCCTGGCTCACACTGCAGAGAAGTGCTCCCCTCGTCTGTAGTAACAGTGGATGCTTTCAGGTTTTCGTGAGACCTGAGAGAAAGGAGGAGCAAAGGTGACCTGAAGGGGTCTGGTTCAGCCAATCAGTAACTTACCTGCCTTTCTCTTGCTCAGCTTTGAGGATAAATTCTTCAGTGGTTAAGCAGAAGACAATGAATCTTGATTGATAGATGGTGAGATAGCTGCATCTTTAATCAGATACATGTGCTTTACAGAGGTAGGAACTTTTAAGAAGTCTTGTTAAAGAAGAGTAACAGCAAACTTGTTCTTGTGTTTCTGTACATCTTGGAGGTGTTGGAAAAGAATGTAACAGCATTATTGAGGTGAACAAATCCTGTGTATTCTGATGGTGGACTATTTCCATGGCTCTAGTTACTGCATTTTATGTTGGTAATTCTCTTTTTCAATTTAAGAAGCTGGCAGCATGGAAAGGTATATAAAAATTATGAGCAAGTTTCTGGGTGTGCCACTTGAAATTAGACAGTTTAGACGTGGGAACAGCCCTAAGTAGAGAAGCTAAAATGATTCTCCTTTCCTTCCTGCAATACTCTGTGATCTTTATCAACTGTGGTCTTTGGGTAGCTCTTCAGAATTAAGGTTTTTACCATCTAGGTTGGACCAAGTAATTGAAAGTTTTACAGCTCATATAGAAAACTGCAGAATGAAGTGTGAAAATTACTGAGTAGGCATTTTTAATGAAACATGTTCTTAAATGAAATGGGGTTGAAATTATGGTGAGTCAACAGTTTCCTACAACTGGAAATAATCAAACTTTTCTTTCTCTAAAAACAGTAAAAGTTTGTGTTTTTGTCAACTCACAGTAGTTGTAGGGAAATAATCAGATTTTAGTTAAAACTGTGTTCATTTATTTTTTCAGAAAACAGTAGGAGGTTGTTTCTTTCTCTCTCACACATGCGTTTTAAATGGTGAAGGTAGGACTTTTGGGCCAGCTCCAAAAACCAAACCTGTTCCATGTCAGCTGCAGAATACTGGCATACAAAAGAACAATATTGTTGTAGTACTGAAATGGATGGGGGCTGTGGCCAGTGTGCCAGGCCAAAAAAACCCCCACATTAGTCCAGGTGGTGGCTCATGTGTAGATGGTCATATGCTGTCCTTGAGGGAGAGAAGTGCAGAGGTAGGGACAGAATAGTTTCAGCTGTCTGGTTTTAATTTGCTTGCCATATATCTGCTGGATGTGCAACCACTTGCTGTTTGATTGTAAGTTGTTTTGCAACTACCTTGGTTTCTTTAGACTTCTTATGAATATGTTGAAACCACTAGGGTGCTTCACTGCCTGAGTAATGTATTTTGCATTGTTAGTGGTTTCTTAATAAGACCACGAGTTAAACAATGGAAGGATAACAGAAGTAAGTCTGGCTCTAAAGATGAGGAAAGAGTTAAAACTTGGTGGGATGTTAATTTATGTTTCAAACTAGCAAATTCTGTGTACATAAACTGGTGCTCATATTTTAGTAAAGAGTTGTATGTGTAAGTTTAGCTTTAGATTCAGACAGCACACTTGTTCATGCATCAAATAGTTAGGAAACAATTACATGCAGTTGTGAAAAAGGAATGGTACTTTCTGTGGTAGAGAATTTACCTTAGAGTGAATTTCATAATGAGACATCATAGAAGTGTCAGGTGATACCTGCTTTTACTGTTGAAAGCAAGAGGAATTAAATGTTTATGGAAACAAACAGCAAGTTGTCTGTATTTTCAGCTAAATGCAGCAGAACTTAAAGAAATGTAACAGGTTGCCTGGTAAGCAGGTACAATTACCAGTGAGGGTATGAGAGTATAACAATTGAAAATGTTTATTGGGAAAATAACTTAGCGTTATAGGACTGAAAATAAACCAAGATAACCTCTGATTTATAGAATGTAGTTGTTATTTTTTTAAATGCTTTTTTTTCCTGTTCTGGTTGATGATTTTTTGGAATCAGCTTGCAGCTCTCAACTCTAATAGTTGGTAGAAGGTGGAGTTTTGACCAACAGAGTGATATAAATTACTTTTGGTGGATGATCTCCAAATGTCACTCACAAAAGTGTCAAATTGTATTAAGAGTTAGTTACAAAAGCATGATTTTGTAACTAGAAGAATTTTCATTTGTGAAATATAGTGACATTTTCTAATGCTAGAAAAACTTACTTTGAATGAAAGAAATAATTCTTTAGCCTCTGTGTGTGCTTAGGGACTACAGAAAATGAACTGTTGTAACGGTACAGTAATAGTTACTTACTATTTTTTTATAAATATGCCTTTTATGTTGAAGGTGAAGTAATTCCAAGTAACCACTGTGAAGTGTGTTGATTGTGATACAATGGTAATGCCCACAAAGCTACGGAAGAATGTTTCAAACAAGCAACACTTCATCACTTACTTCTGTCAATGTTTTCAAGACTTTCTCCTTGACCCTAATTGCTACACGAGCCTGATAAATTGAAGCTGAGACTGCTGAAGACTTTGAACATGACTTCCATTTTCCTGCCCTTTATGAAGGGATAGATTTCAGGTCTAGGAAATGCTAGCTTAATGTGAATATTTACTGAGTGTCAATGTGACTTTTCTTTTTAAAGAATATAATATCAGATCTGTGTGCTTCTCAGATGGAGCAGAATGGAAATAATGTAAATTATTAGAAGATAGAAATTATATATTTGGTTTATACTGATTCATACTTGGTTTGAATAAATACTGTAATTGTATACTGGTAAATGAAAAGATACAACCTTTCAAATAATTTAAATTCAGATATTACCACCTTAGTTTACTTTGACAATATTAAGTTAAAAGTTATTTTTATTTTTTTAAAACATAGAGAATGTAATCAATAAAATAGTAGACTCAAAATTAAAGAACCCCACCCACAAATAAAGTCCACCCCAGTCCTTCTGTTAAAGGAAACTTGTCTGTCTTTTATTGTTTCATTTGAAATCAAATACTCTTAACTGTAATAAAGGGATGACTTTCAGTTTGACTTGGCTTTTAATAATTTGTTCTGAGAGGATTAAAACAAATCTTCCTCTTGAATAATGTCTGATAACTCCTAGTATATGCCATAATTCACTTGTTATGGCTTCTGCACTAGGTGTTTTCTAACTTTATGGGTAAGTTTTTTGCATCTGAAATCTGAACTGGACCTCTCCTGCCCCAAGGATCTGCCCACCATCTCTGTTCTGAGCTTCAGCCATTGCTCTGATTTGGGGGCAGGGGCTTTTGGACAGGAACAACACAGAAGTTCCCTCCTTCTGCCATTATAGCGCTCAGAGGAAGAGTGTCAGGATATGACAGTGTGCCTAAGAGTTGGAGTGTGTTACTGCTCTACCACAAGTCTGTTTCTGTAAGCTATCAGGGTTCTGCATGTCTGAAGCACAAATATGATGTAATATGACCAAATCCTAATCAAATCTTCCATTTTTAGAAATAAGCATACTCTCCTAGAGGTAAACGAAGTGTAAATAGTTATTATTTTTATTATTGCTTATTACCAGTTTATTAATTTCAGAGCAAAAGTAGGTGGTTGAAGTTTCTACCCCCGAGTCCTCTAGACCTCTTTAGTTGCCTCTCCAGACCCACGTTAAAGCTCAGAATTAACTTTCTGTACTTTCCACTTCTTTATCTGGATCAGGCCTTCTGTTTCTCTGCGGGCTGAAGCTGGGCCTAGAGCACAGTTGTCATATATGTAACAGTTGTTATATATACTGTTAGTTACTCTCTTATCTTTCCTCTGCTACACTGTGGTATCTGCAGAGGGCGGGGGAAAAAAACTCTAGTGGTGTTGCCAAGTCTTGTTTCAGTGCTCTTCTCTTGCTTTTTGTGAGTATCTGTCTTTTGCTATTATGTTGAGCAGAGAACTGGCGGGTTTATTTGTCCTGTGTGTATCCTTTGCCCTTCCCCCCCCCCCCCCTTTTTTTTTTTTTACTGTTATATGAAGGAAAGGCAGTCAGACCTGAAATGGTTGCCCCAATGTATTAATATTTACTTTTATTACACATAATGTGTTCTGTAGGCTTTGAGCTAGGTATTTATATCAGCAGCTGAGGAGAAGCAGTGTTCCCTCTTGCCCTTGTTGAGTTTCTGATTCTGATGCCCTTAAGAAAGCAGTGTTGCAAAGAGATGTCACGACTCTCCTGAGTATCCTAGCACTAGGATCCTATCCTAGAGGGAAATGTTTGTAGCTCAGTTGGGTGAGTCAGACACAATAGTTCTGAAGAGGAATTCCTCAGATGTTATGGTTTGCCTGCCAAGAAAATGTGGTTGCCTCTAATCCTCTATCCTCCACACACCATTCAGTTAATTCTTTTATTGCTCAATCTTCTCTGTGTTAGAGTGCTGAATAATGCAGGATCAAAGAAGTGATAGAGGTGATATCAGGTAGAGGCTTGGTGCTGGGACAGAATCGGGGCCAGTCTCACAGCTCAGTAGTGTGCATCTTCACCCTCTGCATTCTGAGCTGGGAGCAAACCTTGCTCTGGTGTGGGTGAAAGAATGATGAATGCATAGAAGTGGGGAACTAAATTGTAATCAAGTCTGGGAAGGAAGGTGTATCTTAGGAATTGGGGAGGAATTGATTTTTAAAAGTATGTGGGGATTAGTTTAGGTGTTTGATGGAGAAGGTGCACATTCGAGCACATCCTCCGTTAATGTTCTACCTGTCTAGATTTGTGTGTGTACATTTAGTTTCTAAGATGCCCAGGCTGTATTAAAGAGTAAGTAAGGAATTACTTTATTTTGACAGATAAAGTAACCTTTCCAAATAAAAGAGCATATAAATAGTCTAAGATGCACAGTTTAGGGTTGAAAAAATTACCATTTAAATTTAGTATTTAATTTTCATAGACTTTATTTTTCCAGAAGTAGATTTTTACCTTGCATCTAAACTGTCTTGTGTGTCTGTGTGCAAATGCAGTTTTCAAATGCATGTTTATGTTTCAATAAATGACAAGCAGCACATGTGATTCATAGCTGATGGATGTGGGTGATTCCGTCCCTGGGAGTGAGTTTTTCTGTATATTATCGATTATATAGAGTGAACTTAGAAATGAAAACCATTACAGAAAACTTAATTTTCCTCATTTAAAGTAGTAAATTTTTTGCAAGTCACCCACAGTGAAAATATTATTTTGCACTATATAGGTGTTTTGAAAGTATTCAAAAGCAGATTGAGCAAAAAATATGTAGTTCTACATATGTATAACTGTGTTTGAAAATGGAATGCTTGGAGACCTAGTAGTGTACTCTCAAGTACTTCTGTTGGAATCCAGGTATTTTTTAACAATGTATTTTAATGCTAACGTTCCAGATTTAAAGTGAATACTAAACCAAACCATATAAAATGTTATTACATAACTTTGAAAATAAATACTAAAATTTGAAATGTATTGTAAGTTCCAGCAACCAAAAGAGGTGTCAAGATCAAATCATACCAAATATTTGTTAATTTTTATTCAAAAATGTTTCCTTGCCATTTTCTTCTGGTGTTTCAGTAATGAGTACTCGAAAGTTTGTTGTGAAAAGGAGGGAAACATTCCTTCCCTCCCTGGTTGGTGAGGATCAGATCTCCTGGTTTTAAAATTTCAGTGTGGGTAAAAATGCTTTTACTCTTATGAACTAGGTTCTTTTCAGTTGTGTTTTGAAATGTGTGTTGTTAACTTATTCTATGATATCAGCTCATCTAGTTTCATTTAATAAAGCTATTTTAATATCCTGTGTCTTAATGCAATTCCAATTTACCTAGAAATGCAGTTTGCCACTGGAAGTAAAGTACTGCTTCTAATTTTTCCATTATTAAAATGATAAATCTGTGTGTTTGTTACACTCTCCACATCTAAGCAACTTCAGTGTTTTTTTTCAGCAGGTAAGAAAAAAAAGGTGTTAGCAAAGTTAGTTAGTGTAAAGACTGCTTGAGTTAAAACATGTTTGAAAGCCTCAGATCTAAACATCAGATCTATATTTTCTTTTGAACATAATTTAAAAAGTTACCTTAAAGAAGGAAGAAAAAAAATATATAAGAGGATTAAATTGCTTGATCTAGTATGTATTTTTTCTTGATTGGTGAAGTAGAATTGCAATTGAGATCTTAAGCTGTCCTCCTTTCATGGAAGCAGCGTGTCTTGAAGGGGTACTGATTTCTTTTGCTCTTTTTTTAGTGTATGAGTGAGCCTGGTTAGACTTGGGCTTCCTCTTCCTTGTTGAAGATGTTGAAAAGTTGCAAGAAGAGCAGGTGTATGAAAAACAGGACAAATATCTGCCCTAGTAAGGTGCCAAAACCAGAGAATGTTCTGAGTTGGAAGGGACCCACAAGGATCTTCAAATCCAACTCTTCAGGGAACAGCCCTTCCAGGAACTGAACCCACAACCTTGCCATTATTAGCACCAGACTGTAACCAACTGAGCTAATCTCAGTGTTAAAAGTACCTCTGTCCCAGATTATTCTGAGTTGGAAGGGACCCACAATGATCATTGAGCCCAATTTGTGAGTGGCCCATACAGGGGATTGAACCCATGACCTTGGCATTATTAGTGCCACGCTCTGACCCACTGAGCTAATCTCAGACCAGCTCTCTCAATCTGTGAGGAGATCTTTGAGGAGAGAGCAAGGAACAATATTTTCTTGTCATGACAAAATCACAGGACCTTTAGGGTAACATTTAGAAGTTATTTTCTTATAAATCAAAAGAGGCTGAGATAAAGTAGAGAAAAAAAATTTTAAAAGGACACTCTTGCAACCAGATAACTTGGTATGTAATATTTCCATAAGAGCAGTTAGGATTCTGGGGTCATCCCCTAAGCAGAGCATCTTTACTTATGAGAAATAGGTAAGTGTGAGCTTCACTGGAGGTTTTTCCAACTGTGTAAGCTTTGGCAGCTCTGGGTTATTTGGACTTTTTAGTGAAGATAGTGTAGTAGTGTATGAACACTTCAGTCTTATGTTTATTCCCTTGGTAGTTGTGTACCATAATATAAAGATACAAGAATGACAAGGTGTCTGGGGAAAATAACACGGTTCTGCTGATCTAGAGAGAGTTCTACTGCATGCAGTCATTCAGGCTGTTCCTCCAGGCATCAGCACAGAGCTTTATGGTGTCTGAGGTAGTGGGTTGTGTCTTACATTGTTTAGTGACCCTAACTTAATATTTTCCACCACTGTTATATTACAGTATTGTCATGAAAACGTTTAGGTATTGTGTCACAATCTTGGAGTAAAATGGAGGCAAGTTGCTTGGAGGAGAGCAGTTGCACGAAGTGAGGCAGCTGTTCTATTTTGTTATTAAGTAGCCCCAGGAGAGTTTTTTTCTTAAAATCATGAATAAGAGACTGTAAAAGCATGTGAGAAATTGGCTGAGGGGGAAGTTCCTTATTGGTCTGCTGGTGGAAAGGGAGGGAGGTAGTCCAGATGCTTGAGAAAACAATCCTGAAGTTGTATCATATTAACCTATCCTTCCTGATATTAGTTAAATCTTTCAGAATATGCCATGTAGACTTTTTTCTTTGCCAGTTAAGTGATAAACATACATGTCAGGTAACAGAAAGATGATGAAAATGCAGAACAATTTAAAAATTATTTCAAAAATATTTGAAGTTATTTTATGCATCTTTTATATAGTACCTTTTATGGAGAGGTGGATTCTTCTGCCTGCCAAGGCACAGTTCTTAAATTGCAAATTAAAGGGTAGAGTTTTGATGATCTCCAAGATTGTCAGCACTTTTAGTGAACAATCCTGAAAGGCTTTTCCTAATTACTTCTGTAGGAATGTTGTTGTGGGAGGATGAGTGGCTGAGGAAGGGGGGGGGAGTTTTGGAACAGTATTTAGGCTTTATTGACTCATTGATGCCTCTCTTTTCTTCCTTCTGCATTGCCGTAAATGTCTGGAACACCAACCCTCTGTTCCTTTCTCATGGAGTTTACTAGAGTATGCAGTATATTTATGAGACTTGTAAAACATTTCAAGATTTGTAAAGTCTCTAGAGGAGCGGTAGCTGTTGTATAGAAGGAGCTGAGCAATTAAGCTACTTTTTCTGTTTTTTTAAAGAGCACTGGATTCATATTTATTTTAATATGGTAGAAAAGAATAGATTTTGAAAATAGAGATTACCAGAAAATATGGCTGTGTTACCATGGATGCTTCTAACAATAAAAAAGCAGGTTTTATTGTTGAGCAAACTGTTGTATGAATGTTTAAAGTTTGTTTGATGTTTGGGACAGGAACAAAAAAAAAACCTAAAACACCAACAAACAAACAAAAAAACCCCACAAGCAAAGAACAACAAAGAAAGCGAGCGTATTTTCATTTACATTGTGCCTTGTGTTAAGTAAGTATGTTGCTATTGCTTTTCTGTTGAAGATTCTAGGGAGCAGACTTCTAACGGTTACTACTGATCATCCGGTATTCATTTTTAGGGCACCCTGTATATTAGAAGTACGAAAAGCTCAAGGATCACAGTCAAGGTGTTTTAGTATTTCAGTGCAAGGTTGACAGGGAAATAACATAAAGGTACACCAATCCTAATATAATGATGGCTGTTACATTCATGAGAGTTCAAGAATTTGCTTCTCTTGTATAATGGAGAATTGCTTCCTATTGCATTTGGATAAGTAACCTCTAGGTGATATTTGTGCTCTCCTCTATTACTAATACAATGTGACTAGTAGTCCTCAAGCTGACTAGAAAAGTCTGGGTTTGGGGTGCTAGGAATAAAATCTTCATGTGTGGGTTCAGTGACTGCTGCCAATGTGTTGCAGCTTGACGTGTGTTACTGTGCCAGTCAACGTGAGCTGAAAAGCCACCCTGTTGGATTTGTTCTCTCTGTGTGTTCTCTTGCAGCATGAATGTCTTAGTCATGAATGTTGTCTTATTCATGCCTGAAGTTTTTTCTATGGTTATTTTCTAAAGTTTGTTTGCTAATCTGAAGATAGGTCAGCAGAGTAAAAACACCTCGGCACAAATTCTCATGTACCTAAAAAGAATCTATCAGGTTGTGTCAAGTAATCATTGCAATGGGGAAACGTGAATGTGCTGGGAGTCTGGAATACTTTCACAGCGCCCAAACTGGTGATGCAGTAAAGCATTAAAAAAGATCAGGAATGTGGGAAACACTGAGTTATAAAGAGGTGCTGCCAGATACTGATAACCTGAAGTTCAGATGTCAGTACCTCTAACTTTTTGATTTCTTGGCTAGCAGAGAGTTTGTGTATGAGTTGGCTGATGGAACAGTTGACCAAACAGATTAGGTCATTCAGTGATCCAAAGGCTTCACTTAGTGGTTCTAAGGACCACTGTTCTAAGAATCTGTAAGAAAACTGTCATAAGTTACCTTAAAGTTTAACATTAATAAATTCCTTTTCTGTGGATGTATTTTTTTCCTTGCTTGTCTCTGATTTTTAGCTGGAAAAAAAAAGAGATTCTTAAAAGATTAATTTGTTACCAAAGTATTCATAGATGTACTTTTTGGTACTGTGTAAACAGTATCAAAATTTAGTATTGGAAGAGAACTTTTCGGTAGACAGACAACTAAGAAATTTCAGACCCTTAAAAAATTTAACAGTAAAATTCAGTTAATTTGTCATCGTGTAAGGGCAGATGTTAGACACTTCCTCTTAAAGAACATAGTGTATACTTAAGGTGAGGATCTGAATGTGCCGCTGATTGCATGCAGACCTGTGCCAAATAAAGCTGAGCTGTTGCTGTACTAACTTCATATAGGTGTGAATTCATATTTAAAACAATATACATAATTTTCTGGTCAGAAGTAATTACAGTGAGCTTACGTATTTGTACAAAAGTGGTATTCTTCAAGGACTGGTGGAGAAAGCAAATCCCTACATTTTTATTTAAATTTAGTGTGCTGTAATACTGTGTATTAATAATCCTAAAATATGAATGATACTGCATTTATTTTGTGTCCCTATCTATTAGGAAGATGAATCTATTTAATTCCAAGAATGTCATTTCATGGTGCAGCTAAGCAATCTGAATGATATCTGTTGAAAAGTGTGGTGGTTTTTTTTAACCATATCCTCCTAGCTGTGTTTCTGCTCTTTTCCTTGCACCACTAGTTGCCTGATTCTCTAGCAAGCTTGTTCACAAAAATTGATTGCTTGTAGCTGATGAAAAATGGAGGGAAAGCTGTGTTTCCTCCCTGAACTGGCTTGTTGGGAGGTGGATTTGATTCCACTGTAAGGAGCGGAGAAGCAGGGAAGGAGGGAAGAAAGAAGGAACTTTTCCCTTTTGGCAGCAATTAACTGTTGCATTTTTCTACAATGGGGAATTCTGACAATTCAGAAGCCGTTCCACAACTGAATCATCATCACAAAAGTGTACATAATGTGCTATTTTCAGAGTCAAGAGCTAAGTGTCAGAATCAGGAGATTAAAAAAGACCCCAAAACATGAGGAATTTAAAACAAACACGTTAGTGTCACTGGAGTGAGACTAGTTCTGGATGAATGTACCAGAAGCTCGTTTCCATGATCAGCTTTGGGAAAGATGTGATAGAGAGATTTAGTTCATGCCACTAATGGTATGCAACAGTCTATGGAAATTTGCTGTGGTAAGAGGGAACTGTTACTTTTGTGTGCTTTCGTCTTGGCAGGAGAGACCAACCATTTGTTAAACACAGCAGGAGAGTGGTTTATTTTGAAACTCCCTCCAGTTTTGTTTTCATGGTGGGAGGTATTCTTATCCAGAGTTGTCTTTGGGAAAATTGCAAAATGTTTAGGTAAAAATTTATTCGTTGTCTATTTTTCTAAGGCAAGAAGAGGCCATTGCAATCCAATTTATAACACCATGCTGCAGTCAAGTGCATGTTATCTATAGAATTACCCAGTAATTACCATATTGCACCTATATGCTTCTTATTTTAGCGTATCTTCCTCAGAAGACGTAGTTTTGTTTTGAACTGTAATCACTGGATTTCATTGCTTAATAACCTCCCAAGGTTCTACAGCTTAATTACACTCAGAATTTACTGTCTTGTCCCACTAAATGTGCTTATCTTACACTTTATTTAAGGAAATGTAGGACACAGGGCATGTGCTTTTCTAAATTTTTATGTCCCAGGGCTGCATTTGCCTCTTCAGGAGTATGTATCAGGAATATTCATTATATGGAGTAGTTTTGATGTTAAGGCAGTAAAGACAAAGCCAAAGGGAAGGTATCTTCTTTTTCACATACGTATTCTCTTCTAAGTTGATTTATGCTTGTCTGACTATCTAGAAAATGAACCCTTTTTTGCCATTTCATATGGGTAAAAAACAATGGGCAGACTAAAGAAAAATTGTTTGTTTGTTTTGTTGGGTTTTTGTTGTTGTATGGAGTGTGGAGGAGAAGATGACAGTGGCCAATACAGAATCAAGTCTCTATAAGAGGGGAGAGACATTAACATTTTTCGGGGTTTTCAACTTCTTGCGATGGTGTGGAATTCAGCTACTTAAATAGAAGTTAAGCTTAGAGTACGGAGTCAGTCAAACCAATGTATAATCCAGTTATGGCAGGATTGAAACTGATGATGAAACCTGCCTTCTTTGTTGTAGCTTTACATTTTATTGTGTATTTAGATAGGAATAGCTTTTCTCTGGTGCTGCCAAACTCTCCAGGACAAATGTGTATTAAGATTTAGCTCTATTAAGTACAGCTGTTTTCAGCATAAATAACCAAACTCAGCATGGTGGCTCAACGTGATTTCAAAATGCAAAGAAAGATGACATGACCCAGTTTTCATTAAAAAAAGGCAATAAAAATCTCTGACTTAATATGGATGTCACACACGCTGTGTTATATGTAGAAATGTCAATGGGTGAGACTAACAAGAAAAAAAAGGCGAAATGGGAAGAAAGAAGATGCCAAAATGAAATATGTGAGCTCACAGGCTGAAGATAGAGAGTAAAATTTTGTTGCCAAACTGTTGTCTGTTAGAGGCTTTTTGGGTTCTAACTCTTGAGATCACCAAAGGAAAGAATGACTACAGCTTTCACACAATATCAGATGAATGTATGGCAAACACAACTGCAAAAGAGAAGCTCTGCAGTCATTGCAGTCATACTGGAGAAAGCATTTACCATGATAAAACACAGTTCCAAGAATGTGCACGATAGTCCTGATGTAGCAAGTCCTGTCAGCTGAGGATCGGTGTGTTTCCCCATACAGTTACCACTGTACTGTGTTTAAGAGCATCTGTGGGAAACTGGCACCATCTGAGGTCACAGTATGAAGTATTAACTTCATGTCTTCTAAGAAGGATGCACAGTCTAATAGGTTTTAGCTTTCCAAACTACTTAAGGATGGTCATCTCGCTGACTTGTACATGTGAATGTGAATGTTTGTCCTCAGCCTGGAGGGTTAGAAAGTCCACAAGATTATGAAGAATCTGTAAAATCTTGAATGTCACAAGAACATTGGGAAAGTCATACACTGTGTTTAAAAAAATAAATAAATTAAAAATCGACAACATTAAAGTTGCAAAGCAGACCCTGAAAATTGGATAACCTGTAAACAAACAAGCAAAAAGCAGTCTTACTGTGAAGCAGAAGACTTAAGCCCTTTGTGACACTTGGTTAATTCTCTTTAGGGGTTTTCTTATGAAACAACACCTGATGCTGTTTTGAGAAGTGTTATTGGAGCTTTAACAATATGAAGAACTTTCATATAGGACAGAATACCAAAGGCATTCTTGAGACAATCCCAAAATATACAGAACAACATTATGGTTAAGCGCTTGCCCAGTTTAAAAAAAAAAAATTAAAAAGGGGGTGAGGGAGGATTTTCATGCTAAATTTACGTGTATTTTAAGTAGTAAAAACTCTGCATTTGAAAGCAGTTTTAAATTTTGGTGGATTTTTGTTTGTTTGTTTGTTTGTTTTCCAAGTTATCAAGGAAAACATAGTAGGAAGACTGTGGAGGATGTTTGTGTCCATAGATCTATATCCAGGGTTTGCTGATGAAGATTTTCACTTTTTTGGAATAAGTTCTAAACATTGCTTGCACTGTAAAAATGTCCATTCAAGGCAGACACACAGGGATTCAGAACTGGTCTTCTGAGTACAGCACAGCTCAAAATGCTTGGTCTGGGAAACTGCAGTTCTGTGGACTTCTGATCCTTGCATGCTTGCATAATAACATTCATTTGTGAAGTTGAATACTTTCTGGCATTTGATTTTATGCTTGTATTTCAATGGAGTGTTAAGTTCTGAGTGTTTATAACATGAGTATTTTTTGCATACAGAATATGTACTGTACTTGGAGTATTATACAAATAAAATCCCTATGACAATCAAACAAACTTTTAAGTAGGGCATGCTGGAAAAGTGCTTGTGTAGTCTTAGTAAAAACTGTAGAATTAAAATTCTTTAAGGCTACTTTTTCCTTTTTTTTTTTAATATTCATTGACCATGAAAATGTTATGCTGATCCTTTGTGTATTTTTCTCCCCTCTTAAATCATATGTTATCATGTTCCAATTAGTTTGTTATAAATGGTAATAGACATAGGTGTCACAAGGAGTAGAGTAACAAGATCTTTACTACTACTGGGTTACAGCAATCTCCCTGTTTCCCAAGAGGTGACACTTCTACAGGACTAGATTTTTTTAGGCAGCAAAGTTTGTCTTGGTGTGACCTCTATTGTCTATCAACATTACAAAAATTTGGAAGCATCTCAAGAGAAGATGGAGTTTTGATACTCTATATTTATTACTCATAAATTGGAAAGTATGAACTCCAAGTTGTCAGTAAGGCTTTCCCTGGAAAACAGAAATGCATTTCCTAGTGTTGTATTAATGGCAATAGCTTGTAGGAATCCTTTCCCAATAATTCTACTCTGTAGTAATTTTTTACAATCTAGAGATACTCATTCAGCCCTAATAAAATTGACTTATTATAATCTTCTGACTCTTACTCTACTTGTCCCACAACACTTTTGCTGTTGGAGGTAGGAAAATTGTAGCCTAAATCTTTGAGGCTAAAATTTGAGTTCTTATTTTGTGTTAATGTGTTTGTGGAGCTGTGGTGTGTGGTTAGACCCTAGTCCTCAGTTGCTGTACTGGTGGAAGCATTTTGGAGAGCTGTTTCAGAACAATCCTAAGAATACAGTACTGATGTACATGACAGCTGAAGAACTGGTATGTGATCACTGCCCATCATGTACTTCACCAATTGTAAAAACTTGAAGCCTAGGAACTGGGAGCAAATAAAACAGTTCAGTTTGAACAAGATTCTGGTGGTCTTTAAACCTGTAGTTCTTTTGTTTTCTATATGAATTGCATCTCCTCTCTTCCGTTTTTTTCAATACTTACTTCATCTCAGAAGTATTATTTTGTTTTCCTGCCATTTACTGGTCCCTTTAGAACAAGTGAGCATAGTAAAACTGTGCTAACAGAGCTGTGGAAGCAGTGAGTGAGCTAAGGATGACTCCTATGAGGTATGATGTAAAAAATTATCATAAAGTAAAAAATATTTATATACACATACAGTTAAACTCATTGGAAGCCTGGACATCATTTAGAGAACTACTTCAGTGAAATAAAATTTATGTTGCAACTATTGGCAGTGCTTCTTTAGTAACAATTCTCATTCCTTCTCTTCCATGTATCAGTTTCATGTATCTGTTTGCAAACTCCTGTTTCATTTCTGCCTGATTAGCTGATACATGGCTAATCTTTTTAGGGTGGTGGTTACAGGGTTGTCATGGTTTAAGGCCAAATAACAGTGGAGGCTAAATTAACTTGGATACCAAAGCCCTCTAATCACACGTGATTTTGCAACCTCCTTGTTTGGCAGGAGATGTGATGGAATCCAGAAGAATAGCCATGAGAGTTTGTGTTGTGGTTCCAACTCTGCTGCATGTAATCCTGGTGCAGGATTGTGAGGTTCCCTGGAATCTTTCTCTCTCTTACTCTGGATGCTGTCAGATATAGGACTAGGTAGTAGAGAATTTAATTCTCATTTGGCATGTTCAAGTTTTCTCATGGCTGTTGTCATTGCTGGTGCACACAGCCTGCTTGTCTCTAAGTTTCTGGAAGTATGTGTTTCGTAGCATTTCCGTAAATAAATTAGAAAAATATCGTTTCTAAATGTTGGAAAAAAAAGGTAATTTCCCCTATTCTGAATAGAATTAAATGCTTTATTCCCGTACCTGGTGGGCTGGGCAGGGGGAGGTGTAGAGGCATCAAAGCTTGAATACGAGAAGCTGAAGAATATTGGATTAATATATGGATAATTGTATGCTATAGGTTGGTATTTGGCTTTTTGATTCTGCTGAAGTTGTTTATGTGAGTTCAGTATCCTGCGCTCCTTTTTCCTGTGAGTTTATATGGTTTCTTACTCTTTGCTTTCAGTGCTATCTGAGGCTGCAATAAAGGCTAGACTGAGAGAGAAGTGATGAAACTTTCTTTTGGCTGCAAAATTTGCATGATGACTGCTTAATCAAGGGTTAGAGTTTAGCCTGTGTTTACTTTATGTAGATATGTACTGGGAACAGTTAAATGAGAGGAAAAAGATTTATCTGAGAGGCAAGTGGGTTTTGTCCTCATTATTTGTCTGTTGATGGTTTTTACTAGTCCTGTAACACCTGCTTCAAAGTTGGTAAACCCCCTGTAAGAGAAGCAGTCTATTTCAGGTACTGGGCAGCTGGGGACAGAATTTATTAGGTCTGCTAGCCAGGACACTAAATTGTGTGAGTTCAAGTTATGTTTATTGGTATTTTTGAGATAATTCCAATTTACGGGTCGGAATGCATTCTGTAAAGTGTCATACCTAGTCTCTTTGTTTATACGGCTTTACTGTCTCAGAATAGGGCTATTCTATATTTGGTCGTTCGCAGATATTTTAACTTTTATGTGGTTTTCATTCAATGGCAAGGAGATATTTATCAGAAAAAAAATTGCTGAAAGTGCCCCAAATCCCTGTATCCTCCCCCCACCAAGGTGGATTAGTTTACTGTAGCACTGCTTGTTCTTCGAGACATTTTTCATAAAATCCAAACATATCAGGCTTGAATTCTGTTTAAATTGCTATGTTAGCCTATATGATTCTCTTTTTTTACAGTCCTTGGCTTATTTCATAGAATTGCAGAATGGTTTAGATTGGAAGGGACCTTAAAGATCATCTAGTTCCAATCCCCGCTGCCATGGGCAGGGATACTTTCCACTGGACCACATTGCTCAGAGCCCCATCCAACCTGGCCTTGAATAATTCCAGGGATGGAGCATCCACAACTTATCTGGGCAACCTGTTCAGTGCCTCACCACCTTCACAGTCAAGAATTTCTTCCTAAAATCTAATCTAAACTTATTGTCTTTCACTTTGAAGCCATTCCCCCTTGTCATTTCCCTACATGCTCTTGTCTTGTAAATAGTCTCTCCCCTTTTATCATGAAGCATTCTAAACTGGGATTGTACCAGGTTTAATCACTTCAATAGAGAATGGAAATTATAGCAATTGAGAAGCCATAGGAGAATCATTACAGTATTTCTTAATTCCCACTGAATGAATTGTCCACACTATAATTGTAAAAGAGCAGTTTTACTGTTATCATTCAGAACAGTAATCAATAGTTTGGATTCAAATGCTTAAGCACAAAATGGTGTTATAAATACTTAGTCTGAGGAGATGGCTGTCTTTTGTAATATGCTGTTGTTTCCTTATTTTAGTTTATCATGCTTAGTAAATCAATTCAAACTAAAGTTTGAATATGTTACAATTTGTTAAGAATCTGTCATATAATCTGTTGCATTTCTTTCTCTGGAAGGAGAGCTTGATCTTAATACATCTGAAAACTGAACATTTAAATTATGTGACAAGTTTTGATTGTAATTTAAATCTCTGCCAGATTTTGTTTGTATCTTCAGAGTGACAGATTGAATGAATGAGGTTGATTGTTGGTTTGGGTTTTTTTTAGACATTATTTGATAATCAGATGAATGCTTCAAAAAAAGAAGACTCAGAAAGTATTAATAAAAATGACACTTCTAAGAAGATGTCTGTTGAGAGAGTTTATCAGAAAAAGACACAGCTTGAGCACATCCTCCTCCGTCCAGATACGTACATTGGGTCAGTTGAACCCTTAACTCAGGTAAGTGTGACTAAATTTAGAATCTAATAGTTTTTGCTGTTTTAATGAGGAAATTACTACTCTGGTTAATAAATAGGCATATCTGAATTATATTGAGTTCTGAATGTTAAAAACTAGTCATGTCTGTGCATGCATGAGTAGGAAAAGGACAAGAGAAGACTTTTTAAAGTAGTGCTTAGTTCATCAGAAAAGACATACTCAGAAAATCTTGAAGTCCAGTCAAAACACAAACTGTGCGTAAACACACAGTTATGTGTGTATATGTCTGTGTCTACAAACATACCTCTGTGCACACACCTATATGTGCATATTTGTAAGTAGCATTTGTTCTAGGTCCAGAAATGCTTTGGTCTGTTTGTTTAGATAGAGAACAGAGAATTTAAGCCTCCTGCTGGCACTTTCTTCAGCTGTTTTGTGAAGTTGCAAATTGCTTTGAACCTCACTGTCTATACTGTTGGGAGTTCCCGCCAAGCAGAAAATAATGGATTTTCATTATGGAATTCTTTGTGGATACAGTTGTAATTTTTGCTAAACTTCTGCTCCTGCTTTTGTCTTGTATGCCAGCACCAATCAGACTGTTAAAGTTCCTTAAGGAAATAGAGAAACATAGACTCCTTTACCAAGACAGTAAATATTTTTATTTTATTTTGTTTACATGTAGTTAATGTGGGTTTATGATGAAGATGTAGGAATGAATTGCAGAGAAGTTACCTTTGTTCCAGGCTTGTACAAGATCTTTGATGAAATTCTTGGTAAGTATTTTTAACAATAATATTGCTTTAGCATTAAGGAGTACACACTTTTCCAAGTGCTCTCAAACTACATTATTTATATCTAAGTTTAAATCACAGAATTGGAGCCCCACTAAATTGTAGTGCATTCTAGGACTACAGAACGATTTAAACAGGGAAGACTTTTCAGTTGAACTTGTAAAAAAGTGTAAATATTTGTTACTGAATGTCCAAACTAGATAATTCTTTATGACCAATATTGTGACAAGATTTTTGATCTATGTAGTCTATGAGGGCTACAATCTTAAGTAACATTTGGAAGATTATTCCTGCTAAAGAATGCAACTTCTAAGTTGTCTGAGTGTTCACTTAAGTCATCATTTCATGAATCATTACAATTTCCTCCTTCTGTACAGAATGATAGTGGTGGTGGTCTTTCATGGATCATTTCTAGACTTCAGGCAGTTTTAAAATTAATAAGTATCATACTGCCATTACAAAACATGGTGACTGAGGCACAAACAAATGTTTTTTAGAAAATTATGTCACAAATGAGTTACTATGACTTACTAGTTTGTGGTATTCTCTTGGGACGCATTGAAGACTAGCCAGCAGCAGAGATGTGCAACATCTGAATACTGTGCTGTCTGCTGAACTGATATTTTGGACTAATTGACAGGAAATTTTTTAATGAAGTTTGTTGTAAGGATTGGCAGGATTACCTCATAAACTAAATTGTGGTTTACTGAGGTCAATGGAAGTTTTGTCATGACCTTCATTAGCTTCACAAGTTCCACATCTCTAAATCTATGCTTTACAGCATTGCTGTCTTTGAGGCAATAAAGACTGTATCTCTGCCAGGTGGAAAAGAATGCTTTTTTAATTTTTTTTTTTAACTGACTACTTAATTTGATAAATATGGGAAGGAAAATCTTTAATTACTTCTGGTTTGAGTGCTGCCTCATAGATGTAATTTTTAGGCTTCTCATGTTATATGGACCATATTGTCCCATTCAAAAGGAAGATCATTATCCTGTCGTTATTGTAGTACTGTATGGCTTATTGCTTCTTTATGTAGCACTGATAAGTGCTCCACAGAGTGTGGTGTGAGACCTAAGGGTCAGAGTAATAACATTATGAACATGGGACATTGTAGTTATGCATGCTTTTGAATGAAACTGCACTTAATGATTTTAGCAAAAACCCCTTGAAATATCTGATCTTATATTGAGATCCTTGCCATCTATTAAGATATTGTACTTTGGTGTTTTGGGGTTTTATCTTCATCTGTTTCATGGGTGACGAGACAAATACTGAAAATGACTGTAATGTGCTTTCATGGTTAGTGGCCACAGTCACGTTTCTGCTTTCTGTAGTTCATATACATGGGAGTGCAGTTTAATTAAATTTTCATCAAATGTTAATTTCCAGTTGTCCTTATTATGATCCTAAACTGTGTAGACCATTAGTTATAAGTCTCACAGGCTCTTTAGAGATAACTTTTGCTGCAGTCAAAACACTCATTAATGGATGTGACTTCTTTGGTGTGTTTCAGTGGCAAAACAAAGTGTAAACTGCTCTGATGATGAATATAGTTTTGTAGGGTTTTTCAGATACGTGATATAATACGTAGCCAAACAAGAGCAGCAACAGAAGAATGAAATGCTCAGTGTGTTAAGAATGGTTAGGAGAACAGGTTCACAAAATACACTTCTATATTTATTTCTGAGATAGTCTAGCTGCTTGAAATAGAGTCAGTAATTATAAGAAGCTTGAAAATATCTTCTTGCAGATACTTGGTCTTATTTGTAGACTTCAGTACTAAGATACAGAATATACAAAGAGCTACCAGATTAAGAAATACCTGGAGTATTGTAACTTGTGGTGGAATATGTATATAAACAGTTTTACAGACCAAGAAATTAATTATTGGTCCTATGAAGTGTTAATTTGTGCTACTTTGTTTCATAGTAAATGCTGCTGACAATAAACAGAGGGACAAGAACATGACTTGTATTAAAATATCCATTGATCCGTAAGTAAAAGCGTGTTTTCATTTGCTTTCCCTGCTAGTGCTATTGTAGTTTAGATTGGTACAAACAATTTTACTAATGAAATCGGATATCTTTAAAACAAAATATTTTTAGAATTATTTCTATTAGCTTCATATTTTAAGATGAAGAGGTGAATTAAAAGTGGTTAACAGTAAGTGCTACCATTCTGAATTTATAATAATTTGCTTTCCTAAACCATTCATTAATGTTTGATTGAATGAAACTTAAAACCAGAGGATCATAAAATTCGTGATGAGATGAAAGCTTGGCAGTACATAACTATATCCAGCTAGGTTACTTATAAATCTTAAATACCAGCTTTGAGGTTTTGTAACACAGTTTTGCACCTCTTGAACTTCTATGTTAACCCCTTTAGCATTAGGATAAGGTTGTGTTCTGAATTACTCAGCTGTATCGCACTGAAGCTTCATATTGCACACACATCATTACCAGTGTTTTTTGAAACTGAATACTTAGAGATAATTTCTAATAAGAAGTACTGCAGTTAAATAGATGCTGATTGGGTTCCTTTAGTAGTACCTTTTCAGCGACATTTAACTGAATAATAAATGTTTTACACACCTAGTTTTCAGACCTAACCTTTAAGATAAATATGCTGAGAAGAAATTTTTCTGCTTTTATCCTGGAGTGGGAAGGAAATGGTAGTGTAAATCTGCCTGACCCATCATGATTTTGAACTCTCTAATACTCAAAAATGAAAGTTCTGTGTAAGAGTTAGAAATATTAATGATGCCAGATATTGATGGATTTTGGCACCAATGCATAAAGTAAGTCACAACGTTTATCATAAATCAGAAATAATAGTTTGAAACAAATGATAATTTGGCTGTGTCTGGATGGACTTCAATGAAACATAAAAAGGTACATCTCTAACTTGAGTGTCATTCTGTCACTAAATTTCAGGATCCCGTTGCAGATCTTGTTGATAGTGAAAGCTCTTCAAACAGATTTTTGGGTGTTATTTTTACGTTATGAAATACTGTCATGTATGGACAATTAAGCTCCTTCTTCTAAGACATCTAATAAGCACAAATGAGTGTAATTAAAGTTGTTAGAGCTGTGAGTAAATGTGGTAAGAATACGATCTTTTGTTATATTTTTAGGTAGTTATTTAAACAGGTATGGTGAAGTCTGTTTTCAAGATTAATTTTCCCAGTGTCTTCAATATTTTATAGGGAATCAAACATTATCAGCATATGGAATAATGGAAAGGGTATACCAGTTGTGGAACACAAAGTAGAAAAAGTATATGTACCTGCTTTAATCTTCGGGCAGCTGCTAACATCCAGTAACTACGATGATGATGAGAAAAAAGTTACAGGCAAGACTATTTAATGTGCTTTGTTTTATTCAGTTAGGCTATTGTGTGCTTCTTCGGTATGATTTTCCTTCTTAATTTTTCTCTTTCTATTCTGTTTTGTAACATGTGATTGTTTAGTCACCATTACTGTAGCAAAAAGACTTAAAGAACATATCTAACTTTTTCTTTTTTAATACCAATATTTACAGGCAACTTTACATTTACATCTTTAATGTCAGTAATGTTGAGTAACAAACAACATAGTTTTAGATATTAATTCTATTTATGTAAGCACTTAAACATTTGTGCTCTTGAAATGAAGGGAAAAATAAATTTAATAAGTTAGGACATGATTTATTATCCTAAATTTAAACTGACCCTAGTTTACTGTATGTTTTTTTTTCAGGTGGGCGCAATGGCTATGGTGCAAAACTTTGTAACATATTTAGTACAAAGTTTACAGTTGAAACTGCTTGCAAGGAATACAAACACAGCTTTAAGCAGGTATAGAAATGTTCCAAAAAATTTTTTTGCTGTAGTTATAAATTTATAATTTAGCACATATATTTCAGGAATATTTAATGAACTTAATCATTTATAATTCAAATGGATGCGTAGAGTTTGCAGACTAGGTTAGCTCAGTCAGTAAAATTGGTATTTCTATGTATTAGACTTTCTGGGTTAAGTAATACTTTCTTCAGAGGGTTAGTTGACTAAAAATGAAAAACAAGTTTCTGTTAAAACTAAAGTATATTCATGCACCTGTGAAAAGGAATATATTCAGCTGAAACATTTTATAATTGCTTTTGTATAATTTGCCAAAAAATCTTTCTACTTAGCTATGCAAACATGGAAACAATTATCTGTGTAATTTTGTATAGTGTTAAGAAACAGATTTCTCAGTGTTTATGTCATGAATTTCATTAACCCTAACTCAACTTAAGTGCAAACCCCCCATTTGAACCCATTGCTCCTTGTTCACCTACGGTCCAAAGGTTGAACGTAATCAGATTTATTGTATACAACTTTGAGATGGCCACCTTTCTAAAAGTTTAAAGAACTTTGGTAGAGTATTAGATACCAAAGTTCCTTAGCTCTGGAGTCCTTCCTAGTTGGTGAATCCTTCTCTTTCTTTGTGGACAAAGAATTAATTTCTGGTCATGCTGTCATGTCACTACATAAATAATACATTTAATCCATTACGCCTGTCTCTTAAAAAATGTAATATTTTCTGCTGACTGCCAAAGGGTAAATTAATATTGATTTAATTTTACTTTTTGAAAATTACATGCTTTATGACTTAAAAGTGCTACATTTTCCAGTATTTTCAAAATTTTGAAAATTTAGTACAAGTGAACTTTGATACATGCTGTGAGCAGACGTTCTGCTTGATCACATAAATGAGCCCGTGTTCTTAGATAGGGAACAACGCAAGACTCCTGGGTCAAGTCTGGGCACCTTGGTTTTTCCAAAAGGCATGCTTTGGCAAACTGGTCAGCCACCAAGATGCTGTCTTAGAGACTACCAAGCCTCTGCACAGGGACCAAAAAGCCTCTCTGTAGAAGTGTGTAGTAGATTGAAAGTGTTAAACGGAGGGGTAATAAGGACTATAAAGCCAGCTCACTTGTATCTAATTTAGTAAGTTCTGGGAGAGGCTCTATTTGTGTTAGAATCATGTCCACCAGTGTAGTAATGCAGGTTTACAGAAACCGCAAATGTGCTGTCACCCATGCTTATGCTTATCTTTGTAAAGCAATTAATTTTGTGTAGTGTTTTACCAGAGAAAACTTCTAAAAGAAGTTTGTGAGCTTTTTGTTTTGTAACTGTTGCAATCCTAGCATAGTTGGAAAAGAGAACAAAGGAGGAGGATGACATATATTGTAAACTAACATTTAAACTGTTTTGTTTCCAAAGACTTGGATGAACAACATGATGAAGACCTCTGAGCCCAAGATTAAGCATTTCGATGGTGATGACTATACATGCATTACATTCCAGCCAGACCTATCTAAATTTAAAATGGAAAAACTTGATAAGGATATTGTGGCCCTCATGACAAGACGAGCGTATGATTTGGCTGGGTCGTGCAAAGGAGTCAAAGTCATGTTGAATGGGAAGAAATTACCTGTAAGAGCATAATCTAAAGTATGTTGAGCGTACTGAGTATTTGATGCGAAGAGCAGTGATTGCTACCTTTGTTGCCTGTAGGTAAATGGATTCCGCAGTTACGTAGATCTCTACGTTAAAGACAAGCTGGATGAAACTGGAGTCGCACTCAAAGTTATTCACGAAGTTGTGAATGAACGGTGGGATGTGTGCCTCACTCTGAGTGAAAAGGGGTTCCAGCAAATCAGCTTTGTAAATAGTATAGCTACCACAAAGGTGAGTAGTTAGATTAAATGGTAAAAAATGTAAATTATAACATATGTGCTGAGGTTATACCCAGTCAGGGGTCGGATAAAAAGTAAAACTGGGTTACTGCAAATAAACAGGTGAGAGAATCCTTTGCATAGGAGGAAGTGGCAGAGCAATTGGATGGAATCAAAATACATTCACAGCAGTAGTTCTACATATGCACTAGTTTTGAAAACACTACTAGTCATTATCGGTGATGTTTTATGTGAGCATACATGGTATTGATTAAAATTAATGAAAGTAATTTATTCCTTCCTTCATTTTTAACATTGTAGTAAGATAATTCTGAAAATAAGGTAAAAAATATACAAACCTCTTAGAGGCTACCAGTAGCAAGTTTTGGAGGACAAAAAGGGCTTTTGGTGTTCTTGAAAAAATGCCTATCCGTTTACTGCTTTATGATGTATAAAATTGGCCTGAAGTGTTGAGATTTTCTTTTACCTAGATAAGGGTATCTAGGTTTTCTTTGTACTTGGTAGCAACTGTAGTAGCAGTGAAATGAGACCGTAGAGAAACCTTCAGTTATGATAAAGCAGCAGTATGCTCAGCATACTAAAGTACAGCTTTGTGCTTCTTAAATTGCCTGGGTGGTCAGGCACCAAGGCTGTCGCCTGAAATCAGCTGGCATAACACTCATTTACTCCCATTTGGCATGGACCAGGTTTAGGGATCTGAGATCCACCATGGTGAAAGAAAGTCTTTGTCATTTCTGGTCTTTGCAAGTTGCACTTGATGAGTGACCCAACAACTAGGCAGTCTAGTTGTTAGATCTAGCAGATTTAACAAGCTAGATCTAACAAGACTAGCACAAGCAGTTCTAGTCATTGGTGAGACTGTTTTTAGGAAATCCTAACTGTGAGCTTTCCAAAAGATGGGAATGATAAGAATTGGTAATCAGAACCTTGAAAATCTCTCCTTGCTCAGATCTCTTCTAAGAGAGTCAAATGAAAATTCTGATGGTAGCACAAGTGGTTCCTGAGCAGCAATGGTTACAGTGAGTGGAGTCCCCAGTCCAGCAGGTGCCTAGAAGTACCAGTGTTAGCCTCAGTAGTTGGTGATGTGTAGCCAGTGTTTTGGTGGGATATAATTTTTACTACATAACTTCTTTTCAGTCATTTTCAGTTTAGCTGAACAAGCATTCGGTGGTAATGGGGACAGTTTATTTCATTCTAGAATATTTACTTTCTAAGTGTGCATTTTAATTAAGTTCTTACCTGATACTTGTTCAAAACTAGGGATGACAAATGTATCTGGTAGTTGAAGGGTTACAACTTAATTTTAATTCAGACCTCTTTATGCAGCGTAAAGAAGAATAAAACTATGACCTTAAAGATGTGTACAATACTTTTATGAGGAAGCTGCCAATGTAGAGAAACTTAATTATGCTTGATACCAGGTTAAGAAAATGTGTTTGAAAAAAATGAATACTGGTTGACTTCTAAGTCAAATATATTGCATACATTTACTCAAAATTTTGAATTTTACTTTTTTGGATCAATTTTCACCCATCACGCAGTTACACATACATTGTTATCATATATTCTCTAAGAAAATTCTTAGAAAAAAGTACTGTGTATTCTTCAAAGGTAAGCGATGTAATTTCTAGTTTTTCCCACTCTCCCAATCCATGCCTTATGTGTGTGACTGGATGTGGAATGTTCAGGGCCAGTGAACCACCTCACCAGCAATTGATGTGCAACTACCCACTAATGAGACATAATGGCTAGAAACTAAGTGTCAACTGCCTGTCCCCTTGTCAGCTGACAGGTGAGGAGCTCATTTCAGCTGTGTTTTGGTTATTTATCGCTGTTTGCTGAAAGCTTTTTGTTTCTGTTTCTGGATAAATTTCGTCCAGTCGTAACTTCCCTTCCACCTTTTTTAAACTTCCTATAAATTCCAAACAATTTTTTTTTTTTAGGTTTATTGGGTTGGTTTTTTGAGGATTGTTTGGAAGGTCAGGCATTATGTTGAGGCACAACTCTGTTGTTTGGTTCTTGTAAATTTGTTACCTTGGTCAGCTCCCCCTTTATTCAAAATTTTGCTACAGTAGAGCATACAGAATTTGACTTCAGGCTCTGAGGCAGCATTTGAAAGAATGTTTGTAGCTATTACAGTTGTACAAATAACCTTTAGAGGGAGACTTGTAAACTGATTAAACATGGTCTTCTCAAGTTTGGAATTTCAAATATTACCTTGGGTAGAAATCATAATAGAAACTTCAGTTCTTACCATAGCAATCTAATAATATTTTTAATATGGTGTCACTGCTAACTTGAATACTGCTAATGATTTTAGCAGAAATGCTCGGCTAATACAGTTGCAGTGTCAGAGAGTAGACTTGGATGGAGGGAGAATCCCAACCTGTTGAAATTTGCTGAAGTTCAGCAAGAAATTCAGGACTATTCCAGTTTTCAGATTTATTCTAATAAAATAAGTGCTATAGAAAACAAATGCAAAATAAATTGGTATTTTATTTGTATATTTAATTAAATTAAAACTTCAAATGTATAATTAGCTTATGAACTTTTCTGCCATATAAACCATCTATCTGTCTGTAGAATTTAAATTTGGCTTGCCTCCAAATCAATTGAGGCTGTTGGCTATTCAAGATGATAAGAATAGAATGTATATAGGAGGCAGTCAAAGCTCCATTTTTAAGATTTTTAGTTGTTAGTGTTTTGTTAGATGCCTTTGCATCCTGAAATATGCAAGACTGGGGTTCCAGTCACTACCTTCTGGAAAAAGAAGGTTATGCAGTCTTAGCACTGTTTTCCCATAGTGCAGAAGTCATAATAATCACAGACAACCCTCTGGATTTAGAGCGTCCTGTACGGAATTGCTGTGACAGCGGGGTCAGTTCTAGGCTGTTATGGTTCCATAGTGGGTACTTGTGCCACCTGCTGGTGAGATGGCTGAGAGGTTCCCAACTCCGAGCTCTGAACGTGGCTCACTCACGGCTGCACACTTAAATACGTATTTTCATCATCCTGCTGTATTGCAGAACTTGAGTTACGTATAGCTTCAAAAAGATAACATTTTTGGCTTACTACTTCCAAAGTTTAAGTAAATAAGTAAGTATTTCTTCCTCGGGGTCTGTTATGTTAGGGATCATAGTTGGGATCTGAAAACATTGCCTCCACCAAAAATTTTCTTGCTCTAAAGGCTTCATTTGAAACACCTGGTTGAAAAGCTCTTAAGCAAGGATAACCAGTGCTCAGGCCCCTTTCTTATAGGGTAAAAGGAAGAATTGTGACAGGCCCTATGAATGTTTCACTTTCAGCTCTGATGGTGCAACAGAGGAAGAAAAATCCTATATATTCTTTCCTTCTTTGTTTTCATCACTTTGATGATGCAAGAAATTGCTTATAAACCTCTTTTTTTTTCCCCCTGCATTTGAGTAGTAACTGTAAGGGAGTCCAGCAGACTGCTTTTGTTTGCTAGAAGAGTGGTGGCACTGTGATTATGTAGCTGCAAGTTGTTGCCCTGTGATCTCCTAAGGCCTTGATTTGCCAGCTTATGGTTAACTGCATGCTCTGTGTAGATCTCCTATTGCCTCATCAGATATGAATTTGGAACAGGTTTAGCCTCTGGCAAGTTTTAAGAACTGGTCATCTCCTCAAGGTTGTCTTGTTCTGTTCTTTCAAAGTTTTCTGGGTCTTGTGGTTGGCTATTTGCAGTTTTCTCTCCATTTGCTGAAGTCCCAGGGTAGCAAAAAATTATTGCTAATAGCATTTTTGCCAAGAGTTCTGTAATATGGCTAAGAAAAGGTGAGATCACTTTTGGGAGGGAATAGGCATGGGTGCTGTATATCTGAGGGTACGCTCGTGAACGTCTTTTTTTAGTGAACCTAATGGGGAAAGTTTAGTGTGAGGAACAAATATGTGTTTTTTTTAGTCCGAGGTTATTTATGTACCAATTAAAAATGCACATAACAGCTGTGTGGTGTTGTAGGTACATCTCAGTACTGCAGAGTAATTTTCAGATATGCCGTACTCTTAAGGTTTTGTATCCTGTTGCAAACTGTAAGCAGCTGCATTTGAAGTCCATCCCTGTACAGTGAATGAAAGGTCTCCTACTTATTCTGTTCCGTGTAACTTCTGTCATCTTCACTTGAATGAAGACTGAATGACATGAAAGAGAAACTTCAAACCAAATTTCTCTTTCTTATGATAAACTTAATGTACATGGATTTCCAAATTTAAGTATGACTACAGGAACTTAGTTAATACTGATAAAAGCTATTAGGAAATTCAATAATTATTTTGTTGTTTTGGTTTGGTTTTTAAAATGTTGTTTTGGTTTTTTCTCTTCATTCAGGGTGGTAGGCATGTTGATTACGTGGTGGATCAAGTTGTGGGCAAACTGATAGAAGTGGTGAAAAAGAAGAATAAAGCTGGAGTTTCAGTCAAACCATTTCAGGCAAGTTACTTTATAAAAAAATATTGAAAAATATGAATGTGGGAACTTTATTGAGTAAATTGGTTTCTATGTTTTCAACAGGTGAAGAATCATATATGGGTTTTTGTTAATTGCTTGATTGAAAACCCATCATTTGATTCCCAGACAAAGGAAAACATGACATTGCAACCTAAAAGTTTTGGGTCAAAGTGCCAGCTATCTGAGAAATTTTTTAAAGCAGTAAGTAAACCTTTTTTTCTTTTCTTTTTTTTTTCCCCCTGTGAAGCAGGACTTGACATACTGGATCCAAGTGTATGTATGCTCTGTAGCAGAAGGTTAATTTTATTGCATTATGGTATTCTAGTGACATTTGCATACTATGAAAATGGGATGGAGGAACCTCTGGTCTTAATAGTGGAAACAACGACTGTGTTTTGACTCTTCCCCTGGATTTAAAAGTGAGCTTGACCTGATCAGCTCATTTATTGGAGATTCTGGTATTTATATTGATGAAATGAATGTGACTCTTAAAACCTAAACATAGTCCTTGACCAATTATTTTTGTGATAAAATATTTTTCTGAAGTTGAGAATATTGTCTACCTTATTCTTTGGTATCAGGCCTATTCTGTTTCACTAAGGTGAAAAGAAAGGGAGGGGATATATCACATGTACTTGTTCTTCCAGTAATCATAGAAATGCAAAACTGGGGCTGTAGTATTAAAAGCGGTCATTGTTGTTGGGCAAGAGGTTTAAATTTTTTTCTGTAGATGGACTAAGAATTGATATTCTAAATTAATATACTAGTAGAAATATGTTGTAGAGGGTTTTCCTCTATTACATTTTTAAACAATGAAGCAAAGGAAGACTTCTGTTAGCCATAACTCAATGTAATATGTCCTATTTAGGGCCAGTAGCATAAATGGAATTCCAGTAGTAAGGAGAATGGTGCTACTGCTCATACTCTTTGGCATCAAAACTCCACTTGCTGTGTAATGTTTTCAGCTTCTAATTCTGTATTACAAGTGACGTTCTTATAGAATTTACAGGGAAAAAAACCCACAACACAGTATCATATAACAAAATCTGAAGAGTGAATACATGTTGTATTTCAATCAGCAGGTTCGATTTATAGTGTTTCTGATATTCCCTGAATTGAACATTGATTTCCAAATGTGTTAAATGTGCAGCAGAATCTCCGCAATGAATGCTGTATTGTGGGACATAATGAAAAGCCAAAGCTCACAGTATTTTGTTCCACCTGTATTTTGTTTTGATGTGAAAGCAAACCTATAGTAGTTTTAGTTTAGAAAATATACTATATGCTACTTTTTTCTGCAGATGTGTTTCTAAAAATGATATCCGTTTCTCAAATGGTTGATATAAAGCCTTATTCTTAAATGATTTTGATTGTCTTTCAGCCATTTCCAGTCATTTCCAAAGAAACCTTAAATGGCCATAAATATCCCATATGGTTACTTTTTGCTGTCAAAGTCCAGGAAACAGGTGCTTTAGAAACTGAAATGTCTCAGCACATCAACCACACAACATAAGACAACCTCTTGTTAGTTCTCAGACCTCCTTTCCTCTTTCTACCAGTTATATAAGGGGTGGAAAAGGATGCTCTGTGTGTGATGTGTTTTGGTTGCATGTGCTTAAAATGCTAAACAGTAAGGTATATGTTAATTCCTTGACTTTCATATATTGCAGTTTTTAAAATTTAGAGAGCTTTGAGAAGCAGTGTTAAATCAGTGACTTAAAATTGAGGCGTAAAAATCTGCTATGTGAAGCTTTATTTTTCTCATCCACAATTCTGATTTTTTACTTGTAGGCCTCTAACTGTGGTATTATAGAGAGTATTTTGAATTGGGTCAAATTTAAGGCACAAACTCAGCTGAACAAGAAATGTTCATCAGTGAAACACAGTAAAATCAAGGGCATTCCAAAACTGGATGATGCTAATGATGCTGGTAAGAGCACTTATTTTAATTTCTTTAATGTTTCATAAATTTTTCACAAACATGATAATTTTAAACCTGACTTTATTTTTCATCCTTATGGGTTTTTTAATAAAAGTCTTTCTAGTTTTCTAAACTTTCTGGAGGTAGAATTTAAAGCATGATGGTGAGTTTGATATCAGGAACACTATCCTCTCTAGAGCAGAGAATTAATAACACTGAACAAAAGCAGCATTCTAGTTTGATATTGGAAGAGTGGGTATATTTTAATTGTGGTTTCCTGCTAAATATTGTGTTACCAGTATTCTGTTTTGGAGGTTTTTTTGATCTTTCTAATGTAAAAATATCAGAATCATTATAGGGCCACAAGCTATCGGAAGTAGATCACATAGTGTGCACACCTGAGGGAATGGTTCAAGAGACTTTTTTCATAAGACTTTAAATGCCATTAGGTTCCTGTCTGGGAATATAGGGCAAACTGGCAATCTCTGCTGGGTTGCTTCTTTAGCATAGATAGGGATCAGGATCAGCTGGCAGTCTTTGTGCCAATAGCAATGGGAGTTTTTTCTTGAATTATTTGAGGGGCACATGTGACTAAAGAGCTTGAAATGTTGCCATTCTTTCTTAATGTTATTTAATTTTTAATACATCCTTACATTAAACAAAGATAGAGAAATTGCAATGAAGTGGGTGGGTGGGCTGAGTAGGTAAAAGCACGTAAGACTGGTAAAGAAGCTCAATGAGATGATGAGACCTGTTTGATTTTCTTCCTTTTTTGATTCCTTGGTATTGATTTTTTTTTAATTTGTTTTCTTCACTATTTTATTACTTTTCCCATTATTCAGATGTCATATTTTGCCTCAAAAGTTGATAATCATGTCTCCTTTAGCTAGTGTTTTATTTGTGGAATTGGCATTCCCTAATCAGATGTAGGTTCCTGGTGTTTTTCTTCCGTAGAAGATTTTGTGCTTGGAGAAATTATGCACTTTATGGATATTAAGCCTAATGCTCCTAAATCATATAATGAATAATTTTGGGCACACTTTCTTCATAGGATTTTTTAGCTCTGCTTTGGAGACCAGCCTTCAAAATCACTTCTTACACAATTTTTTAGTGGGGGGACCCTGAAACTTCCTCAACTAAGCAGGCATGTAGGGATTCATTTGGGCTCAACACTGATGCCTAAAGCTTTGCATGTCTTGAATCCCTGTTACTCAAGTATTTCTCTGCTGCCTAGTTCTATGGACCCTCTCATAGAACTATGGAGTCTCCCAAGGAGGCTTACCCAGGTATTGGTTTATTGAAGATCTGGAACATATTACATTTCTCGCATTGAAGACATTGCATGTTTGGGGTGGACACACAGAGAGCAGAGAGGCATTCAGTTTCTGAGTACAATGTGTATTGTCATATGCAGGCTTTGCCTGACTTTCTGAAGTGTTATCTATACTGGAAGAGGTGTTTTAAATTAGAGGATCACTAGTAATACATTTAGTAAAAAGTTCTTTAGTAATTTCTTTTTAAAGAGTGAAAGTATCATATGGATCATCTGTTTATTCTTGAAAAGGAACATTTTGTTCTTTTTGCACAATCAAAAATAATCAGGATCTTTGATTTCTGCTTTCATAGAGAAAGGGAAGGCAGAAGGTGATATGAAAGAGTGACTCCTTCAATGTGGCTGAGGGGGTTGGTCTGCTCTTGAGAACTTGTCTCAATGAACTTCAGTTGTTGATGGTGCCTAACTGATGATGTTTCTTAACATAAAGGGAAAAAGGAAGTACTGGTACCATGGAAATTCTTTAATAAGTACACAGACAAAAAATATTGTAGAACTATCAATCTTTGCCTTTGGGACCTTAATAGAAAGAATTGTGGTAAAAGGCTGAGGAGTAATGAGTTCAACATGGAAGAGGGGAAATTTACGTTAGATGTACAGAATAAATTCTTTACTGTGACAGTGGTGAGACACTGGAACAGATTGCCCAGAGAAGTAGTAGATGTCCCATCCCTGGAAGCGTTCAGGGTTGGATGAAGCTCTGAGCAACCTTGTCTAGTGAAAGGTGTCCCTGCCCATTGCAGGGGGCTTGCAACTAGATGATCTCTAAGGTCCCTTCCAACCCAATTCTATGACTGGGGGATTCTAAGGCTCAGGTGAATTAAGGACTGTATGTCCTCTTTCTGTGTGAGAGGCAGATCAGTATTTCTAGGTCCAAAAAATTCAACATTTCTATATGAATATTGCCTAAGAATGTGCACAACTGTGAGTATATTGTGAAGAGTTATAAATCATTTTTTCAAAAGAATTTCAGACCTCCCAGTAAGATGGAGAAAAGGTTTAAATGATACATGAAGATGTAGATTGTTTCAAGACATTCATATGTGTCACACCGAGTAACCTGTGTGTAGCCTGGGAGCAAAATGCAGTATGTTGTAGTTGATGTATTTGTTAATGCATAAGAATAGGAGAGAGATATATCTGTACAGTGATGTAGTTGCTGCAGATTTCTTCCCCCACTGTAAAGAATGAGTCCTATACCTGGTCATTCTTGCTTTTTTGTGATCTTGATGAGGTATGCATAGTTCTGTGGCTTGTTGGAGGTGCAGGGGTAGAAATGAAAGCAAAAATAAAGAAATAGGAATATAGGGTTGTAAGAAAGAAGCGAGATTACCTAATCTGGTGAAGTGTAAGAGCATTTTTTTGAATCTACCGGTTGATATAGTTCTTTCTTTGAGTTCTTTAGAGCTGTGCTCAGGAAAATACCTGGCACATTGTATTTCCACTGGTGGCCTAGTGGTTAGCATGCGGGACTCTCACCGCTGCAACCCAGGTTCAATTCCCAGTCCCTCCCGGGCAGATGGAACCTGTTAGCCCTGTGAGGCCATCCATCTATGAGAAGGACACTCTAAACAAACCTACGTCCTGAGGACCTCACTGCCATTGTCCAAGCTTGCTTGGCCCCGGCAGATGAACCTTAGGATTAAAGGGTGGGCTCAGTTCAGCGAATGCTATGTCTCACCTAAAAAATCCATTGTGCAGGCTGGAAAGGTAAAAGACCTTTCCCCAAATCTTCGTTCGCGAAGATGGGCCATTATTATAATTGCTGATGATTGCATCCATTTCAGAAGGAAGTCCACCTGAATTACATTCAGATGTGTTTTCTGCAGTTCACTTAGGGAAAAATACTGGCTGTCTTATATTCTGAAACAGCAGACTTATTTTTCTTGGTATTTGGAGTCCGCTTTGTTGACAGGTAGTTATTGACAGTGTGAATAGCTGCCTAATTTAGATTCTATTAGGCCAAACTTCTTGATTCAGGAAACCAAAGATGTTGAATGTAAATTCTGTGTAATAGGAAGTATGGGGTGGGTTTTACCTACCAGGTAAAAGCAAATCACAGCACCTATTTTAAATTCCAGTATATTCAAAACTTACCTTATTAGCAGGGAGACTTAACCAGCTTGAAGTTTTTTGTAGTCTTTACTACCGCTTAGCCTTGATAAAATAGCAAAACTGCTTAATGAGCATTTGCACCCTTGCAAAAGGATAGATTCCTTTTTTCAACCTGCCTGTTATTTGGAACATCTATTCCACTTCTGCAGTTGCAATAAAGAGAAAGTAAATGTCATTCCAATTTTGAATATATTGGGCATACGGGCACCAAAATGCAGTGTGTCTTGTAGAGTCAAAATTACATTGTTAGTGAAGATTTATTTTTCTGTTCAAGACATTTGTGAGGTATAATACGTGCAAATGTTCTCATCTTTTGAGCTTTTCTATCAAGTTTTTCTTACAGTTGTCTGGCTTCAACTATTGGACAATAAAAAGGGAAACCCACAAAAATGATTTAATAAATTATTTTTTAAAATATACTGTGAGGAAAGGGGAAATACAGAATGGGAAATAACTCCTGTATGTAACTCAGACGTGCATAATGTATGTGTGTAAGCAATTTGCAGCTAGAAAAATGAAATGGTACAGAAGCAATTGGACTTTTTTGTGCAGACATGTGGGGACCGTTGCATAAGATGTGCCACCATTGCATCCCATTTTGTCTATTTTACTCCTTCTCCATAGCAATCCATAGTGTACTGCTAAGGGCAAGGATATTCGCTCTTGTTGTGCAGTGTTAGTGGCATGGAGGGCCATCCCTAAAAATAGAAATTCAATGTATTTAAATGAAGAGCAGGAGGAATTCAGTTGTATTTCTTTTATTTGAGTTATGCTTTCTGGGTTTTTTGCCTTTCCTCTACTTCTTCCTGGCCTGCAGGTGGCAAACATTCCTTGGACTGCACGTTAATATTGACAGAAGGAGACTCGGCCAAATCTTTAGCGGTCTCTGGCTTAGGTGTTATTGGTAGAGACAGATACGGAGTATTCCCACTCAGGGGCAAAATTCTCAATGTTCGAGAAGCTTCTCACAAACAGGTATGCAGTTTTTTCCTCTCCTTTTTGCTGACAAATGGATGTCTCGTGTTTATTTTTGATTTCTAGATTTACATCTTCATATTTGAATTTTTATTTTTTCACAAAAATTTTGTGGCTGGGATTTCATAAAGTACTGGCTACTTTAAAGCCTGGGAGAAGCCTGGAAATACTAAATGTAGTAATGCAGTACTGGGATGATAAAGTTAATTTCTTCACAAGTGGAAGGAAATTTTGCTATGACTCATATTAATATTTCACATGAATATTTAAAAACCCTAAAATTTTTTATACTCTCTATTGCCATGTGATTTTATTGGCTCACAACCTGAGTGCAGCAGCATTACCCCATCTCATTATTTTTGCTGCCCTCCATAATTTATCTGTAATAAGAGATGTGTTACATATGCCCACAGAAACAGTGGAAAGAGAAGACAGCTCTGTGAGATGACTTTTTATTAAGCATACAGTTTTATTCTTGCTTTCCTGACCCAAAGTGCTTTGCCCATAGAGCAGAAAGTGTGGTGCAGTCTTGAGAATTTGCATGTACAGAAGAAATATTTACAAGTGCAAAGGCTGCAAGGGGCTGGGCATAAAAAGGTTATGAAGTTGAGGCTGGGATGCATTTATAAAGAAGCTCTCAAGTCCACCTGAAAAAGGCTGGGATATTTCTAAATTTCTGCTTTTTACATTGACTTCAAAAATAACTTTTTTATACAGATTATGGAAAACGCAGAAATCAACAATATCATCAAAATAGTTGGACTACAATACAAGAAAAGCTATGAAGATCCAGAATCTCTGAAAAGCTTGAGATATGGAAAAATTATGATTATGACAGATCAAGTAAGCCTGAAATTCACAGGTTTTAATATACAGAACTTCTTATGATATGTCTTGCTGCAATTTCACAGATCATGTTTTTGTGCATTACAACCTGTCTCAGCTATGACAGTATGGATACATTCAGGGGGAATCCCTAATGTATGAGGTTTCTTTACAGGATTAATTTATCTATGGTGTTGTTTTGGTTACTCCAAATGAACAATTGGACTTTGCTGCACAAAATAGTAGAGAAGGCAAAGTAATAATAAAAATATACTTTCGCTAACTCAAAAATAGGTTGAAAGTAAGGACGAAAGGGAACAGTAGATGAGGTGGTATTGCTAGCAAGTTAGGTAGAGACAAGAATGAAGGCAATTATTTTTGGATAATCTCGTGATTGAACTATCAAGCATCTTTCCACCGATGAGAACTGTGGGCCGGGCTTGACTGTCTTCCACAAAAATTCAGCTCTCTAGTGTCTGGGAGAGCTGTGTAGCTCTTTGTGAAAACATAATACAGGCAGAGAATCTTTGAACTGCAACCATGCACTTGGCTTGGAAGAGCTTATTATTAGCTGGGGATAGTGCTGTTCACAGATGGTTATGTCACAGGTGGTCCATTTTGGAATACAAGTTAAAACTAGCTGTACCCTTCTACACTTTCTGTCAACTGACATTGTTTTGATGTATTCAGGCCAGTGAGTGGGTTTTTGGTGGTTTTGGAAATCTGACTTTTGAAAAGATTGCCTCATGTTTTCATGTTCTGATTTAGGATCAGGATGGATCTCACATAAAGGGCTTGTTGATTAATTTTATTCATCACAATTGGCCATCACTGTTGAAACATGGTTTTCTTGAGGAATTCATCACCCCTATTGTGAAGGTACAGATTCTATTATTGAGATTTTATGGATTACTTACAGTGCAACAGAAAAGTTGATTTTTTGTTTGTTTGTTTATTTTGTTTTGGTTTTTTAAAGGCAAGCAAAAATAAGCAAGAACTCTCATTCTATAGTATCCCTGAATTTGATGAGTGGAAAAAGCATATGGAGAATCATAAAGCATGGAAGATAAAATACTACAAAGGTTTGTTTAAAAACAAATAAGTGAAGCCTATTGATAAATAATAATAAATGGGTGCTATGAAGTTTTATTTGTAGCTGTTTTCATGATAGGATCTTATGTAATGATTTTATAATATTCCCAGTAAAATAAAAGGGGTAAGATAATAAAGCTTAAATTTTTAATATTGAGTAACAATTTCTTTTTATTATACAGGATTGGGTACTAGCACTGCTAAAGAAGCAAAAGAATATTTTGCTGACATGGAAAGACATAGGATCTTATTTCGGTATGCCGGTCCTGAGGATGATGCTGCCATTACACTGGTAAGAAAGTGCTTCTGTATATGATATGTTTTAGTTTCCATTGTTTCTGAAAATGGCACATGAGAAAGACCTTGAAGGGTTGTTACGGGTTTTTTGGAGTACCTGAAAAAAATACTTCTAGGAGAGAAAGAGTATTTTGGAAAATATTTTAAATTTTGAAATAAGCTTTATCCATGCTACAAAATCAGCTCTACCTTCTGCTTTTAGCTTTGATAGTTCTGTGTAATGTCAATTTCAAGAAATGTTACAGTCAGACTTGCTTTTAAAGACAGAACATGCAAAAAAGTACTCTAAGTAAGAAAATAGAGCCCAGACAAATTACGTTTCACATCTGCTTAGGCATCCTTATTTTGTTTCTGAGCACATAAGATCAGGTAAATATTATTTATTCATTGAAGATATATCACTGTGGCATATGTGTATTCATGCACGTGCTCTACATATTTGAATTTGCAATCTTGTCGATAGTTGAGTGAGGTAAAGTACTTGTGTTTCAAAGAAAGTTTGTGGAAGGAAAAAGGATGAAGTGTCTGGAATGAAGCTACTTTTTCAAGAAGTATTTCAACTTTTATCTACTTTAATTTGCTATTTTAATTGTAGGTCGTATTAAAAAGAAAAAAAGGCTAGGAGAGAAAAAGAAGAAAAATGGAAAAATACCCATCTTAGACAAAACAACTTTTTCCTTATACCATGGATGCTGTAAAATGTGTGGTTTTACTAATAGAATTCTGATCTCTATGTCTGCCAGTAGACCTCCCTACACAGGCTGGTACCTGAGGCCATGTAACCTGTTATGGCTGATCCTTGCTGTTGGTATTCTGTGAATTCAGGATGAAGCTGGTCATCCGTGTTAAACCTGAACAGCTATGACCAGTACTGGAGCTGTTAGCAGAAGCTTCACTTGTATTCCTACCCATGTTTCTTCTGCTGATAGCTGTAATCCCAGCCCCAAGATTACCTCTGGGTATAGGTGGTGTAAGATTATGGGCCCTACCAGGCCTCATGATAGCTGTAATCTAGGAAAGCAAAAATTATTTCACATTGCAAATTTGTCAGCATTCTGAAGAACTCTTTTGCTAGCCCAGAAGGTATTAAAATAGCAGTTTTAAGGGGAGACAGAAAAAAACCTCCTTATTCTATTAAAGAATAAATATTTGAGAACAGTTTTTATTCAAGCTCTTAATTCTATTAATTCTATTAAGGGAATTTTTATGCTGATACAGCTCTTGGTCATTTTTCACTTCAGTGGTCTGGAAAAGGTATAGATAAACTGAAAGGAGACAGAAGAAAATTGTAAGAATTTAGTAATGTTTTTTTACAAAAGCCTAGTCTTAAGCCTTCATGTGTCTGACGTTGTGGATTACCAAGCTTTGGTCAAAAATGAAGTCAGTCTGATGCAAATCAGGGTGATATCACCTAGTCCCTTTCTCAGAGACCAAATTACTAAGGTTTAATATTTATTATGTAATATCATGGTCTCCAAGGAAATGAAACTACTCATTGAGCTCTTTTGGAGTGCTCCAGTTAGAGTCCTTTGAAAAAGATAGTGCTGATGACTATCTTCCTATGCAGCAGAGTGGTTGAAATCAGGACATGATGGAGTCTCTGTATGTTGTTCCCTGAGGAAAAAGAGGCAGTACTTCAGCAACTCACAAAGTTTTCCTAAAGTAGTTGAAATCTTTCTTAAATCACTGTAAGACCCCAGCACCCAAGCTACGAGCTCACTTGGAGGGGTTTTACTTTAAAAATATATAAGGCTTCAAAAATCTGCTTGCCAGATCTATTAAAGAGCCTTCGGTTCTTTTAAAACCCTTAAGAGAGAGCGCAAAAGAGAAAAGCTGCACGTTTCCTCACGAGGTACTCTTACTGGTAAACTTTAGAAAATAGGAGTACTTGGCAAAAGTTTAAAGAGTAGCATTCAACCAAAACAAAGCATTCCACAAAGCCTTGACTTAGCACATGCTAACCCATACAACTTAGCAAAATCCAACCCATCTGGTCTCAAGCTACTCAAAATATCAAGAAAGGAGATTTGGAGAAGAAGAAGTAAAGAAAGAGAGAAAAAGAGAAAATTATAGCTACCATTCAGAGTCCTGTGCAAGTCCAGTGTCCATGTGGCAGGGTCGGAACAAGTGCGGAGAGCACTTGTTGCTGCTTTTATGAGCTTTGGGGCCCCTGTGGCCACACCCCCCACCACCAGGTGGGACTTACGGTCCACTGGCCACTCTGGAGCTCTGGGCAGGGTGAGGGGCAGTGTTCCTAGTGTGTTTTCCATTCTAGAGCTGGGTTAGGGGCTCCAGGGGGTGTGGTGGGGGGCACTGCTCTCAGTGTTCTGAGGCTGGGTTAGGGAGGAAAGGGGGCGTGGTGTAGGCTCCCAGCCTGCATTTGACTGACGCTGCTCCAAGGTGTCCTGGGGTGGTTGGCAGGGGCTGAGATATGGGATAGGCCATTATCTCACCTGCATGAAATTTGACCTGTCCCTTCCCTGCCACACCCCTGCATTGAGTTGGTCTGAACCAATAATTAATATAACAATCCAGTGTCTCGCAACCACATACACAGTTTCTGTGTGTTCTTGTACTCTTTTGGAGAAGAAACTCTCTGAAGGGGAACTCTGTTTCTCTGACATGACAGTCAGAACATTCCTGTGTCCTTTCAGAGGGTGGTTGCTTAGAAGTGACACCTTGTCATCATGAAGGCTGAGGCCTTCAGTCAGCTGGCCTAAACTCTTAGTCTTTTCATGCAGTTTCGGTTTTGTCAACTTGTCAATTTTCTTAAGAGGACTAGGAATGACCATTCAGGAACAACTACAAGTTATTGGCATTCTGTGGCTCCAGGGCATGGAGAGGACAAGAAGAGTAGGGTATTTTTTCTAATACCTTCAGTTGATTTTCTTGATAAGAGATGGTTTAGTCCAATCTAAATGATGAACCCAACCTTAAAGCTCTGTGGGGAAAGACCTTCAAGCCTGTGTATCAAAGGACAACTCTGATGTGAAGAGGGGAAGAAGATTGATAAGATTTGTCCAAATGTGTGCAAATTTCAGGAAAGCAATATAAATTTAAATTGCAATCTGCAAAAGATCTGTCAGTTCAAAAACATTGCGCAAAAATGTGTGAAAAGTCATGTACTGGTACTGCTGCTTAAATGTAAACATTAGTTATATGGATTAGCTTGTCCAAATAAACCTTATTGAATACTCGATCAGATAGTGCAATATAATTAAAATTCTAACTGAAGTAACATACATTTACGCAAACATTTGTATTGCTGATAATTTAGTGTATTTGGAATCTTTTCAGGCCTTCAGTAAGAAGAAGATTGATGACCGAAAAGAATGGTTAACAAATTTCATGGAAGACAGACGACAGCGTCGGCTACATGGCCTTCCCGAGGTGAGTCTTAAATAACAGTAATAAATCTGCAGGGTGAGATTTAAATGTAATACAGTTTTTTTATTGAATGAATAATGTATGTGGTTTTTTTCAGCAATTTTTATATGGCACAGCAACAAAACATTTGACTTACAATGATTTCATTAACAAGGAGTTGATCCTTTTCTCAAATTCAGACAACGAGAGATCTATCCCTTCCCTTGTTGATGGTAAGCTGGTAATTCCTTATGATTTGTTGTAACATTCCTCTTTGTTGATGGTTTTTAAAGCTGTGATTTTTACTGGAATCAATGCATTCAAGTAGAGAATATGAGAACTTCTATGTATTGGTTATCATTTCATATCAATGGTATCCTGGAGTGCATTAAGAAGATCATTGCTGGCAGGGCGAGGGATGTGATCCTGGCCCTCTACTCAGCCCTAGTGAGGCCACATCTGGAGAGCTGTGTCCAGTTCTGGGCCCCTCAATGTGTGGAGCTCCTGGAGCTGATCCACTGGAGGGCAGCAAAGATGATTAAGAGACTGGAGCATCTCTTAGGAGGAAAGGCTGAGGGAGCTGGGCCAGTTCAGTCTTCAGAAGAGGTGACTAAGAGGGAACGTTATCAATACCTATAACTATCTGAAGGGAGTGTGTCAAGAGGATGAATCCAGGCTCTTCTTGATGGTGCCAAGCAATAGGACATGAGACAATGGGAAGAAACTGGTGCATGGGAAGTTCCACCTGAACATGAGGAAGAACTTCTTTACTGTGCAGGTGACCGTGCACTGGAACAGGTTGCCCAGAGCAGTTGTGGAGTCTCCCTCACTGGAGATATTCAGGAACTGTCTGGATGCAATCTTGTGCAATGTGCTCTAGGATGACCCTGCTTGAGCAGGACGGTTGGATCAGATGACTCCAATGTGGTGCTTTCCAACCTGACCCATTCTGTGATTTATGTGCTAATTACTGTATTTCTTCTGTGAGGAAGTTTAAGCTGTTTCAGCCTTTTTATGTAACCAGACCTATTACCAGACTTTACAAGTGCTTTGTGGGGACCCCTGGTGGCCTAGTGGTTAGCATGCGGGACTCTCACCGCTGCAACCCAGGTTCGAATCCCAGTCCCCCGGGCAGATGGAGCTCGTTAGCCCTGTGAGGCCATCCATCTATGAGAAGGTCACTCTAAACAAACCTACGTCCTGAGGACCTCACTGCCATTGTCCAAGCTTGCTTGGCCCCGGCAGATGAACCTTAGGATTAAAGGGTGGGCTCAGTTCAGCGAATGCTATGTCTCACCTAAAAAATCCATTGCGCAGGCTGGAAAGGTAAAAGACCTTTCCCAAAATCTTCGTTCATTCGTGAAGACTGGCCATTATTATTATTACAAGTGCTTTGTTTCTAGTCAAATCATCAGAGAAAGCTGGTCTTTTAAGTGCTAATAATAATCAAAATTCAAGACAGCAACTGAATGCAGATGAAGATGCAAATGTTTTCTCCCTTCAGTCTTACACCACAGGCAGTGATCTAGTGTTTACTGAGCTGTAATCTTGCTAGGGTTCTGCCAATCAGGTTTAACTCTCCCCTTGCAATAGCATGGACATAAAAAGAAGCAGCTTCACTACACTACACTACACTACAGCTTCATTTGTAAAACTGTCTACGGACAGTGTGAGCTGGAATTTCCACCCATGTTATTGTCCATATGCATAAGCTTACTAAGGTCAGAAAAAAGGCCTTGAGGTTTCATGGGGGCAGTAGGGGTGGGGGGAGTGCATTTATCTCCACTTTCCAGTACATTTTTTATAGTGGAGGTGGTCAGCTTTGGGTGCATTCCTCCCATTGTGGGGTTCCATTTCCGAAGGCTTGAGGTGGATAGGGAAGGGGTTACTCCAGCTCCAGGGTCCTGGACGCATGGAGGGGTTAGGTGCTCACCCCTCCCCCCACCCACGTGGTCCCATGGCTCCGGAGAGACAGCAGCCAGACGTGGAGAGGAGGCGAGAGAGAGAGTTTATTGATGAGGTGGTTACATTTATAGGGTTTTGGAGGATTCAGAGAGTGACCAATTACGGGGTCAGGGGTCTTACAAAACACCCAATCGCAGGCAGGGGTTAAAGGTCCAATGAGAAGACTTCTTGGTATCTTCCAGGACATTCCTGGGACAGAGATAAGATCTGGCCATGGGGGATTTTGGGAAGAAGAAAGCACAGGGACCACAAAAAGCCATTTTGAAACACTTTCAAACCACAGTTTTCCCATATAATGCAGGTTTACTGCTACAGTCAGCCTTCTTGACACTACAGACCCATACCAAAGTATTCATGCAGCAACAGCTTTTTGTATTTTAGATGAGAGAGTGGGATAGTTCACAGGGGGGATAGGGTCAGTAGCTTTCTGGTAGGATGGATCCTCAGCTTTGCTGCAGAATGAGGCTGAGTTAGGTATGGCAGATTCATCTCTAGGGAGTCAAAGAATGTGAGTCTGTTTCAGCTTCGCCAGACTTACTTCCTCCGTAGTTGGGTAATCATAAAGATGTATGTTTCAAGAGGTCATTGTTCATTTTAACATACTCTACTCTCGACTGCAACAAACGTGGGTAGAGCCCTTCCCAAATCTTCATTCGCGAAGCCTAGCCATGGACTCTCGACTGCTTTCTCAGAAACAGCAGAATGATTTTGCTGAAACTTAAAATAGAGAATGAACTTGCAGTAGACAACTGTTAATTTGAATTGAAGTTCTCCAAGACTCTTTCTACAAAAGTGTAAGAAAATAAGAAAGGAACATAGTTATTCATGTATTTGTGTGTGTCTATGTATATTTGTAATATAATGTATGGATATATAATGTTATGAATATTATATATAATTACTATCAGTGTTTCTGCCAACTTTAGCTGTAATTCTCCATTGTGGGCAAGGATACGTGAGTTGTTCAACAGGTGTAGTACTATAGCAATGGTTTTCGTCCTTTAGCATCGTCAGGTGAAATATAACAGGATAGTCTGGTGGCAAATCTCAGGAAAAAAATGAAGAAGAAGAATATTTTGATTATCTCTTCACAGTTACTAGTTACCATTCTTACTCCTTGAAGATCCTCCTATGTAAAGAAAATTCTGTAATTTTATTATATTTAGTAGACTTGGTAGAAAAACATGATATGGACCCATTGTAAAAAAAATTACATATTTGAATAAAATGGAGATTGGAGTCAGTGTCTCTTTTTTTTTTGGTTGGTTGGTTGGTTGGTTTGGTTTGGTTTTTTGGTTTGGTTTTTTGTTTGGTTGGTTCTTTTAGTTTTTGGGTTTGTTTTTTGGGGTTTTTTTCCCACTTCTTATTATGTTTGACCCGAGGTAGTAATGGTAACACATAACAATATTTTGGTGCATTTCATAAATGTATGTGAGTTAAAACTCTGAATAGATCAATAAGTATGATCTAGAACTAGTTATCAGTTCTAGATAATATACAGAAAATATGATGCAATCCCTTCCACACAGATGTTGTACCTAAGTTGCCTAAGAAATGGAAGTAAACCAGAAGATCTAAGAGACTGGCTTCTTCCTTAAAACTCCAAAGTATCTAAAAGTGGCATATCTTTTTGTTGAATTTTCTTCAATATTTGAGATTTTCACACAGAAAGTAAAAATTCAGAGTGCTTTAAAATACATGTAAGCTACAGTTACACTTGTCATTACTGAACTTGTGTTGATATTCTTAGAAAAAAGATATTGCTGAGCAGAATAGAAAGAACTCTTGACTTGTGGGAGTCATACATTCAGGATCAAGTTGCTGTTTATTAGAAAGATGTATCTTATGCTGTATAATACTAATTGGCTGAAAGGGTTATGTTTCTACTTTCCTGGTAATTTTCTGAGTTTGGTAAAATATTTTTTTATTATTTTAAAAGATTCGATTATTATGATTAGTTGATTATTTTGTTGATATTACTGTGTGAGTTTGCTTCCATTTAATGTTTGGAATTCTTTTGAGAGATTAGAAATGATAATAAGGCAAAACAAGTTTATTACTTTAGAACATACGCTTTTGTGTGTGTTGAAAATGGATTGTTCTTCTTAATAGGTTTAAAACCGGGGCAACGCAAAGTTTTGTTCACTTGCTTTAAGAGAAATGACAAACGTGAAGTAAAGGTTGCTCAGCTGGCTGGTTCTGTGGCTGAAATGTCAGCTTATCACCATGGGGAGGTGAGTATGGAGGAGGGTAAAGCTATGAGGATTTTTAGCCCACATAAAATATTACGTAAATGTTTGTGGTATTGAAATTGCAAACCTATTGTCTATAAGTCTACTGATCACAAATTTACGTTCAAAGAAAAGGAACCAAACAGTATGTAGTTTAATATGACTGGGTATTTCCTTTCTTTCCAAGTCTTTGTGCACAGTGGTATCCCAAATTTGTTGTGGCTTATGGAAAGATACTAGATAACTAATTGCCTAGGTAACTTCTAGATTCTCAAATCAAAGGAATATAGGAACTATGTGCTAGGACAATTTTTGTCTGAAACATGAAATGCAGTATTTTAAGGAAAGAAGCAGAGATACTCTTCTTCACAAACTTAATACTGTGTCAGAAGAAAGGTTATTTCTAACTCTGTTTTGTTTATATTTATCTGAAATGTTAGCAGGAGTTTACACATTAGCAGTCCCTGCATCCCTTCTATTCTTCCTTTAAAAGCAATGAGCAGTGGTTTGTGCAGTAGTAAGTGCAGTCAGTTTGTGCCCCTTTACTTCCTCCAGAGAAGTACTTTAGAAAAAATTGAGAAGCTCAGGGGTTTTCCTAAGCATAAAATGTAAGGACATATAAATCAGGGAGGCAATGTGGCTGTGGAAGAGGAAGCATCATGTTTTGCCAGCAACCCTTGTAATAAGTTTACAACATTCCTTTCTCAGGGAGACTACTTTTTTAAAAATTTAGTTCAGGTTAGTCACACAATTTTGGGGCATTAAAAAATAGGTTTTACTGGCTAATTAGGAAAGACTGTCTCTACCTATTCTTATTACTATTACTATGTATTTTCTTGCAGCAAGCATTAATGATGACTATCGTCAATTTGGCTCAGAACTTTGTTGGAAGTAACAATGTGAATCTGCTACAACCTATTGGTCAGTTTGGCACCAGGCTTCACGGTGGAAAGGATGCTGCCAGTCCTCGCTATATTTTCACCATGTTAAGGTAACTACAGATGTAAAGCATGTAAAATGCATACTTTTGAAAAGCCTTGTCATGAAATGAATCCTTTCACAACGCTTTTCTTTTTTTTTTGTGGAAGAGGAACAGGGAAGGATTGGAATATTTTGATAGAAGCTCAAATTCTGCTTTGGGATCTCTAAGTGTGGTTTTGCACATTGATTTTTTTTTTATGTGATTTTTCCACGCATAAAAGTGCAAGGCTGAAGATTGAAGGTGTAGATCACTCAAATTAGGTACCAATCTTAAATCGTGACTTCTTGCAGAAGATGCTTTCAGTTCCCCTGTTCAGTGTGAACTCTATTCAGTTTCACAATAGAAGGGTGCTACCTGGTGAGAAGTCCTGCCATTCAGCGTAGACTTCAAAGTTCAGATTGATTCTTTTACTTTTGGATGAGTTTCTTCATATCAAACTAAATTGCACATAATTAATAATGAAGACCTTATTTTATAATGCTAATTTTCCACACCTAGTAACTTGAAATTCAATTTGGTGTGCAGAATGTTAGAATGTGTTCCTTAATGTAAATTACAGTATTTTATAAATTATGTTGCTGATTTTCTTTCCTAATTTCAGTGAGATATTTTACCTAAATTCCTTGTAGTTTCTTCTTTTCCTCTAATTGTAAGCTTTACATGTAAGTATCAAGTTTTATTCCATTTCTTATCCATGCTCTTTCTGTAGCAACCTAGTTTTGTACATTTCCCTTTTTGCATGAGGTGCTGGAAATCGTATTCACCCAGGACAATGTTCTAGATGAGCAAAACAGTCACCAGCAAAACCTCTGTAGCATTTTCAGAAACTGCTAGATCTACACTTAAGGAAGGCAGTTTTGCAACTCTTTGCACACTGTGTTGCTTTGTTGCTGGGTGCCTCAGTGTCACATTGAGCTGTGTGTTCTGAATGCTTCAAAGAATGATATTTTGTGGATTTTAAATGTCATCAGTTGCTAGTGTATCAGGTATGTGTGTTACTGTGAAATTAACAAACATCATCTGTTATGAACACACTCTTCCATTTGAAAGAAATTCCTTTTCTCAGGAGGTATGTACACTGGATTTTCAGCATCAGAATGGCAAAGAGAAAGGAAGACAAAAATCTACGAAAAGATCGTACCTAGGCCCAAGGACTGTTAAAGCAATATGTACTTTACTTGCTGGACTTGCTGGACTTGGGTTTAAATGGTTTTCTTCTTTTTCTTTTTCAAAGCCCTTTAGCAAGGCTACTTTTTCCATCAGTGGATGACAACTTGCTTAAATTCCTTTATGATGACAACCAGCGTGTGGAGCCTGAATGGTATATTCCCATCATTCCTATGGTTTTAGTAAATGGAGCTGAAGGAATTGGTACTGGATGGGCGTGCAAACTTCCCAACTACGATACCAGAGAGATTGTAAACAATGTCAGACGAATGCTGGATGGCTTAGATCCCCACCCAATGGTAAAAATAACAGTATATATTGGTATTTTATATGTTTGTACCTACAAAATCAATTCCTGTCATTCTAGAACTTTATGATTATTGGAATATCTGAGCTGGTTTGTCCCAGTAATTTTGTGTAGAAGCTTTACTTTACTGTTGGGGTGAGGTGGGGAAGTTCACCTTGAAGCAAAACCATTGCAATTTGTAATTTTTCCAATTATTTTAGAGGACTTTTTCTTCAGGCTGTTGACTGTAAGCCTTTTTAGTTGAAAGTTATGGCATGACAGTAGAGTAAAAAGTTGTACCACTGTTTCTTTTTGGAAGTATTACTACTTATCTTCAACCAAACTTAATATTTTCTCTGTCTTGTCGGAATTGTTCTCTCTTTTATATATCTGTGAGTAGAGGAGAAGATATTGCTGCTGTTCACGATGTTGTTGCAAGCAAGCTTCTGAACTGCATCTAGCTTCTGTTTCTTTATTTAAAATTTTATAAGAAGTCCCAGATGTGGTGTATACATGAAAAAATGTGAACAGGAAGATACCTGTGAACCCATAATATCTGTAACCAACAGATGAAATACAGTTAATGTAACCTTTCTTTTACAACAGATGAATATTGCTACTTTGCTGTGTTTACCAAGTCAGAGAAGCAGAAACTGTCTTCTCTACTTAGATCACAGTTCACTAAGTTTGCAGTATCAATTTTCATGACACAGTGAATTTCCTTTTGCAAATTCTTGGGAACAATGAGTAGCTTTTTTTTTTTTAAATTAATGCAATCCATTGCCCTTCCTTTAGGACTTGTAGGCCTTCTGTGTAGTCTCACAGTCAATTGCAGCTTCACTGTGGTTGAAAGAGGCAGTTCTGCCTCCATCTAGCTCCTTTCTGTATGATGGTATGTGTTTGTGTCCACATGGTAAGCTGGATAAGGGAAACAATTCAGTTAAAAAAAGTTCCCCACCCTTAAAGTTAAGTTTTAAACTGAATGGGTTCCACTATCTTTGCCAAACAACACAAAATTGAAAGTTATTAGGGGAGGTAGCACCACTTCTGTAAGGTTGTTGTAATACTGGGTGTTAATTTGCTTTCTGTCGTGCCTTATTTGTGTTTGGAGGTTTCTTTAAAAGAGAGAAAAACAAACAAACCAACCAAAACCTCACCACCTCACTGGGTTCAACTGTATCTTCTTAATCATTTTTCTACTCTGTGGACATTAGGATACTTGATCCTGTCACTCGCATGTGTGCATTCTATTTTTTCTGTAGTATTTTTTGTATGACTTCAGATTTTCACAGGCATGAGAGGCTGGTTGATGGATTAGGGCAATATAAAGTGATAACTGTATGCAGTATGGGAAACAGATATTTTCACAACATTTTACTATAAAGATTATTACGACTTTCCTGTTTTTTCCAATTTCAGCTCCCAAACTACAAAAACTTCAAAGGAACCATTCAGGAACTTGGTCAAAATCAGTATGTGGTCAGTGGTGAAATATTTGTGGTGGACAGGAACACAGTAGAAATTACAGAGCTTCCTGTAAGGACATGGACCCAGGTAAGTAAAAGTGAAATACATTTAAATAAAATGAAAAAGCAATGAAGAGTTCCTCATTAAATTATTGAATCCTACATGTGCATGAACTTCTAACACAATTTCTAATGACTATACATACATGGAAGGGAACATGGCTTCATTCTTTTGTGTGCTTTTGTAGAAGAGGGATTTTTTCTACTTGTGCCATCTACTGTCTGTACTATAAAGAATACATACTTCTTCAGCTGAATTCATAGTTAAACCACTTTAGAGGAGCCTTTTCTGTCCTTGTAGTTGCCTCTTATGTTCGTGCTAGTCTGGGCCTGCATTTTGCAGGCTGTACTGGTTCTTTAAATTATAACTGATATCAGATGTAACGTACAAAGCTTTGAAAATTTATGTTGTTCAGTTGGTTTGCAATTTTAAGGCATTTAAAATGTTTATGGATTTTGCGGCTCTATTTTTTGTAGGTGTACAAAGAACAGGTTCTAGAACCTATGTTGAATGGAACTGAAAAAACTCCAGCATTAATTTCTGACTATAAGGAATACCACACTGATACGACTGTGAAGTTTGTTGTGAAGATGACAGAAGAAAAACTTGCACAGGCAGAAGCTGCTGGATTGCACAAAGTCTTTAAGCTTCAAACAAGTCTTACTTGTAATTCTATGGTAACTTTTTCATGTTTGGCTATCAGAATCCCTACTGTTGTTTGTTGTAAATGTTTTGTAGCATACTTTGGTCCTTGGTATTGAACAGTGCACTGTTTGAAATTGTTTGAATAGTAGAAAATTGTAGTGGTGACAAACATATGATGAGTCCTGATGAGTCTTTCAAATAAGACAGGCCTGGGGTGGTTGCTTTCCTGTAACCGAAAATTTCCTGTGCAGCTAACCAAAAGTGGTTAATGTAAAGTAGATCATACAAATAACTTTCTGTCGTGTTATAATGAGATTTGAGTTTTAAACTTGAGACAAATTATGTTTTCAAAATGGCACTTTATGCAGGGCTGTTACTCTTCTAATAAGAGTTAAATAATCCGATATTTCCACCAACATAAATCCAATTTTAGTTTATCAGATATAGCAAACACTGTACTTAAGCTGGTAAAGACATAATAGTGTTGTAGATTACTAACTATACTAAGAATGTGAATAAATATATATATGCCTATCTGTTAGGAGAGGAATTTGAATTATAAGATAATTTCTGCCTGAAGATTTCCAAACAACCTGTCTTTACAGATACTGAAAAAAGAGCTGTTTTTTTTTTATGGCAGATGCTGCTTTCAGATATTATCACAAAGCACAAATATCATTTCTGTTGCTATTGTTGTATACATCAAAAGCTATGTGAAAATAGCTAAAAAATAAATTAAAGACCATGAAATTGGAAGAGGAAACAGGCCTTGCTCAACCCATTTTGTATACTGTACTTGAAAAGCAAACCTACCAAATCAAGGTGATGGTATTTCTCACCCGTTTAAACAACCGTATGAACTGCTGTGAGAATCTGTTGTCAGTTTTATGTTTCGCAGATTACAAAATGTTTTGCAGCTTAATCCTGTGTTTTCTTCCTACTGACATAAATAAGGGCTGATTTCTGTACGTGTGTAGGAATTAATCTGCCCTAGTGTAAGCATCTTAAAAAGTTATGTGATCTAGTCATCGTCCCCCAACTCTCAAATAGCTATTTTGGATGGATGAATTGCCCTCTAGAGGGGTTTATTTCTTTCAGTTAACTGTGGAGGGCACTGAGGGTGACTAGTTCACCTATAAATGTCTAAACTAGAGATGTCAGAAGTCAGGCAGGATTGATTCCACCTATCAAGTAAAAATGATTTCTTACTTTGTGCTTGAGCTTGAAGGATGGTGGTTTTCACAGCTGAAAAGTAACAGATTTCACAACTGAACTGAAAGATTATTAAGGATTATTAAGCTTTTCAACTGTTATGTTAAATAGTTGTGAGTCATTAGTTGCTACTGGACTTGTGCTTTAATATTTAGATAAAATTAGTCATTCAGTCAATTTAGGCATATTTCTCTACATAGCTGTCTTTTTGTTTGACTGTGTTACCATAAATCTCATCTTAAGACTGCTTATGAATAAAAATTAAATCTCTCCAGCTATGTACTGTGTAGTTCCACGGTAGTGTTTGAGTCCACAGTCTTCATTCAAAGTATCACTTTTTGTATGGTGCCTTTATATGCAATAGAAATCAACTCGTACACAAAGGTTAACGAAGTTTGAGTTATGCACTCTCTCTCAAAAAGTATATTATGTATTTTATAGGTGCTGTTTGATCACATGGGATGTTTGAAGAAGTATGAAACTGTGCAAGACATCTTGAAGGAGTTCTTTGATTTGCGATTACATTATTATAGTTTACGCAAGGAATGGCTTGTGGGAATGTTGGGTGCAGAATCTACCAAGCTTAACAATCAAGCTCGTTTCATTCTGGAGAAGATACAAGGGAAAATTACCATTGGTGAGTAAATAGAAGTTAGAATAGTTAACAGTGGGGGAAAATCTGGAAATTTAAGTGTAGTAGAAAGTACTTGTATTCAAGACATTGATTTTCATGACACTAATTTTCCTTTTCTCCCTCCTCCTCCCCCTCCTGGTTGTGTGTGTGCGTCTTGTAGAGAACAGATCAAAAAGAGATTTGATTCAGATGTTGGTCCAGAGAGGTTATGAATCTGATCCAGTAAAAGCCTGGAAAGAAGCACAGGAAAAGGTAATAATCTGAAATCTCTGAAATGTATTTGATGCTGTTAGTATTATAAATTATATTACTTGATTCAGATGTTTGTTTTGCAGTAGTCTAACTTAATTTATAACACACATAGCACTTTAAAAACATTATTCATTACTCCTTATTGGCTTCCATTTTTAAAAAACATTAAATTTATACAAAAATACAGTCATGTAATGTTGGTATTGTATGTGGGTAATTCTTAGAAGAAAACTAGATAATACAAGTCTGAAAAATGGGAATGCAGAGGATCAAATTTCTTAATGTACCCAAATCAAAACTGGCAACTTGATTTCTGACTGGCTGATCCAGAAAGTCAGCCCTGTGAGACAGCTGGGACAGCACCAATATCTGTAGCCAATAGCATACAAAGCATATGGTTCAGCATCAGGTTCAAATTTGTTTTCTTAAATCAAATGATTAAATAATCCAACTACAGAAGGTCACAGGGACATGACCTTTTGGAAAGGTCCAGAAAATATTAAGGTTACTCAATCTGTGAGGGCATACCTTACTACTTTGTGACAGTGCTTTGGAGCAGTGTTACAGTTCATGCATAGAGATAAGATTATTAATATTTGTAATTGTGAATATTTCACTCCAGGCTGCAGAAGAGGAGGACTCACAGAATGCCAATGATGATGCTTCCTCTGCTTCTGGTGCAACTTCTGGCCCTGACTTTAACTACATCTTAAACATGTCTCTGTGGTCGCTCACGAAAGAGAAAGTGGAAGAGTTAATTAAGCAGAGAGATTCCAAGGTTGGTACACCATGGAAGACTTATTTGAAATGATGCAGTAATTACTGATGTGCCTAATGGAAATGTTCAGTTCTGATGGCATTTACTTCAGTTGTGGCTTACATTCTACATACTACTTTCGTGTTTTAGGAGAGAGAACTAAATGACCTTAAAAGGAAATCTCCTTCAGATCTTTGGAAAGAAGACTTAGCGGCCTTTGTTGAAGAGCTTGAAGTATGTTTTACTTTCCATATGTTTCTAAAATGTTAAATTTAAATTAATTTAACTAAAAGCATTAATTAACAGAAATTATTAAAATTTAAACAAAATGATTTAAAAATACCACATTTTGAATTAAAACCAGATACATCTCCAAATATAATAGTAACGGGGAAATCAATGTTGGTTATTTGTGTTCCTAGTTGTGTTCCTCAGAGATTGTCTCTTGCATCTATACAGTTTAATGTTTTTTCCAAGTCAGTGATGAGAGAAGAAAAGTAACCAGGAGAAAAGTTAGTTTTCAAATGACACAAAAACCTGGGAGTAGGAACTGGTAATGTCAATAATTTCAGTAGTTACATAATTACATAGTTACATGATCTAATTGTTTGTTAGGCAGTAAGTATTATCAAATGCAAAGCTGTACATTTAGGAATGGAGTGTGCAAACAGTAAATACTATATGAGAGGCCCTTACTTTGCCTCATCAGTAACTCTGGAAAAAGTTAAGGTCCTATTGGTAAAAAAACTTACTGAGCCTCAGCTTCCTATGTTATCTGAAAAGGGCTGATGCAATCTTTTGAAGTGACACAGGGTAATACAAGTAAGACATTTGTTTTATTTCTTTGTGTGTTACTGGTAGAGCTGCAATTGGAAATGTTCTGCTCAAATGTCTGTATTTCGGCTATATGTGCATACTGCAAAGAAGGCTGATTAAAGGATTGGAAAATGTACCTTAAAAATGACTCTAGAAAACTAGATATTTAAGTTAAATGCAGGAATCCTGGAAAGTTACATTGTACCCATACACATATGTGAGAAATAGATTTTCAGTCTAACAGTGTCCAAAGGTTCGTATTTCTTTAATTGTGAATACAAGCATAGTTTTTAACTGTACAGGATAAGAAAGAATTTACCAAGATTAAGTGGTCGGTTTTCCATTACTGGAAAGTGTGTTTCAGTTCAGGTGCGAATTAAGGGAAGCCTTATGCTCCATGTAAAAAGGAGTTGGATCTTAAATAATCACCACGTTCTGCTTTGTTCTCATTAAAAAATAATGCGTTCCTCCCCCATCCTGCCTCCCCTTGTTTGTTAGAAAGTAGAAGCACAGGAGAGAGAAGATGTTTTGGCTGGCATGGTTGGCAAACCAATAAAAGGGAAAGTTGGTAAACCCAAGATGAAGAAACTTCAGTTGGAAGAAACCATGCCGTCACCATTTGGCAGAAGAATAGTTCCACAGATTACATCTGCCATGAAAGCTGATGCCAGTAGGAAGTTGCTGAAAAAGAAGAAGGTAAACCAAAACAATTGCTATAGTTAGATTATTTACTATTGAGCTGCTATATTTTTCTAGTCTGGTAGCATAAAACCAAATCACTAGACATCATTAATGCTGTATTTATATTGTTTTGCTGACATAATACATGAGGAGGAAGTTTGTACTGGATTTTCTTTTACATTTGCAAGCCTCTTGTGACTGCTTATTGTTCAGGTGCTTTTATTGAGATAACTTCTTTGCAAGACTATTCAACAAATGTCAATATACTAGTCTACTTTCATTTATTATCATCTACAAAACCATTCCAGTTCTATCTTGAAATATAAAGGTGTAATTTATTTTATGTTGTCCATTTTAGGGTGAAAGCGATTCTTTAGCAATAAAAATGGAATTTGATGAAGAATTTGGTGGTGTGCCAGCTGAGGGTGGTGGGGATGACTCGCTGAATGCGTCAGCTGCAGCAGCTAAAACCCCTAAACCTAAGAGAGAGAAGAAGGAGCCTGGTAAGATCCTTACACAGCCATAGTTACCTTAGTTGTGTACACTAACTGGGCATGAAATAAATTTTTAACACATAGTAAGAGGGGAAATACAGCAAAATAATCACAATTTCATCTGATTTTCTTCCCTAAAAAGATGTGTAGAAATATTTGAAACTTCTCTGCCAAAATTTCTTTTTGTAAGCTGCCTTCCTGGGGGTGGTGGATCTTTCATTTTCTGCATTTGAATTTTTGGGGTGTCTAAATCTTTGAATTTGTGAATAGAAAAATAGTTTATTTTTACATAATGAGGCTAATTCAATGCTAAGTGAAATTTCTAGTTTTTGTGCTCTCTGATATTGAAGGACATGGCACTGACCTTCAGTCCTCAAGTCTGAGTAATGGTATAGATTGTAAAACTTGATTAATGTTTTTTCCTATTGACATATTCAGTCATTCTGACTTTTAAAAAGTTATGGGTGCTATGGCTTGGCAGATTGACCAATGTCTGTGTTCACTTACCTTTTCCTCTGTTAGCAGGAATTTATTATTGCTGTTTGAGAAATACATAGTAATGGGGAGGCAGCAACAAAAAAGAAAGCTTAAGTCAGAAGGGAAGGTTGAAGTATGAGGGTTTTTTTTTAAAGAAGGAATAAAATGTGATTACACAAATAATTATTCTGAGATAAGATCTGTTTTTGATTATTCAGGGGATTATCCCACCTGAATAGATTAACTGAGTACAGTTATGACTGACTTGTCTGTGTGCACCTCAAATCTACCTTAGCCAGTGATGAGCCCAGAGCAAATTAGACCAACTTGACCAGAGCTTACCCTGCAATTGACTGACTACATTGTTACACCCCACGATAGGGTATCCCTGCTTCCCATGTTTATTATATTTTTCCAATAACTGTTTCTGATCATGTTCCCTGAATAATGGAAAACTGCATGTTCTTTTCATGGAAAACTGCTGCAACCATTAAAAAAAAATGAAAGTTTGACTGCAAAAGAGCTAAAACTTCAAATTAGAGACTTTATGTTTTGTCAGTCATGAAACAGATTTGTTTGGCAGCAGGAGGTCAGGTTCTGTGTGAAATAATTTCATCGTGTTAAATCTTTCATCATGTTAAATTTAGATAATTTAAAAGATAACTTTTTAAGATTAAAATTTATGCTAAATTTGTGCATCATAAACAATTAGAAAAGACGAAAATACTTTTTAACCTGACTGTAGTAAATGCTTTCACTTGTGGCAGGCACTAGGGTAAGAAGAACACCATCATCTACAAAATCTGGTGCAAAAAAAGTGAAGAAACGAAACCCATGGTCAGATGATGAATCCAAGTCTGAAAGTGATTTAGAAGAGAATGAGCCTGTAATTATTCCAAGAGATTCTCTGCTTAGGAGAGCTGCAGGTACCCAAGCTTTTATGAACTGTGTGTTGTGACTGAAAGTTTCAACTACAAAACTACATTTTTGTTTGACTTTAGCCTTTCTTTAGGACCTTATTTCCTATAGGTAGCTTGCATTACATTTTCTTCACTGTCTGGTTAGTGAAAAAAACTCTTAATGTCAGAACTAGGAACTTAAAAGTTAACATGAGAGATCTGTAACTTGGTCCAGAAATCTTTTCTCTTATTCTAAACACTAAAATAGAAATCACTTACAAAACTCTAGTGAATTATACAAGAAACATACATAAATACAACATACAATATAATATCATTACAAACAAAACAATTACTCTAATGCAATTATACTGTCAAATAAGGCCCAAAAAGCTACTAAAAATTTATCAAAAAAATTCTGAAAAGTCCATGAAAAGTAAGACTAAAAGTTTGGAAAATATGTAAGTATTGTACAGTTTTAAAAAAACACACAGACTTTTCTGGAAAATTGTTGATTAATTTTTCAAGCACTTGGTTCAGAAGAATATTCTAATAATGGATTCAAGAAAACTTCAATTTTAAGTGAAGGATTCTCATTCCTTAAAAGTACTTATGCAGTGATGTCTCCATAATTCCATTAGCTGAAGGTGTCTGAGCAAGCCACAGATGGTATTAGATGTTTGGTAACACTTTAAATTATATCCCTTTATTCTTCCAGGCTGGAACAAGTTTATTATCTGCCAGTCTTTCGTCTTGTGTAGTCTGAGACAGGGATTGTTCACTGACTTCCACTTCGATTTATTTATGTATGTGTATTATGTAACATAAACAACTATCTTGAAATGTGTATATGTGTGACTTTTTTTAGCTGAGAGGCCCAAGTATACTTTTGACTTCTCAGAAGAAGAAGATGATGCCGATGATGATGATGATGCTAACAATAATAATGATTTGGATGAGCTCAAAGTAAAAGCCTCTCCAGTTATAAATGACAGAGAGGATGAATTTGTTCCTTCAGACAGTTTAGAAAAAGATGAGTATGACTTCTCCCCAGCCAAATCAAAGCCATCTCCAGAGTAAGTACTGTAACTCAGCAGGATTTCTTTTTACTAATAAATTTTTCAATGCAGAAGTGGCTGAACAAAACTGAGAAACATCAGCCTGTAATTACTCTACATGTACCATGTAAAATGGAATGTATACATTTCTGTGGAGGAATTAAAGTGTATATTATCTCAGCCTTGCAATTGTCCTATGCAAAGGTAAACATGACTCACCAAATTATGATACACTGTAATATTATCTGTTAACATGTATTTTTTAAGATTCTGGTTTCCGTCTTGTGCCATCTGGTACATTTTTGAAAAAAAAAAAAGTAGTTCTGTTCATTTTAGATGCCTGAAGTGCTCAACTGGATGGTGATTTTAAGGGTTTGACTGCTGCAAGCATATACAAAAATGCTAGAAATGCTAAAACATGAATTTAATCTTATATGGATATTATGATGTCTACGTACTTCAGTATGTAGTTAATGCAACTCATAGAATTCTCTTTTTCCGTTTGCAAGTAGAAAAACGTCTCAAGCCAAGAAAAATCAAGATTTTGGGAACATCTTCTCTTTTCCATCTTACTCTCAGAAGACAGATGATGGTGAGCTTTTCTTCACAGTTCTATTTAATCTTAATAGCAGTTATTGATGGAATATATTAGGGATTGATATACACAAACTTCACACAGTAGTTATAGAAGAAGGATGTCCACATTCATAAAGGGGAAAAGGGAAGGAGGTTCTGATCCTTAGAGGAACAAAGCTTGTATCATAAGAAAGTCACAGTACATCCATGGCCTAGTTGTAGTATCAGAAACACTTTTTTGAGAATAATTTTTACAGTAATTAACATTGATGATATGCAGTGAATGAATGTTATTCTAAACATACTCTGTGATTGTAGATACAACAAAATTGGACAGTGATGATGAGGATTCTGCTCCTGTTTTCTCATCATCTTTTGCCCCAAAACAAACAGAGAAAATTCCGAGTAAAACAGTAGCTGCTAAAAAGGGTACGTATAGAATTGGCCTATAAGCCAATCCATTTATGTAAAGTCATCTTCACCACCTTTACCATTGTCTCTTCAGTCTTCAAAGTGGGAATTGCATTCATTTATTTTGAATTCAGTGAAAATTCAGTGAAATTCAGCTGGCTACTGTAGCGTCAAAACTTTATACGTTCCGCGTATGGAGCTGGTGTTCAGCTTTTGGTTAGTTTAACTAACGGGAGATTTTTAACCTCGGTGAATATGTGAAATAAGGTGACCTTGGGATTGCAGATAGCCTTCTATAATGGATCTAACTTATTTATTTTGAAAGAAAGGAGAGCAAGTGAACAGGAGGAATCCCCAGGAAATATTTATATCCGAAGCAGGTGTCGTGGTTTAACCCCAACCAGCAACTAAGCACCACACATTTGCTCACTCCCTCCTTCCTGGTGGGATGGGGGAGAGAGAGTAAAAGAGAAAGGGAAAACTCATGGGTTGAGACAAAGACAGTTTAATAGATAAAGCTAAAGCTGTGCATGCAAGCAAAGCAAAACAAGGAATTTATTCACCATTTCCCATGGACAGGCAGGTATTCAGCCATTTCCAGGAGAGCAGGGCTCCACCACATGTTACTGTTACTTGGGAAGACATAACACCATCACTTCTAATGTCTGTTCCCCCTGCCCCTTCCCCAGCTTTATGTACTGAGCATGATTCCATATGGTATGGAATATCCCTTGGGTCAATTGGGGTCAGCTGTCCCAGCTGTGTCCCCTCCCAACTTCTTGTGCAGCCCCAGCCCCTCGCTGGTATGATGGTATGAGAAACAGAGAAGGCCTTGACTCTGTGTAAGCCCTTCTCAGCAGTAATGAAAACATCCCTGTGTCGTCATCCCTGTTTCCAGCACAAATCCAAAACACAGTCCCATACTACTTACTATGAAGGAAATTAACTCTATCCCAGCTGAAAACCAGCACAATAGGCTATCACATTGAGTTCCACTTGGCACAGTTGTTTTGCTTATTGAAACAGAGGATGAAAGGCTCTCCTCAAACTTCAGAGGAGAATTTGAATTATTAGTCAACTTTTAGAACTGGCATCTTGCACAATCTTACATTGCGGAATTAAGGACAATTCCAAGAAGAGTGTGTTTATTATTTGGGTTTGTTTCTGTGGTTGTGCTTGGGTGTTTGCAGGAATAAGGTTTTTTTGCGCTACTTACCTTGAGTAATATTAGTTTATGAGTTTTTAGCTCTACTTTCAAGAGGAACACTTGCACTTGTTTCTAAATGTGTTAAAGGTTATGGTAGATACTGCCATAATTAATGGCAAAAATAAGGTTTTTGCTTACCTAGTAGTTCTTTAAATAGGTTATAAAATATAATTCTTACCACTTGATTGACCAGCAATTTTGTTGTTTTCAGATGTTTGCCTTTTTTCCTCTGTCTCTCAGATAATTTTCTTTTTTTCTTGCTGCTCAATCTTCTGTCCTACAAAAGCATTTTTTCTCCCTGTGATACTGTGGCCTTTGTTTTTTAAAACTTCTTTTGACTGACTTGCATCTGAACTTAATGTATTAATTTTTTCCAAAAAAGGTACCTCAAAGACATTTGCAAGAAAGCAGCCATTTAGAATAGTTAGCTTACTCTCTTAAAAATGAGAAAAAAGTATCTTGTATTATATATTATGTACCAGTGAACTGCAGCATCTTTTCATCCTCTCCCCAGTTGCTTCCTTTCCCTATTTCTAATTTCTCTTGATGCATTGTGTCTAATTTAATTCATAAACTCTTTGAATCAGTGAATGCCTGAATGCTTCTCAAACACTTTCAGTTGGTAAAGTTCTGTAATATGGTAAATGAAGATTGTTTACAGAAATAGCTGATCTCTAATAGAGTAGTCTTTTATATCAAAGTTTTCTACTGCAGTAAATACAAGAGAGAACTGTGCATGCCATAGCTAGTCATGGATACAATTGACCATTCAATCTCTTTCTCCCTCTGTTTTTTGAAGGCCTCGATGTGATGAGTTGTCATTAGCCTAACTTGAAACCCTAAAATACAGCTGTGATCTGTTTCTGAGTTTGTTATTAACCTTTACACTCACAAAATACATATGAACAGGCTCTCTTTCAAGCAAAAGTTAAATTTTTGCTTTCAGAGTAGCCTTAGGGATAGTCTCCCTCTCAGTGCATGACAGTAACACAGGTTGCTTTCACCAGTTTTCATCTCTTCAGCCCAGATTAGACATGACCAGAGTTTCATGATCACAGTCAACAGTACAGTGATAACTAGCAGGCTTAGTTCATTGGTCATCTGGTATCCTTTTAGTAGTCTCTTTGAGTCTTAAGTCCATCTTCATAGACTTGGCAACAGCCTCCTCAAAATCCATTTTCTGGTAATGTAATATTTCATCCACTCACTCTCACACTGGGAAAGTCTATTGTGTGGCTGAAGCAATTGTTCCAGAGTTATTTGATTTTCTGTGACTTCAGAGCTTGGATTTCTAAGGATGGAAGACTGAAACATCTGTTGTGCCTTGCTACCTGTACAGCCACATTCCCTTCTCAATGAGAAGAAATAAAAGAATAGGTATGAATTCAGCTTCTTTTTGGACTTTGGGATGAAATCTCTTGACTTTTGGTGTTCACTAGAGAGGATCAATAGACTGCTGAGCTTGCTTTCCATGATTATTTAGAGACCTGTGTGGTATTTAGAGGTTCTCGTGCTTTATAGTAAGCCTAAGGAAAATCTGACAAACAGCCTTACTCATGATTATAAGCAGCTGTTCACCTTGAACAGCCCAGCTGTTGAGATTCTAGCAGTGAGACATACTCTTTGCATCAGCTGTAGGACTGATATACCAGACATACCTGGACTTCCTGCCAAAAACTTGGGCTTCTTGAGAGCCTGTGTACATTGATCGTACTGCAGACTTCGGTTTCATGTCATGGTGTCTAGGGGAGAGCTTGGTTGAGCTGATTGCAGTCTAGTTGCTGTCAGAGATCCTTCACACTTGTGCAGGCATTAAGGATGTAATTTAAGATAGCAGATGAGAACCCCCTATATTTAGTACAGAGGGAAATAAGTGTTCTGGAAGCCTTGGAGACTATTCCTTTAGGCACCAGATAACAATTGAGAGGCTTGCTGTCCCTTCGACTTGGTGTTCTGCAGGTAGACTTCACAGGAGTTAAACAGTGATAATAGGCTCTCTTTCAAGGGAAGAACAAAATCTAGTGTTTATGGCAGTGTGGCGTGTCTTTCATTCCCCAGTTATTTCCTCTCCCAGTTCCTTGTTTACCAATGAGAAGTCTGCTCCTTTTCTAACATTGGTTAACAAACTTGAGGACTCAGAACCGGCTGAAGATAGTTACATCTCATGGTATATGTGCTGGGAAGTACTTGTCAATAGAGCATCCTTGGCTTGCATCTGGTATACAGGTTTCACATGAACAGCACATGGAACTGTGTGAGGCACTACATTTACTTGGCCAAAGCACACATAATCCTGTAGGAGAGTCTCAGCCTCAGCTCCTGATGCTGAATGTCACCTAGATCTCAAATGTATCCCTTCTATTAGGATCCTCTCGGTCACAATTTCTGCTCATCATCTTCCAGTTGATGAAACTTCTGAATCTTTCTCTTCCCTGCCCCTTAGTCTACATTTCTTACACTGGTAAAGCTTTTTCCTGTATGAAGCATTTGCCTAATGGGACCTGAAATCATATATCTTCAGGTAGGACTTCCCCCTCCTTTACTGATCACTACTTACTTTTGTTGATGCTTCTAGAAAGTATTTCTCCTGCTTTTAGTTGCTGTGTACTTTTTTCAGGCTTAGTGGTATGTCTTTGCGACTGACTTAGTTTTGCTTTATGCTAATACAGGTGCTATTTCCCAGCTGAGATACCTAGAGAGACCTATTTCAAGCTGCTTTCAACTGTGGTTCCTGAGCATTGTTGCTTCCTTCCCCAAATCTTTTCTGAAATACTGCCATAACCAACACCATTTCATTCCCAATCCATGATGCCACAGGTGATCTTATTTTTTGTGTTGGCAGGACCTGATACTTGGACTGCCCAGTAGGTATTATCATAAAAAGCTGAAAAGACATTTTGCAGTGACTCTCCAGTGGGCAGTTCAAGGTATCGTAGCCAAAAAGCTTGTGGAGATACTCTCTTGTTCTCCAAACACATTCCTCTAGTGATACTATAAATGCAAGGTTGAGTCTCACAAATGTCCACATTCCTAATATCTAGAGTTTTTACATGTGTCTATTTGAGGTATTTGTGGCTGATAGAGTGTAGGTCAGTAGAGTATCTGAGGTTTCTGCAAAAGACTTACTCATCTGTAAGTCTATAGAACACATTATCTGATGATCTTAAGGGTCTTTTCTGACCTAAATGATTCTAACACCCACTGTGTGAACATTCCAGTGGTCATCTTTTAAAGACAGCAAGACTAGATGTGTACCACTGAATGAAATTCTGTAAGAAATGCATGGATATGTCCCCTTCCTATTCTTTCTACTTTTTCTGAAGTTTCTTTTCACTGAGATTGACAGAAAACTATGTCACAGAGCCAGATGCACTATCTCCCAAACTCCTGCAGTAATCCTGGAGAAAGCTGTCCAGCAGTTATACCACCCTGAAGGTGAAAATGTCACAAACACTTGTATCTGTAAACACTGTGATGTATCCAGATATGTTCAAAGTATCCAACTTGGAGAACTTCTGTTGCTGCTTTAGCTACTAGTAACCTGTTTTGTGATCAAAAAGATGAAAAAGTATTCAATGAAGAACGCTGGAATTTACTGAATGCACCAATACATCTCAAAGGATGACACAGGAAACTTCCTGTTTATTCCACACAGTTTTAGCATAAAAGCTGAAGTATGTTTTCCCTGAGTGCAGAAACTGCTGATCTTGTTATAATGTCTGCCATTTATGCTGTAATTGGAGTATCTAATACAATTTAATGCTTCTAACCAATATGTGAATTTAACATATTTAGTATTTCTAACTTCTAACAGCAAAACTAGATGCGCCCCCTAAACCTAAAAGAGCTCCCAAGGCCAAGAAGGTGGAAACTGTGAACTCTGATTCAGATTCAGAATTTGGCATTCCAAAGAAGACTGCAGCACCCAAAGGTAAGAGTCACATCTGTGTTCCCTGTAGCACAAGGTTCACAATTATTATTAGAACCACACTGAGTTATTAGTAAATTGATCACAAGTAGATTACTCAGCCATGAGCCTTTTTTGTGAGAAATATAGTGTACTGACTTCTTGTGAAACAATACATGAACTTTTTAATCTAATCTTCACTGTTGGAAGTGCACTTAATAGCTCCACACCCTCCATTCCTCTTCAGTTCTACTGGATACTAGTTATTTTCTTTGATCTCATTTTTTTTCCAAGACAGTAAAATTCTGATAAGTAGCAATTTCTGGCTTTTTAAACCAATTCTTTGGTATCCCATTTCTGAGAGTCCTCACACCACAGCACACCGAGTGGTGTAATTGGAGGAGTCTGTAAAGGATGTGTCAGTGTTGCTGGTTGAGGTTAGAGGAAATTTACTAAACACTAAACATGAATTAATGCTGTGTAATGAGTACAGAAGGTGATCAAGGACTTGTAATACTTCAGCAGTCTGGAAGTTATCTGATGTCATGAAGTCTGTCCCTCTCTTGAACCAACAGCTTGAATTGTCAGGGTAACTGTGAAAGAAGTATAAAAGATTTAAAACAGAAAAGATACTGTATTTTACTGCTGTTGTGAAGAAGCTTCAGTTGGATTTGAACTTTAACTTGTAGACATACTAAAGTAACTCCACTAGGGTTCTTTTCAGTTTGAGGAAGTCTGAAGTTTATTAGGAAAAAAAAGGAAAACAAAGTTAACTTGTAATCTCTCATCTAGGAAAAGGTAGAGGGGCAAAGAAAAGGAAAGCATCTGGTTCAGAAAATGAAGGTGAATACAACCCTGGGAAGAAAACACCCAAGTCCACACCAAGCAAGGTAAGTTTCCTCTGTGCTCTCTTCTCCTTATAAAAAGAACCTAATGTATTATTTTACATAAAAGAAGCATCTTATTATAAATTGCTAATATGGTAATGAGGGTGTAGGTGTGGTTAGAAATGGGGTATTAGAGAGGTTTCCTTCAATTCTGAAAATTAAAAGGGAAAACATACACAGCATCACAACTGATTTGTCTTTTCTTTTCTTAAGAAATCCAAAAAGGCTGCTTTTGACCAGGATTCTGATGTGGAAATCTTTCAGTCAGGCTTTGCCTCCGAAACTGCCCCAAAGCCACGGACGGGCCGGGCTAGGAAAGAAGTTAAATATTTTGCAGAGTCTGATGAAGATGATGATTTTGATATGTTTAATTAAGTGCCCAAAGAGCACACAAATGTTTTCCAACAAATATCTCGTGTTGTCCTTTTGTCCCCTCTGTCGCAAACTTTTGTACATTTGACTTATTTTATGTGATAATGTAATTGATGGTTTTTATTATTGTGTGTAGGCATTTTAACATTTTGTTCTTACACCTACAGTTTTATGCTCTTTTTTACTCATTGAAATGTCATGTATTTGTCTGACTGGCTTGTAGAGATGTTCTAGACAGCTGTGCTAAAGCACATTTTAATTGTCATGGTTGCAAACAGCAAACCTGCTTTTTGAAATGAAGTTTAAACATTAAAAAATGGAAAACTATTGTGCGTGTGTGTGTGTGTGGACTAGAGGGACTACTTCTACACAGTTTTTAAAATAAATATATTTTATTCTTTGCCAGAAGACTCCATGGAAAAAGGTAAACAGTATATGAACATAGAAAGCATTGTTAAACAATCTCAATGTACAAACAGAGCCAGTGAAAGTACATCACAGACTTGCTAGAATATATAAAAAAAAATTCCACTAGTGCTTTAAATGAAACCTAAGAAACTGACACTTTAAATCTGTTAACCATTCTACCACAGTTTTCACTCTGCTTCATGGTGATTTAACAAGGCCAAAAAGGCAGATTCTCTCCTTGTGTTTCTGGAAGTCTTAGCTGTACTTCCCTAGCACCTGGAAGGCTGGATAACCCAGCTGATTCCTGGCAGTTGATTCTTAAGGAAATACCCTAGACTCAGCGATTCAAAAGCTGTAAATGAGTCTGCTGGTTATCATCCCATGAAGTTTCCCTAATGGCTTGTGAACAAGTAAACAAAAACATGGTAACACTGAAAAGTGTTTCTGCCTTGGAGGCTAGCACTGCTGTAGAAATGGAGCTGTTAATTGTGTAGCTAGATCACCAGCCAGCTAAGAAACCACTTCTTTAGAATTTAAAGTGACATTAACAGTGGAACAAATGACATCTGAATAACTGATCTGGCAGTTAATGCTGATACCGGTATCTCTTCTGCTGGGGCAGTGAAGTTTTGTATACTTTTTACAAGGAAGGAGATGCAAACTGAGGGCATCAAAGACAAGTTTTCATATTTAAACTCAATCAGACGGTCCTTTAAACTTCCTTCTCTGGATGTGTACAGTAGTCCATTTCATATGTTGGTGTCTTGATCATCTTAGGTATGACAGACAAAAGGAAAGCACCAAACATCCAGTATGGAGAGTACAGCCATACATTTGTATGTACAAAGTCATCAGAAATGCAACCAGAATTTTAAATTTGAGATCTGTCTTGTCACCATGCAATATTGAATGTTCAGAGGAGAAAACAAGCTTAGCTATTTTTTTGCATGAAATGGCTGATTTAGAGTTTCAAAAGTTTGCATTTTCTATTTTAAGAGTTTAAACAGCAAGGAGTATATATATCGATACATATGAAAATTTCTTGGTCCTTGTTGAGTTTATCTATATATATATACACATATATAGATATATATTAAGTCCAGAAACTAAGCAGCAGTAAAAATGTTTTTCTTGCTTTTCATCCCTGTACATAAGGTATTAGGAATGTCTGAAGTAGCTGGAAAATGTCTTATTCCACCATAGGGGATTGACTGACACTGCTGTTATCCACTGAACTAGGTGAGATACTGGGACTGTGTTCTGCAGTATTTCCATTTGAGGTTGGTGTCAGTGGTTCATGTCCTTCAGAGTTTTCCAACATTTCCTGAATAAGAGGTGGCATGGATCCAGGAATTTCCATTTTCAATGTAATGACACGTTCTGCACCTTTAAAAAGAAAACACTTTCCATGAGTATGATTCATAAAATTTCATTTTTGTTAGCATTACAGTAGTAATTTCAGGTTATATAATTTTAATGGCTTTCGTGTCTCCTTCTATAGTTCTTGCATACAGAAGTATGTAAGTGAATTGCTTCATTCAGTACAAGAAAAAGGAGTTAGATTAATGCACCTTAACAAATTAATTCAAAATTATTACATAGCAACTGATGCTTCAATACAGGTAAATTGGATGAGTTGCTCACTTTCATAGAAGGAACCAAAATGGCATTAAATTATACCGAAAAATTAAATTACACTGTGATCATATAGATGTCTTTATAAAGTGGAATAATGTTTAGTTTTTGATCTATACGGGGTTGGCTAAGACTGTAGAATGACAAAAATTCTGGCTGGTGTTAAATAGGTGAGGTGAATCCGGCAAGAGAACTATTGTGATCTAAGTCAGAACATTTCTTTCCCATAGAGAAAACTGTGAAACAAGATACAGAATTTAACAAACCATTACTTTATAAAAGAACAAATTCAGGCAAAAGGATACTTTTTTGGGAGGGAAGCTGATTTTCTGTATTCTTCAGGCATCTTGCCTTGTGCTAATTAGCCACCAAAGTATGCAGAAACAGCAGTACTGCTCACATCTGCCTTAGCTGAAGCTGTTTGGTGTTTGGCCTTCTCACGTGTAACAACAGCCACTTGTATGCAGAGGTGCTTTGCAGGTGAGTGCACATAGGATTATACAAAATTACTACATCAATCCTGACTACTCAGCCTCTGAGCCATCGACTACTAGTTTAGGGAGAAGGAAAACCAACACCAAGTCTCATAATAGTGCCTGATGCTCCTACCATGTGTTCTTGAAAAGGACAGGCAGACACTGCTCTGTTCCCTCACGGCACAGCCTCCATTTTAAAAACAGCTGAGAGCCTGCCTGACACTGGGCAGGCAGCACTGAGGAAACTGTGTAGGGATGAAGAAGTTACTGCAACCATCGGAATCCTTAAATGCTGGATGGACAAAACTTCTCAGGAACAATAAATGCTGTTCTGGGAAAAACCTGATCTGTAAGGCAGGAGGGTTCAGCTGTGGCGATTGCTCTACACCACTAGGCAAAAGCAACGTTAATCACCATTCAGCTACTGCGCAGAGAGGACAGGAGCATTTTGAAATTACACTTCAAATAAAGTGATGTAGAGCAAAGATTTGGTTCTACACTGAGGCATGAATGTGCTTTACGTATTTTGCTACTGATGGGGAAAAAGAATTTTCTTATCAGGACATCAAGCAATTTATGGCCATAAACCACAGCATTTGTGTTGCATAGGAACCTTGATCATCTTAAAATTGAATCTAATGGAGGAGGAACCTGAGCTTTTCAAACAAGAAGGCATGAAGAACAAAAAAATATTAAAGAGAAACTAGTCCGGTTATTGAAGAACCCTTCCAGAAGAGACTACCTTTGAAAATACTCTACTTATCCATGGCTGTTGTAATGTACACGCTGGAGAGCACACTGGTCACTCCAGATTGCAAGGCAGCACTTACGTTCATGCTTTAAATGAGGAGCATCAAAAAAATCATCTACAAAGGCAACGACCAACCTTCCAAATTAATGCTGATTTAAAAGTCTCTTAAGTAACTGTTAGGAACAAAGAGACAAGCTCTGTAATGGGAAAGAAATTAATACAGAATGATGCTGAGAGCTTCTCTGACAACCAACCATAGTCAGAGCAGTGCTGATGAACTGATTTTGGCTATGTTAAACATCTGCTTTCTGCTGTTATGTCAGGTGCAGTAAGGTGTTTGTGTGGTTATTCCAGTGTAGAGCCAGAGAAATTTTTCAGGTGTCGCAGACTTCCAATTTAATTTGGGGATAAGAGAACTCAGAAGATGAACTCAGCACTGCCTTGCTTCAGTCCCACAAACACTTCATCCTTTAGTCACAATACCTCTAATACCACAGAAGAAGGTAGTTGTGTCAGGAACACCAGGATAAGGAGACATTCTCACTCTTTTATATTCTTGCTTTCTTTGGTAATTGCTTTCAGGGATCATGTACCATCCAAAGGCATTATTGTCTAATGTACATCTTTTCAAATGAAACTCAGGACATACCCACCCCTCCAGGACATCACCATCCTTTGGTATGATTTAGTTCTACTATAAAACATTAATGATATAATTAAAGTTAAATACTTATGTCAGAATGAAAAGAAGCCTTTCTTGTGAATTGAATATAAAGACACAAGAGTAGTGTTCTTGAGGCTCTGGTGAAGAAGCAGGAAAGTGGAAATGGATTTCCCACACGAAAGAACAGCAGAATGAAAGGGCTCCCCTAAATATTTTTATAGCTCAATACTGCTCTAAGTTTATTTTATAGATTCAGTTGGATGGAGCTTGCTTTACTTAAGGGTAAACTGCAAGCTTTAGATAACCTGGTAAGTGGTTCCTTTTCAGGATACTTTTGCTTCCAGCTCTGGTGTTTTTCTTCCCAGTTACTTCTTTTGGTTCTAATCACTCCAATTAAATTGCTCACTTGTTTTTATAAACATACCTATAACTTAATCTTTTAACTTGGATATGTATTGTTTAAAGTGGAACAGTTTATGTTTCAACGTAAAAGAAGTCTATTTAGTTGAATGAATTGACTACTGGGGTTTTTTTTCCCTGAAGTTTTCCCCCAAACCATATGAAATGAAATCAGTAATCTTTTCAAAAGCATAAGTCCAACCTATAGCTATGCAGGTACCTGTACATACAAGCTTGTGTGCTTGCTTATCTAGCAGGGATAGCAAATCTGTTGTGGAACTGCATCAGCCACCATAAAAATAAGGATTGTTACACTTTACCCTCTGTATTCAGATTGTGAATAACACACACCTGTGCTTTAGAGAATGTATGTGACAGCACTTAGACTGTGTGTGTTTCACAGGATCAATCAATCACATACAAGACTACACAAAATGTTAGATCCACATTTAGGCATGGTTAGTTCAGATTAGGGGGTTGAATCTCCAAAATCCTGGATCAAAGCAGTTCTAAATCTTCAATACCTCAAACCACAGTTTAGGGGAATTTTGGTTGCAGGTTGCAGCCTGTAACCAAACTTTTTTTTAGAAAGCCATTAGTGATATAAAGTGCATGTTGATCCGAACCCCCCTGTAAACATTAATAAAGGTTTTATTCATGGTTTTATCTTAAAATGACTAACAAAGAGTTCATGCTAATGATTTGTTAACCTACTTACACCTACAACATCATTTTCACTGTCAGTTGAAGAACATAGCACCATGTATGTTTAAAGTAGAACCAATGTAAAGGCAGGAGTTACATAAAAGAGACAGGAAGAGAAATGTCACAAGGACCTGTCTCAGTTGTAGTAAAAAAAAATAGCAACCCAGGTCTCTAGGACAGTTTCCTTTGAAATGCAAGGGGGCCACTACTGCTGAGTTATTAGGAGGCACTGTACCTTTTGCACTGATGCTACGAAGATCTGTGATTTTCATTAAGATCTTTGGGAACATATGAGGCTTGTTGGGTCGTCTCTTTCGGATATAAATTTTCAGTGCTTCAAGCAAGGGTTCCTGAAGCTTATCCACTTTCATTGGTTCTTCAAGGTCCTGGCGATCTGTAGAAAAGTGTCATATCACTCGTTTGATTTTAAGTATTTATTTTTTTAAACAAACTGCAAATCACAGTTTTGCCACTTAAAAACCTACACTCTGCAGTGAGCATTCCATAGGAAAAGGATAAACCATGGCTTTCTGAAACAAGAATTACCAGTTTGCTCTTGTACCTTCCTCTCCAAGGGGAAAACACCCTGCTGCAACAATATTTTGGAATTAATTCTATATGTGTTTGATGAACTGATAAGCTACCCAGATATACATAGAGATTACAGCTAATTTTTGTTATCACTGCTACAATAAAGTGAGTTACCATCAGGTATCAGCAGATGGCAGTGCTGGCTTGAGTGACAACAAATGTCCCCCCTAAACCAGGATGCACCAGTCACATATCACTGACATCTCGGAACCCATCAATGTTTTTGATGGGTTACAGTTAGAGACACATAAAATTGAAATGATTTTGTACTAAAGGGCCGCTGCCAACAAAGTGTTGTTTTCTAAACGTTCACTAGTAGCACCCAGTTTGTATTTCAACAAAATGGCACAACTAGACAACGTGTGCTTCTATTGCTAGTCCAGATTTTGCAAAGGAGGAGAGAGACCAGGTGGCTAAACTAACAGAAACTTACAGAGGATTTTGAAAATTATCTGAGACTTCGCTTTTTGTATTTTAAAACCACGAATTTTTTTGAGTTGTAATCAGCTCCAGTTTGGAAGTATAATACATTTTTTTTCTAAAGAAAGTTATCACCAACGACATCCATGTAAGTGTAACTAATGCAAAGGCATACAATTATATTTATGAGTAAAACCTTGTTATTGGGCATCTTGCTCTAAGAAAGCTCATTCATACAGGTACCCACATACCACTTAGCAAAAAATGCAGCAGGACCAGGTGATCTCCAGAAGTCCCTTCCAACCCCACCATTCTGTGAGATATCTTAGTGTCCTTTGTCAGGCAAATAATAGGACTGGTTGCTTGACAGAATGATTCAATTCATTTTTTTAAAGTATCAATAACAAAACGAATAACTATCACCAGCAGAAAACAAGCCCTAAGCATTAAGTAGCTTATATGTTACAAATATATATACATGTTTAAGTAAAGGAAAGCAAAACATGTAAAACATATATGAAGATCTTATCATGTCTGTCCTTTTCAAATGCATCTGAGTTTATGCTGTACGATACCTCCACAGATTAAGCAGATGGCACTAAGGAGACCCGTTTCTGTATCATCCATTTCCAAAGGCAGGAGCTGATTGGCAAAGGTGAACACGAGATCAGTCAGCGGGCCAAATCCGGCATTGTGCATCTGAGTTCGGTTTAGGGTAAGGCCATCTGAAAAGGTCATGGTGTCTTGTTCTGGTGTGTATCTTGTGCAAATTCTAAGGATCTGTGGAAGGATAAAACAGAAAAATGAAATCTGAAGAATTTAATCCATGAGAGGTTTGTTGCATTTTCTTGATGTGGCGAATGACTCCACGGAACTGCAGTACTTGGTCACATCAAAACAATCTGAAATCAAACACCAGTTTGTTCAGTTCTGGTAGCACAAAACTTGTCTGGTACAGCTTAAATATACTCTATAGACTATGGGTATTTTTTAGTAACAGGAATTTAAAAACAGAAATTTCCCCCTAGTTATGAAATAATCAAAGCTTCATTGCAATTCTCACCACTCAGGTCACTAACATTACCATAACATGCACCTAAACAGCTCTTTAGTTAGCCTGCCACTTGCACCTAATTATAAAATGCTACTGCACTGCTGATCTGATCCAACAAGATCTTAAAAGTGTCTCACCTCTTTGAACACAGGCATATCTCATCAATTTTGGGGACCAGTTTTTCATGACAGTGCTTCTCTGGGTTGTGTCTTTGGCAAGGACAATGTTGCTTTGTGGTGAGTGTGGACAGCTGTGAGCTGCCAAAAGAGGCAGAACATAACTTGTGCTTTGGGTGCCTTTCCCTCTTCTGCGAGAGCAGACATGCAAACACTGCTGTGGGAACACCACCCCATCCGAGCGCTTCCTGAAGAGCTGTGCAAAACCTTCCATCTCCCCAGCAGCTGCAGGTACAGTCTCTTTGGAGCACTGCTTGCCTTGTCAGCCTGGGAACTCATACCTGAGCGGATTATCAAATTTTGAACCTCTCGATGGCAGCGCACAGGCCTACGGGTAGCCCAGCCAGAGGAGTTGGCCCAGCTTTTCTTCTTTTATATTGTTTCTTACTTGCATGTGCTATAGCACCAAACCTCCTCACCAGCCTACTGGCCTCCAGCCCTCCTGCAGGCTTTGGTACTTCCCCCTCTGGAGCCCTGGGCAGTGGTACACCCTGCCTGCCTGGTGCAAAGCCTATCTTCCCCCTGCTGACAGTGCCGTCCATTCCTGCGCAAGCCCAGGCAGTGTTGGTTTTGGCAAGTTTGCTTGTATGCCAACAGCCACCCAGTGCTGACCCCAGATGAAAGAGCGTTCGAGGGGAGGATGGGGATTCACACCTCTAACTGGACACGGGAGGAATGCAAAACACATGAATAAAACACCGAGGATGCTCTGCATTTTGTTAGTAAATGCCTCTGGGGTAACCACAGCGCAAGAGTGCTGTCACAGCGGAGGTGGCAGCGTGGCCAGAGAGAGTGAGTGCCTGCATGAACTGCTTTTGCCTCTTGGAGCAAACCCAGGATGTGTCCTATGATAGACTCTTTACGGCATGGGATCATTTGTACAGCTGCAATTAATGAACACTGCCTTAAGGATCAAATAAAAGAGATGGCCATCATGTTGACATATTTCTGTTATATATATCAATGCTTAATGTTTAAAACAATCAGAGGTGGGAGAAGGCTTATCCCTAAACTAAACTAAAGTAAAACCTTTCTGAAATCTAGCTGATTAGCTGAGCTAAGACTACAGCTGTGTTTTTTCAGGGCTTGACTGTATTTATTTCCCATACAGCCATCCTACTTGGTTTTAAAGATTCAACAAAAAAGATTTACATGAATGTAAGTGAGCACTGGGAGAACTTAATTATTCCTATAGCTGCCGAGGCTCTGAGTCAGAGGCCCCAGCACTTGGCAGCTGACCAGTCTGGGCTTGGTTCTCCCACTTTCATCTTTGCCTGGCAACACCGCTCCAAATAAGCAGGGAGGAGAATGAGGAGGACATTGTCTGTAAGAAACCTATAGGGAAGCTTGTATTTCTCTTCTTGGGTTCCTTGGTAAGGGTGTACTTCAGCAGAAGGATCTTCAACTATTTTCTATCCCAGCAATAATCTTGTCCACGTTGTGAGTATACACTGAATCACTGAATCTCTATGTGGTTTCACATAATTTCCTTACCCCTGAATTAGAGTAAGTTCTTGACATTACTTAAATCAATGACCAAGAGAGGCACAAACACAGAGGACTTGAATTCTTCAATGACCACAAATTCCCCACTAATATAAGTAATCTTAAAAGGCTGCTGGTTACTCCAAAGGTTTTATATAATAGCCAATGCGTATTTCAGTATCATTAGCAAAAATTAACATTATAAAGCAAGGCATCCTGTCAATTAGAGGCAGCATGTTTACCACATTTGGCACTGCCAGTAACCTCTGGCTGTGCTCTCTCTTGAAGTTCACTGTGGGTTGCCCTTTTAAATCATTAAAAGATTGTATAGCAAGAAGAAACATTGAGAATATATTGTTTTCAAGAAAAGAGAGGATTGAAAACTGCATATTTATTGTGAAAAGCAAGATTACTTGGTTTCCTTCTCTAATGGCATGAAAGAGAAACTGGAGTGCATCTCTTCCTATCTGAGGCCTGCACATACAGTAGCTGCCTTCCAGTAAGGGTGTGTGGCTGGCAATGATCAAGTATCCAACTTCTGGAAGAACAAGGAACTTCTTACCTGGTACTGATTTTCCCTCAGCTTGGCCAGGGGGAAAGGCAGCCCCTTTTATTCCAATGCTATTTTAATTGATGAGCCTTAGCAACAAGAGCTCCTCCCCTCCATACCCTCAGGACTCCCAGCCCAACAAATTAGTAGAGCAGGACTTGGAGCTAAACTGGGCAATGCTGTGGTGTTTTCTGAAGGCTGCCTGCAGCTTTCCCAGCAGCTGCCCAAGCAGGGCTGGCAAATACAGATCCTCCAGATCCTCCCTCAGACAGCAAGTCTGGACACCAGCTGCCAGCGCTTCACTGCCCAGAGACTCACAGTCCAGAGGGACTGGAGTGCCCTGGAGTGGTGATCCCAAACAACCCAGAGGCCTCCCACCATACAACAGGCTGCTGGCTCCCTGTGCTTGTCTCCTAGAGCCATAAGCCCCACTTCTTTTGGGGGTGTATGCTAGGGGTGCTCAGCAAAGAGCTACCAGATCACTGCCTCCCCAGGGCTAATGCAGAGAAAGACTTCCAGGCTGGATCCTCATCAGGAATGAATTTGGGGTTAGGTTATTCAGCCTTGAGCCAGCCTCTGTGCGCATGCACAGAAAGGGACCTCAAGGCCTTGCAAAATTCATCATTATAACATGGAGATCCCATGGGATTTAGCTACTTCCAGGCTCAGGCAGCAAGTAGGACAGGTTTTTGCAAAAGGCAGACTTCAGGCCTTTGTACCCCAAATTCTTTGTACCCTGAGTGGCTCTGCTGGGCACTGGCACAGCTGAAGATCAACTATGTGTTTTCAGCAATGCACTCAGCTTGACTGCAGCAATTTGGTCTCAGGTTTCCCCTGCATTCCTTTGACATTATCCCACAACACGCTGTTATTAAACTCTAAGACAGATCATTTGGAATGGTGTTTTTCTTTTTTTTTTTTATTTGTGTTCTTCATCAAAATCTGCAAAATGCCGTGGATATTGCTGATTCGCTGCTAAACTGTTCTTGGGCAAACTTCCAGTGTCAAAGTGAAGCTGATTTCAAACTCATATTCACTGAAGAACATATGGGAAACATCAGCACTTCAGAATAAGAAAGCACGGTATCTTTCTCCATTTTAAACTGAACTCCTAATGTCCTCAATGTTGTTTAGATTTTGTAACAAAGCCAAGTATTTTAGTTGTCACTCTGCTCTCAAATGCCACTTGCAGCCATAAATATGGTTCTTCCTTGTGATTAAAGGACCCTTTGTTTTAAGGAATATTTAGATATTAAAGCATTAGGGGTTCCTGTGAGCCAGCTATAAAGTACAAAACGAAAACCCTACCAGAGGCACAAAACCAAAGTCACACAGAAAGCTGTGTTTACAAAATTGTTGCTACCACACAATTGTGACCCATTTTAAACAGATCAAGTAAGGCAAGCAAGCTGGGTCTTTTTTTTTTTTTTAAGAAATCATGTTGTTAGACATTAGCTGCCGTAGCTAGCTGGGACAGTTCCCTGAGAGGAGAAACCCAGACAGGTGACTCTGAAACAACAATGCCGCATGGTGCTGCCAAACCCCATGAGCACAGGTTGTTCTGCACACACAAATGCCTTCCTAACATTAACACACAAGAGTTTTACAACAGAAAGCAAGAATTACATCATTAAGGATTAGCATTCAAGGACTTCTCCAGTTTTTATCCATTGGATTTAAGACAGGCTGGACTCTGGACCCTTTCCACATTCATTTTGTCAGAGCTCAGTGACGCTGGGGATGCTTGACTGCTGCTGGGCCAGTGTACCAGCAGACAGAAGCACTCGCTTTTACGAGGGTTACTGACTGAATTTTAGTAATAGTTATCCCTGAAACTTTTGGAACCAGAGCAGATATAAATTCCACGATCCTCAACTGGCGCCTCCAGCTGCCTTGCAAACCTTGATGTTATTTCCCTTCCAGAGTTTTTGTTTGTTTGTATATAAAACAATTCTTTGGCACATACCCAGCAGAGTTGACTGAGCTTCTGCCACCATCTCCCTTGTCAGCCTAAGAGGGGCTTAAGCATCCACAGCCACAGGAAACAGCTGAGCAGTGCCCTCAGCACAGTCTGTAAATGCTTAAGACTCCCCATAGCTGGTGCTTAAGGGCAGGTGGACAGTGAAGCCAAGGTTCTGCTGGCAGGGAAGCCTGGCCACTCTACCTGGGAGCCTCACGCTGATCCTCCTGTGTGCAGCAGCTCTGGGAACATGCCCAGGGAATTGCACAGCATCAGGATCATGAGTGCACACTGGTGAGGCTCATGGCCCTGCTCGGCAGTACTCACACAGCAGCCCACAGGCCAACACTGGAAGCAGGTGCTCATGCAGCAGGAGGTGAAACAGCACTCGCTCCGCGTCTCAAGGCACAACCAAATGAAACATTTGAAACACTCATAACTAGGACAACTGGCTTGTTGGGGGGAAAATACGTGCTATTAAAACACTGCTCCAGTACCGAAGTCTAGCTTAAATAAAGATAGAGAGAGGCACTGCAATTCTGATTATGCACAGGTGATGTGGGTTTAATGGATACAGCATTTCACAGGCAGCGCGCGCAGTACGCATTACTGTGTCATGGTAATTATCCCATTTTCTTTTTAAGCAGCACATAAAATAGACACATAAAGTTTACATAAACGTCACACAGGAAACTTAGGACTATTTGCAGCAACCACATCGAATCTATTCCTGTTTTTGTAAAAGCCTCAGCTCCTCCCTGCTGTGGGCAGCTATGGCGCTCGCTATGCCCTGCTCATTCAGATGTGTCACCTTCTCTGGCTTTGTGAAAATAAAAAAAGAGAACAAGCAGGTGATCAGGAGTGACAGGCCTCAATAAAGTTTATAACTAGAGCTTGAAGGTTGTCACATGGCGACAAAGTAAAAGGGGTGAATTGTATTGAAGAATCAACCTTTTCTATCCATTAATTAGTTGAAATAAAGTCACCGTTTATCACCTGCTTCATTCTCTTTTCTGGCAATTAGGCTTTTATTTAATCACTTTGATCAAAGGCTGTGAAGTGCCTTTATCGAGGCACTTCAGATAAAATCCCAAACAGAAAGGCTCTCCTCAATATTTGGTACCGCCCAGCTGGTGTTGGGGATGGAAGCACTGAGTGGAGCTGCTAAGGGGACCCTGTGCAAGAAGGGCTGTGCATGCTCCCAGGGCAAGCTCCCACTACTCATTCCAAAAAGAGTACCAGGAGCTTGCAGGATACTGAGCAATTACAGAATTAGGGTATTTTTTTTCCAGCAGCTATGGAGCCAGGGCATGGCACAAGCAAACAGAGGGCGGCAGCTTTAAGGCTGAAGTTTTAGGGGTAAAGAGTTTAGATGTGCAGATTCTTGCTATGTCTTGGCTCTTCCCTACCTTTTTGGGGTAGTTTCTGTATTAGCTATTTGTTACTGGTTACAACAAAGCACAAAGCTCTTCCTTTCCCCTATCTCTGGCAGAATACACTCAGATTATTGATTACCATCTGCCTTTCGGTGTAAGGGGAACGTAACAGTGTCTGATCAGCGCAGAGCTGGTGATACAGTGCAATTGGTAACGAATGGCCCTGCCCCACAGAGGGACCACTCTCATTAACAATGAGATGGCCAAGTCTGAATAAGCACGAGAACAACAAGAGGTGACTCTCAAGCATGGCAGAGCAACCTCTACTTTCCCTTTTTCTATAGGCCACACAACAATATCCCTTCCCCTCTCCTACCCCTCTTCCTCCTTCATCAATGTCCTCTCTTGATCCGATTTTTCCAAACAGTTTTTGACAAAACAAGAGGAAAAGGTCACAGCAGTTACCATCCACCTCAACATGATCCTGTTTGAAGCAATGCACTTTTAGAAATTCCAAGATTAATTACTTCAACTTCAAATTCTGTAGTTTAAACGCCTGTGTCATGCCAAAAATGTATCTACAGTAGCCATCCTACGATGGGCTTCTTGGCTAGCCATGCTTGACTTAATGAAGACCTGAAGGTTTGTGGTCAGAAGGAAACATTTAAAATAAGTTTACATTGAAAATACTGTTTTGTGAAAGTTATTGCTACAACCAATAATAAGAAGCATATTCGCCACTAAAAGACTGAAGACCTCTAAGGTCTTGATAAGGAAATGCTGAGATCCCAGAGGGCTTCTCTGAAGGTCAGTGTGACAGAAACAACTGGAGACAAAGGGAGAGGAAGACAGCTTGCCTTGACATAGTGGCAAGGCAAGGTCTGGAGAAAAACTCCCAGCTCACCTGCACAGTTTCCTCCTGCAGGTTGTATGTTTGCCTACTTAAAATTAAATTACATTTAGCTAAAATCTGTACAGCGGCCACTTTCGCAGTTGTCTGCAGCACTGGTATGCTGGCAGAAGTTACTGCCACATACCACAACATGCCCTTTTTACTGAGACCCACAAACTGTAAGGACTCATTTTGAAAAGCAATTTAATCCCATATAACACACCTCTGTAGGTGTGCTAGAGTCCACTCCTGACTACCTGGTAAGTTCAATTTTGCAACCATAAGGCCTGGGCAGTATTTGACCCCTTCTCCCTGTCAATTACAGTAAAAAGAAGAATAGAAAACACATTAGTAAGAGAACAATAACGTTAAAAATACTTACCAGTATGTCCAGACAGGCTGCTTTAAGTAGAGTTATTTGGTCTGCAATGGTCAAACTTGTAAAGCCTGGCAATCGCTTTGCAAATTCCACTATTTTAATAATGCACTTTGTTGCAAGTTCACTGAATTTGTCCCAAAGCCCAAGGTCCAGTCGAACTCGATGATCTGCACTGGAGTTCTGTAAAGACAGACAGAAGGCACCATAAATCAACATGTCCCTTTCAGTAAGCGGCTTTCAAGGGAAGGAAACAACAACCAAGTTTTCCTTCCAGAAGTACTTTCTATTAACATTCCAGGCATTTTCTGCAGCTTGCTGTTGGGATGTTGGTGGTTTTAAACTTGGATTAATAGCCTGAAAATTCCTTGGATATTTCTCTGTTACTTATGATTGCAGAGGCCATCTGTACACGGAATACAAATGAACTTAAACATTTCCAAATGCCACCATCATTATTCTTCCTTGCCATTATATAATAAGTGCATTGAGAAAGACAATTTACAGTTGTACCCCAGAAAATATAAATGAACAGTGGAAGAAGAATATTGGGTCCCCATCTGAAAAAAGCAGCACAATATTCGGAACACAGTTTCACATACTTAAGGTCTTACCAAATTAGTTCTACTTAATTTATCTGCTCTGTGGCTCTGCAACAGCTTTCTGAAGCTATGGTCTCCCGTGACTTACAGAGCATTTCTTTATACGATGTTAAGAAAAACCCCATGTGTGCTGACGAATGCTATATGCTTATTTGATGGTGCATCTGACACTGTTTGAAGTGTTACGAGGACATTCCAGTGGCATCTTTCAGAGACTGTTTCTATATATTCATCTATCTCAATCAAAAAGTTTGCTAGGATGCATAGCAAACTTGTGTTAAGTTTGTGATTAAACTCACATTTTCATACATTCAGAATAACCACTTAACCCTTGAAAAAGCTGAATGTGTCAGCCAAGAACCAGCTGACTCAAAAGCTGCTGTGACCCATTTGACACTAGCCCAACAACAGCCGGTGTCATGAAGAGACCTGGTGAGTTGATCCCGATCCACCCACGATTCCCACAGAGTCACAAGGAACAGGTAACAACGGAGCTCTGAAATACCCAAAGCTCCTCTCCTCCTGCCCTTGCGTGCAGCATATTCCCATTTTGCCAGCATCTGATCCAATGCTGTTTAGGATGCAGTCAGCATGATGATGTCCCCTTTCCCTGTTTCATGAGCCACCAAGTTTAGTGTACATTGCAGCTGCCTTCAGCTTCTGGGTAATCTCCTCTTCATTGCAAGAGGAGTTTTACCTGTAAAAATATGCTGGTAACAAATCTGAAAAAGGTGTTGAGCTGCAGCCACAGAAAACCAAAGGCAATTTCTCCCTTCCACTTCTTATCTGACCTTGTTGACTAACCAAGAAAGAGAGGTACCATCAAAAAAAGGCCCTCCTACTCCAAATAGGTGCTTGAGGCAGGCAAAGGAAAATCCCCTCAGACAGTGTTTTCTCCCCAGCTGCTGACAAAGCTGATGTGATCAGCTGCCTCAGTCTTAGCTGGTTGAAGTTAAAATGTTAAATTAACTTTAAAATTAAAGTTAAATGAGCAGAGTCTCAACCTAAAAGTCTAACAGACATGGCAGATTAAATAGCCATCAAAAAGCATTCAATTTACATAGATCACACCTCCTTGGAGGAAATATCTCCAGTGAGCCTGCCACTACCACTACTGATGGGGAGGACGTCCAACTCCTTGGAAACCAGGGAAGCCATCATCTTGTCAGCTTTCTTCAGTTCACAGGAAGGACACAGGGCTGGAAGAGGTTGATGAGGGCATGTCGAGTGAGCTCAGTTTGGCTGTGAAGCTCTGCATCCCCTCCTAGTGCTGCCTTCACAAGACACCACCACCATCAGGTGCAAAGACGAAAGTCCTGACGCACTGCCAGCCCAACATTCCCTCTCACTTGGAACAGGGTGGAGATTCAAGCCAGTAATATTTACATTATGCCCTAATTGCAAAAATATATGCTAATCATGCTGAACAGTTCAAAGCAGAATACGTGTTCTTTCCTGCTACCCCTCTTTTTAAGGGATAATAAATTAATTTCATCATTTCTATTTGAATTTTTATTCTGGGAACATACTCTATTTTGTTTTGGTTTTTTTTAAATGACAGAAGAAAAAATAGAAGAAAATGTCTTTATAATGCTAAACCTAAAGAATTGCCTTCAAAATGGTCCAAAACTAATGGGTTAACAGTCATTGTAATGCCCTTTGAAACATTTCTTTTGGCTACTGGAGTATGCATCCCTCAGATTTATTTTATTTCATCCTCAAGGACCTTGGTGAAATACAGTACATTGGAGGAAAAATAAGATCAAGATGTGCAGTCATTCAGGCTGTAATTAAATTTAATAGGCAGTTTATCCAGTTCATAGAAAGATGGCATAGCGGAGAGCTACACAAAGCAGAGCCTAAAGCAGGAAATCATTTTACAATAGGGTATCCATCTGGAAAAAAAGACGTTGCATGAAACCAGCAAGTGTGAACGAAATCTTCATCAGTATCATATGAGGTTACTTTATCATGCTGCAGTGCTGGAGATGGGAAGTTTGACGTGTCTTCTATTAAGAGTAATGCATAGCCACCTTAACAAATGTAAATCTAACTCACTATTATGCAAACTGAAGAGAAGGGGCAGTTTATAAAATATAAAATATAAAATTCAAAATAACCAGATGTTTTATTATGCCGGGTGCCAGATCCCTCAGTGTTGGAGCTAATGTGGTTTACACATTATCTTTGACATGCTACAAATGCAAAGAGTTTTAACATTCTATCTGTTAACAAACATCAATGCAAGTGTCACAGAAAAAAAATGAATTTTTAGCAGCATTTCTCAATATCTAAACCCCAAAACTAACTCAAAATCAATGCAGAGGTTGAACAATAAAACACGGGGTTAAAACAATGCACAATAGAAATAGAAACTCTGATTAAATTTGCCTAGGGATCTCCTCTATCCATGCTGTGAAAAAGATGCAGATGCTATGACTTTTCCTGAATATTTTACTGAAGCAGTTTTTTGGGTGTCTTTTCCAGGAGCAGTCTCGCATGTTTTTCAGGCCTATGCACCAGCGCACATATGGTGGAACAATACTGTAATACACCCTAGTGGCATCTTTATCAGTGGAAAAGCCCAACCTTGCTATGAAATCCAATTAAACAGCCATTTTTGCCACATAAATTGATCCCATTTTTTCCATCATTTTTGTTTTTTCATTGCAGGCTGCTCTATCTCCACATTAACGATACGGGATGAGGTAGAAACATACACAGTAGCAGAATCCCTACTGTCTTTAAAATCCACTTTACAAAGGAAACAAGGCTCACAGGGGCACTCTGGCCTAATCAAGAACACTCTCGATGCCTCTTTAGTAAAAGCAGCAATGCACTCCAGCTCCAGCAAGTTCACTGAGGACCACAGCACATGTTTCTGCTCAGTCCCAGCATCAGGAGATATATCTATATATAGATATATAGGTTTAGATATATATTCCTCTGCAATGGCACAGAACAATAGTCATGTAACTTTCAACCCCAGCACTTACAAAGGACCAAATGCTGCCAAGATGTGAAACCTCCTCACTTCCAGCAACCCAGATGAACCCACAGCAAGGGTCTGCAGAGCCAAAATTATTTTCTGTTTTATCCTCCCTGTATCTTGAGGCTGGATGTAACACAGCTGTAGACTTACAAATAATACCAGTCTCAAGGGACAAGCAGTGTAGTTACACTCAATTATACTATAAAGTATGACATCTCCAGAGAAATTACTACAGCACTCTCTCTTACCTGGATGACAGTAATAAAACAGATCTATTTATGATGGACTCTTGGAATCCGTTACATTTAAACAGCTTGCTGATTCTCACCATTGGCAGAACTATACTTGTCACTGCCCACCAAATGCAACTATTAAATCAAATGACCCAGGGAATTTAATATGAGTGCTATTCTCCCATTATTTTAAGTAGACTTCTATTAACTATGCAAAGTATGATAATTATTACAGATAGGGACACTTTTTCTTTTTAAAGAGCAGATGGATATAAAAAAACATAATTGCAAATGCTTCTCCAAAAGCATTTTTTAACAGGTAAAAACACACAATAGGTGGTGGTGGGGATATCACCATGTAACCTTTCCCTCTGGAAAACGCAGGCTGCAGTACTCAAGAGTGAGAGGAGCCAGATACGCAAGCCAAACATCTGAACAGATTTTTTTTTTTTATTGTATCTCTGTAAGGTCTTTTTTACTTCACATTCTTATACTTAAAATTCTTTGCTCTTTTTAGCAACAAACAAAATCTTGTTTTAAAAGTCTCACATAGCCAAAGGCACACAGAAGCCACGCTTGCAGAACAGTTTCTTTTATCCACCGTTTCTACCAGTATGCAAGTGCAAAGCTAATGAAATTCAAGGGAATCCACATTGGTTCAATACGCTCACTTCTCACCCCTCGCTTAGAGGATTAAATTAAAAACTCTAAGGTTATAAAAGCAATCTGTTAGCTCATTAGTGTGAGAGTGCCATGCTTCATGACTGACAGCCTGCAGAACTGGGCATAAAAGCAGGACTGGTGGCAACTTTCTACCTGTACTAGATTGTTACTATCAAGAAAAGCAGAGTGGTATAGGTTTCTAGCTCCCCTTGGACTTAACATTTAGAAAAAGGGCTGTGTGCTCCTTTTTATTTGACTTCTGGTCTCTATCTCAAGTGTCTCAGATTATTGCCAGAGTGCTGCCGTTTGATCAGCAGCTAGTGGTGTTGTCCAAGCACCAAAGCTGTGCTCCTCCGACCAACACACACACCTTCCACATTCCAGATTCTCCTATATCCTCAACCATTGCAGAAAGGTTTCTTCCCAGATCCTGGGCTGATGGGCAGTTGGAGGTGAAGATGACCCTTAGTCCAGCCCCAGTGGTACTCTGTCCCTGTCACATCTGGGCAGAGACAGCATTCATAAAAATGAATTAACATTGAATTCCTACCTAAAAAACTGGAGTGGCTGCCAGAGCTTAGCTAGATGAGAGATTTAAATGCCCTGCATTTCACACAGAGACTATCAGAATGCAGTAAGAAGACAGTATTTAGCACCACCTCTACTAGTTTTGATGCAGCTTTTGAAGGAAGATGCATCATTCTCAAAGATTCAATGTAAGCCAAAAATAACTCTTCCAGTGTAATTTTGTTATTGAAACTTGTATGGCACCAAACTATGATGAAGCTGGAGGGACCTTGGCCACGTGCAGCAGTCTACTGCTGTAGCCTTCCAACAGACCAATGCTAAAATAAGAAATCTCTTTCCTTGAGCTGTCTGATCTGGCCTGAGATATGAATGACCAATATCCAGCCTCAGAGAGAGTGTGGTCAGGTCATGGCTACTTGTGGTCCATAGACAGACCAGATTCACCCGTTCATTACTGAGATCCAGGTGCTGTCAGTAAGGGCTCTGAAATTCCAACAGGGACACAGACTCACCATGGGGGTCACAAGGAACCTAAGGATGAATGCATCAGTGGTGGGTGTGACACGCAATAAGACCCGCTCCAATTTCATCCACTTGTATCATTTCAAGAGCTAAAATATTAATGATACTTAAGCATCCAATACCTAACGCAAGCACAGAGGTGCCCAGGTTTATCTTTCATCCCTCCACGATCTTTGGCAATTACCAGTATGCAGTACCATCACATCAGCTGCAGTGCACTCTGCTAGCTCAGAGAGAACATGTAAGCACATAACAACACGTTCCTGCTGGGAAGTACACTGATAGGTTACTCTGGGATAACCAGGTCACTTGCAAGGCAGCCTGGGAGCAATAAACTCTGGCACACGTACCAGCCTGGCTACATGTCCCAGCTGCAGACATACAATCATCTCTCCTACACGGTATAAACTCACTGTCCTAGAACTGGAAAGATTTTCATACTTACTCAGAGGCACCCTTGGATTTGCAGGAGTGTGACAGCCTATTTGGAAGATTGGGAAGATTCTTCACTCCAAGACAAGGATGCAACAGCACACGCAGAGAGGAGGGGTGGAGGGCATTAAGCCAGGAATTTCTTTGAAGACACACTGTGAGTCCCACTGTCTCCAGCTTTGCCTTCAGTTATGTCACCAGCTGGCTGCTTCCAAGCTTCCAGCCTCGCACGCTGCACTAGTCCCTGTGGGTCTGCCTGTGCAATATTTACCAGCACGCCTACACTGACTGCTTTGACTACATCCCACCCAAGCAGCACTAGGACCAGAAAAGCATGCAGAGGACAGGCATCTTCTCCAGTGCTAACCAGTTTACATGGGTCTCATAATTAAATGTGAAAAATGTTTGTGAAAATACTTTCAGCAACATGAAAAACACACTTCTTTTTCTAACATCACACCATATATGCTTGCTTTTCTTGCACTTAAATACACTTAGACCTGAGAGTTTTGAGCCTTGCACTTTGTTTTGTAAATAGATGAGTATGCCACAAAACAGCATCCTGATTGCTAAAAAAGTGAAATATCGATGCCACACAGGAATTTGTCTACATCACTCTGAGAAATTTAATGTTTGTTTCAGTAGCAGAAAATTTACTCAAAGCCTCTGGGGCTTAGTTCCACATCTTCAGCTGGGGCTGAAGGGCACGACCATGGAGGCAGGTGCCTCCTTGCCCCAGGCATGCCACTCCTGAACTCCTGCTCTCGGCAATGAGAGAACATGCTTGACTACTTCAGAACCTTCTGCACATCCCTCTGAAACAGTCAGTGCTGCTGCAACCCACAGCAAGACCAGACCCAGCAAAGTCATTCCTCCACTGGTAAGGCTCTAAACATTACCTAGTAGTTACTTTTTAGCATCTCTTTTATTACTGCATTTAAAAATTTGACACTGACTTTTCTCTGAAATCAATAATTATCACTGAACTTCCCTGTACTTAGCAACATAGATACATATAGAAAAGAAATGGTTTCCCTGACTCATCTCTGGAGATATTCCCACATTACTGAACTTCTTGATGGGGTGAGCTGATTTTTCATTTCTAAAAGCAGCAGAAGTTTTTGCTGCTTTGTGGTATTTTGGTAGACTGAGAAAGGATGTGTAATTTTTGGGGTTGTCCTCTGCAGAGCCAGGAGTTGGACTCGATGATCCTTGTGGGTTCCTTCCAACTCAGGATATTCTTTGATTGTATGAACAAACTGCAAATGAGCAATTTGGAAACTGGTTTATACTTAGACATTTCATACTTTCCTTGACCTTGGTAGCTTTGGGACTATCACCAGTAATCCAGCAGCATTTAAGAACTCCCTACACCTGCAAAGTTGTAATCTGCTGACGCACAAGCAGAGATCACGTCTTTGGAAGCCAACAAATTTCTAATGAACGATGGAATGTAATTGACTCATGGACTCCAAGCTCGTCATTTGGCTGGATTAATCCTTCAGTCAGTCTCTCATGATAGCACTAAGTAAAGCTTACAGTTAAGTACAATTTCTCTTCCCCAGCATGCATTTGCACACATACCTGTGTTTTTTCATTACTAAGGAGGTGCAAGGAGTGCATCTACTACTGCATCTATTTAAAATGCCTGAAGCCTCCAAAACTCACATCAATTCCAGGCATATTCAGAATGTATGTGACTCAAACCATACTCACTGTAGTGTATTTTCCCAGCTGGCAGAGTGAGGGGAAGGTTTCCTGGTGAGCTTTCCGGATCTTCTCAGTGAGATCATCCAACTCTGCTGTCATTTCATAGTTTTCTGTGGACTCCTGCTTTGAAGGTTCCTTCTTCTTTTTGTTTCTATCATTTCTGACAGCTATAGAAAAAGCAGAGATACAGATCACATGGGGTTATTCAGATCAACCCATGCTGCTTTTGCTGCTCTATTTCAAAACACTGCAAGATGCTTTTATATTAGACATGAATTATTTTAAGTGAAGAGAAAAATTTTATATGCAGAGAGAGCAGTAATGCAAGCTTAGTTATTTAAGAATAATTTAACAATTAAATGTAACAGGTAACGATGAAACCAAACCTGCACCAGTGTTTGTTTTGGGGGTACCATCACATTCCCACAGTATCTAACTTCCAAGGAAGTCTACTGCAACTTAATATATGATGTGTCTCAGTAACTTTGCGAGGTCGGATTTTTTTCACTGTATCACTACAGCTGTGCATGGTGAACGGTGAAGTTCTCTGTAGTGATGCATTTGGTATTTCATTGGATGTGAACAACACTAAAAAAAGACCGCAACTGTCTTTCTTCTTAAATATCTCAGTATGGAAGACAACAAACCCCCATACTAATACAAGCTTCACCAAGCAAAAGTTACTTAAAAGGAAAGTTAAATGTGAAAACAGTAAACGAAAGAAGATGAAACATGTTAAACTCAAGTTCTGAAGATCAAAGGAGAAGCACAAACACTTGAAAGAGTAAAAATGGCAGTGAAGCTATCTAAAGTTGCTTGCCATCTGCTTCTGTGCTCAGATCAGCCTTCTACCTTCCCCCGGCCGTGGGGGATTACTGGAAATATGCATCGTGCAGCATTCGTGCTGTAATTGATTTCCCACATATTTGTGTTTTGTAATAAAATATGACAGCTGCTCCATCACCATGCTACTCTTTGTTCTTTTAATGAAAATAGCTTAATTTTACAAAATGTGCCCAGAAGATAAGCCTATGTCCACAGTATTGCCAGTAATTGTGAATTTTATCAAGAGACTTGTTGTTAGCTAGAGCTAACATCTTAAGTGTAACCAGATGCATAAGGCTTTACAACAAAGCCAAGCAAAATCAATCCCTCTCCCCAGAGACCCCATGTCAATATTAAACACCCTGAAGACTAAATGTTACTGGATAAATAAAACCAATCCTAACATTATTAATGTTCAAAACCTCATGATATTTAAAACAAGACCCTAAACTCAGAGGGTGTGGCTGGTGGGTTTTGGCACATGTGAGGATAGCCAGGGATTTTTGGATGGCCAAAGATCTGCTGATTCTTATTTGTACTGTCCTGCCCCAGAAAGTGCATCTATCTGTGCTACAGGGAGGGAAGCACAGAGCCACCTCCATGCCAGCTCTTTTCCCCTGTGGGTTCCCCAGGCCCATCTCCACATCTTCTGTGGTTGCTTCCTACATGCAACAGAGCGAACCACAAATCATCAGAAGGAGCAGACAAAATAGTGGGTTGGGAAAGCATCAGCATCAGGGGCATCTACAGAAATAACATACTGTATGTAATAGAAAACAAGGATTGGATGTGATGAATATCGTTTCTCCTTCATGAGGCCATTAGGCACATACTCCATGCAATCTACAGCTCTGGTTTTCTTACTAAAGGTTTGACTTTGCAACTGAGAGAACTCTGACCCAGATCATTCACATATTTTAGGGATAATCTTGACTTTAACTGTGCGACAAACCTGCACTGAAATCAGTCATGTGCTTGCCTGGATCAGGGCTTGGATGCTGAGCACCCCATTGGATTAAAGCCTAACCCTGAACACCAGGAATTTTGGTGTTCAGAGAACACAGATCCAAAGGAGGCCAGGAAGGGTGGATTGAAAAGGCACCTTCTTGTGAAAGTTCAATGCTAGCAGTGTAGCCAGGTTTAGGGGGATAGACTGGATCCCCCCTGCTTCCTTTTACAAATATTCTCCAAAAGCCAGTGCCCTGATTTGTTTGCTGGGTCCCAGACCAGAGAACAAGCATGGTATTTTGCATTGTAAAAACATCCAGGACTGACAGGTACATCTCAAGTGCTGCAAACTGCCACTACACTTCAGAAGCAAATCCTAATCACTGCTGTACTTGGGAGATAAAAGAGCTCCTTGGAAAGTTCTGTAAACTCCTACACAACTGCAAAGAGCAATAAGCCTTCGTCATAAAGTCCCATTTACTTATAGCTCTACAAGCTGATTGACAAATTTGCCAAACAGGTGGCCCCAGCAGCTACTTCCCTCAACAGCTTTGAACTCCTTGTGGAAGATCAATGCATTATTTAGGCCAGGCTTCAAAGCAGGTGCCAAGAGCTCCACAGACTAGGAGATAACTCTGGCAGGAACTGTGCCATGCTCCTGTGCTACCCCAGCACTGCTCCCTCTGCAGCTGTACCTGAAGTCCCGTCCCCTCCAAAGGCCAACAGAGGGGAACTCTGCTGGTCAACCCTCATCACCAAATTTGCCCAGCTCTGTCCTCTTTCTTTTTGGATGCAAATCATTAAAGGGTAGGAAAGGGAGAAGTAACACATCCTGAACACTAAGAACAAGTTTTGTTCATCATTAACTTTCTCATATGATTCGGATAGCTTTTATAATAATTATAAACCCTGAATAACATTTATCTTCTTGCTTTATTCACTAAGACTGCATTAGACATAGTAGTGTTTCTATATTCCCTGTAAGAAAATGTAATAAAGTGCACCCAGGCTCCAAAAGTATAAAGAATTTTGATAACACTGAACTATTAAGCAGATTTAGCTACAAGTACAATTCAACTCAAAAAAGAGAAAAAGATTAAGACAACACTATGTTTAAAAGAGTTAAATAAAAACACATAAACACACATTTACCCTGTAAATTTAAAAACCATCACTGCTCTGGGAACAGGAACTGTCACACCGCATGTGGGAAGGATTTTGGATTACAGCTTATGCTTATATTACATAAGTCACACCTTTTTGTATCTTGATCTTTACATGCATATGATCACATCAATCCCTGATGAAATTCCACTGCCTTTTAATGATGATACGCCAGCGATGAATCTGTGTCACAGTTAATGCTACCGTAGAAAACTCAGGTTATGAATTTCATTACTCGTGCACTAAATTCTGACTTGATGGCTGCATTATTTAGGAGCCCCCAACAGGGGACAGTATGTAAGCTCTCTTGCCCTGAGAGAAATTCTCGAAGTTAAAAAATCTTAAACAAACTGATAAAGTGGTGGTGTGGGGAAAGAGAATGAAAAAAGATGTATCTTGATACGTGAGGAAGCCAGGTCTCAGCGCTGCTTGGACGGCTCAGCAACACATACCCACACCTGAGCACGTCTGCTCCGATCCATCTTCGTGTGACAGCTTCCCTGTCCCCTCAACACACATGCCAGGACTTGCACTTCCACACCCAGAAACCTTCAGGCAGCAGCAGCAGGGTTCACAGGCTGGAGAAGGCACTTTTGGCTGCCTTAGGTTTAAGGACCAGCCTCTACCTTCAAACGTCCAACCCCCTAACCTGATGGTAGAGAGGCAGAACATCATCTCTTGTCCCATTCAATCTGTTCTCCTCAGCCCAGGTTTGCCACTTTTTCCTTAGCCTCAGATACACTGTCCCTCTTCTGCTTGAAGTGATGGGCCCTGGTGCTCTCATTTAGTAACCACGTAGCAATTCTCCTGCTTGAGCAGGATCATTTCAAGCATGTCATAATGCAGGGAATCAGCCAGTCTTAAACACAAGTCCCTCATGTCCACCAAACTTAGCTACTGCTTGGCCTAAGAAGGTCTGGGATCCAGCTCAAGAGGTTTAGATAGTTTCTAGATAATCAAGTAAAATCATGGAATAACCAGTGTTTGTACATTCCTTTGTCAAAGGTGGCACAAACATTTCCAAGGGAGAAGAACCTGCTGCTTGCAATGCAATTTTTCCAATTACTTGCATACCCTGTGTTTCCCCAGATGCTCAGAAGATAGACAGACAGAACCTTTCATATATTATAATGATTAATCAGCTATAAATTCATGACTTGAAATGCTATCACTGCAGTTTTGCCTCTCTGAGATCTCTGTGACCTTTGAAGATCTCTGTGTACTAGTTAACTGGTTTTGTTCCTGTAGCAACAACTACTAGTGCTTCCAGTTAGTTCACATTCCTATAAAACCACACTTCTCTTGTCCCCAAATATTTTGGAAGTTACTCGTTAAGCTAACAAACCTCAAAAGCACCATAAAGCACACAGAGCAAGTCAGTAATTGCACAGCGCTGGGCGCAAGGTAGGTTTGCAGAAAGACTCCTTTTGTTTGCAAACCCCCATGAGAAGAGAAATGGGAGGTGAACTGAGGCAGGAACACTGCAGACCTGCCAGTTCTCCCTTCTGGGCAGAGGCTTGCTCTCCCGCCTGCCCTCCTGCCCCCTGGGAAGCCATCTGTCCCTTACCGAACACCAGGTAGCCTTGGCAGGCAAATGGTGCCACACGCGGCCACACGCGGCAGTGGGGCCAAAGCTCAGCACTGCAGCTGGGGATTCCAGGAGCACCAAGCTGTTTGCTAGGGTGGAAACCCACAAGCCTTGCAAGGCTCCTTCACGTTCTGGCTTCTCCAATTCCAGAAGTAGCTGTTAAAAAATTTCTAATTCTGCACAAGTTAGCAGCTGTGGACAATTTCAGTGAAATATGCATGATGCTTACCTATTGCCAATGCCAAGTTTGCTCCACCAGGATCAATGCCCCACATATACCATGCATTACTCTTCAATAAACCGCGCTAACGGTATTGAATGGCACTCCATAAGGATATCTTTCCCAACAGTTACCTTGGAAAACCTCAAAACAAGGGAGACTTAGCAATCCTGATACTGCTCTGCTGCTGAACGAGGCTCTCTGACCCCATGGTCAAAGCCAGCACCCAGCTGAGCATCCCAGGCAGCTCCCAAGCCCAGGAGCTGATGGAAGCAGGCATAGAGATGGGAAAATTCGAAGAGGTTGATTTTCCCATCTCCAGTGTAAGTAAAGGAACAAAATAACCACCTTGAAAGCCACACAAGAATGCTCGACAAACCGACAGCCATCAAATCAGAACACTGAGACTCCCGTCTACACGTTAACAGCAGTGCAATCGCAAGCCAAACATATTAAAATATGCAGAACACCAGGTAGTTATAAATAGACTGATTTTCCTACGTTGTGATTTCCAGATGAAATAATGTTTTCTTTTAGGCAAAACAGCTCAGTATTAAAAAAACCCAGGAAACTATTTTAAAACAAATTCCCATGCCAAAACTGGGCTTTGACGTGTGGAGAACGATTGAAGGCAAAGCACATTTCAAATGCAAACCTCTCATTTCTAATGGACAAAGCCAATAGCAAGTACACAGTTGCACAAGGGGCTTACAAAACCAAAACACATTGAAACCTGCATATTTTGTAGCTGATTTAGAGAAATCAACCATGTCAGCTGTTGGGTAACATTTGCCATGAGAAAACATCTCAAGTTAAGTGAGATACTATCTCTCTACAGACACATATTAAAATTAACAGGGAGCACAGAGAAACAATCATGGAAGACATTTCATAAGCACCTGGCACGCTATCATTTTTCCCCAGGCACAGAGCAAGCACATATATTACAGAATTCAAGCCCCCCCCGGTTTCCTATTGAGAAATAACATTCAGCTATGGCAAACCCGCCCCAGTCCATGCGCCAGGAACCTCAGTTTAACCACAGGGGAACACACCACAAATCCAGAGGACATCGTCCTGTCCGCTGCCTTCACGTACACTGGCCCTTCCAGCCACTGGTGGTATTTTTTTTTTTTTAAGGAAGGTGAATCTGAACTGTGCCTTGCAGCTTTGTATTATTCATTACATAATTGCTATGTTTTATTAAAAATATGATCTATTATAACCTTGAATACGGTAACTTAAATGACATTGAAAATTAGATTATTCTGATTATTAGAGAAGTGAGAAAGGTACTAAACATTTGTAAGGTTGATAATCAATCAGTGTACCCATCTGAGTGCAATAAAAATCAATCAGGAGCTACTGTGTTTAAATCTAATTTTTTAAGCATGACATTTTCTTCTGAGTTTCTTTTTTAAATGTCACCCTCTTCTACAACAGTGATTGATTCTATCCCCAGGGACAGTTAACTCCAACTGTTTTATTCATTGCACTGAGCTCTTGGATCCACAGTCTTTTCTAAATATCAAATTAATGACAACAATAATATTTTCATCAAAATGTGAAATTCAGAAATAAGCATTCATGGAATCAAAGCAGCAAGAAACATGGCAGTGTATTTAAATTGCTTCAAATACCAGGGACCTTTCAACTAGCAAGCAGTGTACTTTATTTAACACAGAAAATGGCAGAATTTTGTGTCCCTCCAGTTCTCTTCTTTCCCCCCATAAAAGAGAAGGCCAAGAATTTGCTTGTTTAAAACATAATTCATTTAGAAATGTTTCAGAAGTGAACAATGAATCACTGGCTATAGGGAGTCTGTGAGTAATTACCTATGCCTTCAAAATAACCTTATTAGGCTATTGTAAGTATAGGGGAGACCTCTGATACCTATAGCCTGAGGGCCTCTATTTTTCCATTCATGCACAGGGGATTTATATGGTTATATCCTATTATAACTGACGAAAGCAACACATCTCCCATTTATGTATGAGGATAACAGCGGGGTTAATATATCAAGAACTGAGTTATAAGAACGGGTTTCATTATATGAATGAATGATACAAATGGATGCTCTACAGCTTTATTTAACTGGCCTGAAACTTGATCTGTGGTTTCAAGGATTCCCATCAGACTGAAAATTTTATTTTTGACATGAAATTTGGCACCTGCTATTGTCACATTCCTGAAATATTAGTAAAGGGAATGAGCAAAAAAAGGAGTTTCTAGCCTCTTGAAGAAAAACAATACCAACTGAAATCAGACTTAGGACCAAAACTGAAAAGCTAATGCACAACAGGCTGAGAAAAATACCCCTTGAAAATAGCTGAAAGGCATGCCTTTGGTATTCTTTTATCTATTTATTTTAAATTATTAATTATATTGTTTCACTTTCTTTTTTTTTTTATTATTCAGACATCCAGAAGCCAAAAAGAGCAGCTAGCATACTTGAGATATCTAGAACTGCCAATCCAAGACCCGAAACCACTGCTGAAGGAAAACGAATGTTTCTACAGGCAGATTTGGCTTGAATGTTGCAGAAGGACAGGACAAAATAAACCCCAAACACCGAAGGCCCTTAACCTGTTTCCAAGTGTATAAATGTACCACTAATGTCGACCTTTATATTGACTATAGTATTTCAGGACTGGTTCAAGTTCTGAAGAACATGCCAAACACAGTAATAACTGCCCAAAGAATAAAAATCAGGACTCCAGAAATACAAATAGAAACCTCCCCAAACAGGTTCTAAGAACAAATGAGAAATGAAGAAGTTGCAAAAACAGAAATACAGCAAACAAGTGGAACAAAACCAGAAGGAAATGTGTTTTGCAGTATGTGAGTGTGGGCAGGCAGAGGAGAGAGCACAAGGAGCAGCTGAGTCAGAGCCAGGATGTATAGGGCACAGCATCTATACCATGAAATTAAACGAAAGCAGACTCCTTGGTATCCCTTATCATCTCTCTACATAGTGCAACCAAAGTAGTTGGAGAGATGCGATTATACCTTTAATGATAAACTGTTTAAATAGCATTTGCCCTGTGATTTCCATTTTCAAAGTGCTTTAATATCATCAACTAATTGGCAGTGTGAAACAGGATAATCCACACACTCTTAGCAGCTGATGTTTAAAGAGCTATTGAAGGTTGTTAGCATTAACAATTGCAGGCAGAATAAATCACTAATATTCCCATGAAGACCCACCAACATATCTGCAATGGAAATAGCCCAGCCATACTCATCGACTTAGACAAAATTTACTCACTGATAGATTTCTATCTATATTTCACATAAGCAACACCTCAAGTTACTTAATATAGTCAGAAATTCCCATATGCAAGATGGAGCATCTCCACAGGAAGGTCTTGCAATGTCCCTGTGCATCTTGTGCTGCTGTTGAATTAACCTACTCATCTGTCATTCCCTCCTAGTTCCTGTCCTGCCCATCTCTCTCAGTATTCTGCATGAAATCAGTTACTTCCTTATTCTCAACAAAAAACTTGCAATTTTTATTAAGATCTACCATGCCACTTGCAACAGATTTGCCGAGTAATAGCATCCTCCCCTTCCCTACTCAGTGCAGGAATGGGAAGGAGCTTTGGGAATCAATCGCTCCATCTAGGGAGGTTTCCCAAACTTACAGGGCTTCTGCGGGTAACCCACCATGAAATGCCAGCCTGCAGCAGAATCCCCATGAAACTCAAATCCTCAGGAAAACAAAGTATTGTGCTTACTATCTACTGTTTTGGCTGCCAAGATCCAAGTGGATTTACTAGTAACTTCTGTGGCAGTCTAGATAAAATTCTGCATGCAGCTGGTTAAAGGGAAATACTCCGGGGAACCAGAGGACACCTTTTCTGGAATTGTAGTGTCTTATCACCTTAGCTAAAAATATACAAGACCACAAGTGCAATGTGATTATTCTTTCTCTTCCTTACAGCTGAAGTAACCAAATGTATACACAGCAGCTGAAAAACATTTCTAAATACTCAGCCTGAAAATAAATTTCCATTAAGCCATAGTGAGTTTCTTTTACCATAGGCCAGGTAAAGAAAAAAATCCCTAAATTTCAAACTCTGAACTTTCAGTCAGAAATCACTAAGAGGCCATTAAATCTGTCTCATCTGATTTCAGCTGTTCAAGTGCCCTTTCGAGCTACCTTCTCAAAGCAACTGCCCTTTTGAGCTACAATCTTGAAGCCTGGTATACTAACTCTTTATGGATAACTGATTACAGGTAAAAATACCCTGAACCTGACCTTTCTCTCCAGGTCACCAAAAGGTAAATCAGTCTACTCATCTACACATATTACATGAATTTCTCTTAGAAGACAGTTATGGTAGTACAATGCCTCGCAACTGGGAGATGCTGGGGTTATCCAAAGTCCTCAATTCAATTTGTTGGGCATTATCCAGGACTACTGATGGCCAGAGAAGTGCATGGCTGCAAGCTAAGACCAGACACTGCACCCTATTCCTGCCCACTGCCTGGCCCGACTGCAGCACTTTACACTTCAACCTGCTGCAGCTATTTTATTTCTCCTCCTAACACACACAGAAGAAAAGAACATGACTTGTGTTTTACTTAACTGGAAAGCTACCCACCATGACAAATTGCAAGCTCTTTCCTGACAACACCATTAACAGACTCCTTCAACTAAACAGCTTTCCATAATAAGTGCATTCATTCAACATAATGACTGAGTCTCAGCTACAGGACAAATTCTGATCACGTATGATAAAACTGACTTTATGGGACAGCAAATGGAAAGGCTACAAAAAAAATAAAAAAGGAGGTGAGCTGGAGGACCCCTTCCCTTTGCTTGCACATGGACATTTAGGACCCAGGGCAATGGCTCCGCAGAAGGAAGAGCAGAAGTTCAGTAACAATACCAAGACAGCGTGTCACTGCATTTCTCCATTTTATTATGGGTGGTTTTGTGCAGTGAACACAGTCTAGCTTTCCCCAAAGAGGGTTCACTCCTACATTACTTACCAGAATTAAAAATAACAGCCCCAACTTATCCCCACTGCTGTTTTTGTCTTGCAGTGGTGCTACTCCACTGATCGCAGCGGAGTCCTATTAGTGCAGAACTACAGTAGCGTAGTGGGAGATCAGGTCTAATATCGGTATCTGCAGATGGATAACACCGCATTCATACCTAAGTTTCATTTCTTTGTTTTGCCCCCAAGGCTAAATTTCACATTTGTACCTCCTGGTGCCTTGTGCAATTGTGTAAAGGTGCATCTAGTGAGAGAGCTGCCAACTGACAACACGTCTGAAGAGGCTTGCGTGCGCGGTGTACTTCATCAAGCACAAAGAACACATTGCCTCCCGCAACCGTAAATTGAGCTCATGAAGGCGGAGGAACAGTTGTTCTCGGCATGTTTTAAGAAAGGGAGCTGCAGTCTTGAATCGCAGCGTTAGCCTGCACTACAGCTTGCAGCCCTGGCCTCCCACTAGGCCAGGGATAATAAAAGCAAAGAAATAGCTCAGCTACTATTTACCTATTCCTCTGAAGCAAATGTGCAAAATACGCCATTATGAACTTACACACATTCCTTCCTAAGGGCAAAGGCTTGCTGATACTCCTACTACTAAAACAAAATAAAATAGAATTGAGATTGGGAGTTTATTTCCATCTCTCAAGGTGCCAGGATTGGCCCCCAAAGTGGAGGGCAGGGGGGACAGAGCGTGAGCCCCACAGCCACACTCAACCTCCCTGCTTGGGCTTCCCTCCCGACTGCCTGAAGTTGCTGCTGAATGACCTGCTCCACCATGAGAGGCAGCCCAGCAGCAAGAGAAGGGAAGAACTATACCACTTAACCAGGTGGACCTAAAAGCACTGCAAGATCAGCCAAAAAAAATTGCCTGTTTAAGTCTCACACTGATGCACAGTCCAACACAGCTGGTGGGCCAGCACTGGCCAGGGGCCTTGGACTGCAGGTGGGTTGGATTTTTTAAAGAACAGTCCCTGTTTTTTTAAACTGTTTTGCCATATTACTACAAGAAAAACTTCACCAAACAGGAAAATAGTATGCTCAAACAACACTATTGCATCTCACTGCATTGTAGCGTGTTGTTTACATCCTCTCCCTTCCCAAAAGCTGAGCAACTGGAATAAACAATCTGCAGATTTGTTGTTAGGGTGGAGTACTTTTTCTTAGGATTACATCGTCCTTTTTTCACAAACTGGAACTTAAGGAGAAATCAAGGAGTGAGGTCAGGGGACTTCTTTTTCTTTCCATCTCAGGATTTCAGGAAAGCCGCACAGAGGCAGCCAGCAGGCTCAGGGAGCGTCAGGCTGGCAACATCACCGGATTCCCATAAAAGCCCTGCTGAAGCTGGCTGCTGCCACAGGTAAACAAGTTTCAGCTTTAGCGTCTCACTGCCCACCCTGAAGCACTACACCCATGAGCTGAGGCACTGGAAAGGCCTTTCCCTCCCAGGTTTTTCTTTGGATCCCTTTCTGCCCATGCATGGCATTACTCGGCACTGAGCCCCAGCCAGGCTCAACCTGCAGCAGCTGACGCTCCAGCTCATGGCCAGGATCTCTGTGCCTGGGACAGCAGCCGGTTTTGCTCTTTGAAGCAAACGCTGACTGGGAGACAAAGGCTGTTGTTTGTACCTTTAATAAACATTGCTCCATCCATAACTCACATGCAGAAATACTGCTTCTCATCTATTAATGCAGGCTCTCTGGACATCTGTACTCCTGCTTTATGTAGAGGCAAAAGCATCACAGCATTACGGGGTCGAATTCCCTTAACACACCTGCAGCAACCTCAGCTGTTTCAGCACTCACGTTATGACATGAATCACTCCACAAGCCTGCACCTAATTATCAGACTGTCTATTTTGATATATCTTATCTTTTATGTACAATGCCAAAGAAGTTCTTCTAAAATACATTCCAACTATTCTTTCATTTAAAAAAAAAAATTGCTTTCTTGTCTGGGACTGTAATTCTAAAATAGCAGGAGTAAGAGGACCAGATTATTTTAAAAAGAAGGCATGCTAGTAACTACAGGACTGGCTTAAAGAGCTTAATTCTGTCAGACAGGGTCAAGCAGCATCAAATCCTGATTTCTCCGTAAGATCTTTTAAATATCCCCAGTAAAGCCAGCACATAACCTTTTTACATTAAGCACTTTCACAGTACTCCAGATCAGCCTGATGTAGTGATCGTACAAGGAGCAAAGCAGACAGACACTTTTTTCCAGGAAACAGCAAGACACTAAAAAAAGCAGCCTTTTTATTGTTGATTTGAAATCAAAGTGATTACTGAGGGCTCTCCAACTTCCAGGGCAAGACTTAGTCCACACAAGGGAGTTCATTTTGAGAAGCCAAACAGGCAGCAGGTCAACACAGAGTTAACTCAATAAAATAATAATTTCTACTTGGATAAACTGACCTAGTTTTCCCAGACTTCTCCATGAAAACAAAGGATGCAACTTGGACATGAGATGACATCTGAAAGGGAAGCCAAGGGCTGGGCAAGGAGACTGAATTCAACACAGAGCTGGTCGTTAACTAAATGAGGGTGGTGGTCCCTAGTTGGCATTAGAAATGACTACCAAGCACAGGATTAACTGGCATTACTAGTGGTTCCTACCCCCATCTTATCTCATTCTTGCCAATGACAAATCTTTCATGTCCTTCAACAGTGTGGGTTTGTGCCCTGAACTCATCATACACAAGTTGGATGCCTCCTTGCAGCTAGGACGGTCTTCTCCAAGACTGGTAAGTGCAAGATGCAAGACACACTAACAGAAGCGTTTCTACGAGGTCCTCAGAATATTATTCCAGAGCTACAACTGTCATGGGATGCACTGGCTGAAAACTCAGATTTCCAAAAGCAGAGGTTTATTCAGTTCTGTTTCAGTTCCTGAAAGAGCTGCCGAACATCCACCTGCCCAGCCAGCTGCAGGACTGCCCCAGAGCCCCAGGCTGCGTGGCAGACACAGCACAGGCAAGTCCCTCAGGGCCTGGGATGCACATCGTGGAGGACAGGAACAGACAAGGCTCCTTCCCGGCCCCCCTCATAACTCATCCTGAGATTTTGCAAAACACAACAGTGTGGACAACTCTGCATTTTGGGATTCAACCCAGTGTTATTTTTCTGCAGAGCCTTGCTGTGCTGGAACACCTCCAACCAGCTCAAGTTAAACAATTCGCCCAGAGAAAATGTTCAATGAAGGGGAAACATAAAAGTATGTACAGAAAGAGGCCTGAGTCCCCCCTTTTCTAATCCATCACACAGCATTAGAGATTAAATACTCATTAAAAAAATATATAATAAACTGTTAAGACAGGATATCTAGTGATTCCTCTTAATTGCCTCGCTTTTCCCACACCCCAGTTTCTAGGGAATATTTTTAAATATTCCTCCTTCATTAGTGCAAGGCCACTTTACCATGGGGTTACCTCACCATTTCATCCCCTCAGCAAGAAAGAAGACCCCAAAAGTCATGGGGTTTCATACTGCATACCCTGTGAGAGGCTGCTGATATGTCTGTACAATTTTATGTATTTTCATGGCTTACAGTGCTTTAATTCTAGCAGGAAAAGTGTTCTTAATAAACATATGAAGTAGCTATAACTGACTTAGAAAACAAGAGGAAAAGTTGCCAAGAAAAAACTCTGACTCTCTTTAGGACAGGCAGAATTTAAGCCTTCTGCAGAATTAAAGGAATAAAATATTTATGCTTATTCTCCTCTGCCCCTGTGTACTTTTTCCTGTATTATGAGAGAGGTTTGAACATAAAGGGGCTTCTTTTTCTTAATAACAGCTATCCTCTTGCTTTTACTTTTTATCTTTTTTATTATTATTATTTGCACTCTTTTTCAATTTAAAATTGTGTTCTGGATGTTCTGACTTAATAGCAGTGTTCACCTGAAGAGGCATCCAAAGAGGGGGAAAAAAAAGAAAAAAGTATGCATTGAGCTTCTCTTCCAAATTATCAAAAAGGGCAAATCAAACATCCTTCCCATAGAAAAGTGCTGTCAAAAGACTCTTACGAACTAGCACTTGTCCATGTCACTTGTTCCAGGGATCTGGATCATACGAGTTTGATCCCTGAGCTATTCAAAGGGATAACCAGATTGTGTGGCACAGTACATTAACTATGAGACCAAATACACACTAGCTCAGGACTTCCACACCAATCTGCAAGAGACATCTAACCTGAGACACAAGAGCCCTAGCCTGCTCCCTGCCCAACAGAGAGCAACAAAAGCTCCCCTAATCTGATGCTTCATCTTCCAGCATCAAGAGCTTTTCTGTATCAGGAAAAAACATACCTTGATGAAATTTCAGATGTGACACTTTTTTGAGTGGGTTTTCCCATTGTGTCTCCACTAGAAGCAAAACAAACCATGTCATGGGTCACCTAGAAGAAGTGTCATGGCAAGAAAAACAGGGGAAAGACAGTTCTTGCGTGTAAGAAGCAGCTCACACAGCTGCAGTGCAGTGAGGGATGCTGAACACGCGAGGTGCAGCAGTTCAGCATAACATAAGGATGTTCAGTTACTGCTGATTTGTCTTCCTGGGCTAATGCCTCCTCTACTGATGTCTCTGGGTTACCAAATGGCTAATTTAATTTTTAAAACCCTAAAAAATAAAAACTCAATCTTTGCTACTGGAACATCCTCTAAAAGTACACAATATATAAAAGTATTATGCTTTGTAAGAGAACACGTAACTTTGAAATATAATTTTGATTTTAAAATATAATACTACTCCCCGTAAAGTCCAGCAATTCCTAACAATTCCCATTTTTTCTACCTCTCTTACATTCTGTTACTATTTCCATAACACGAACCGTAATCAGGTAGTTGAGAGTTAAAATAAAAACATGGAGACATGAGAAGAAGCAAAGGATTTGCAGCAGCACCCACTGCACCAGGGCTGACTGACAGCAGAAAATCTGTTAATGATGGAAATAGGAGGAGACAGACCAGGTGAAAACAGTGTCTCTGGATCGACTGCTGTGTCAAGGAGTGATGTCCTCTCCCACTCCTTCAACCGCGCAGTGATGTCTTCACCAAAACTACCTGCCAAGGGAATAAAGCCCACGCTTCTGCCAGAGACCTGGCACCCCAGCCATTTGACAAACTGCAAGTGTGCCCGCTGCTGAAGTAGAGAGTGAGGTGATGTCTGCAGCATTTCTGAAATGCTTTCCCTTATCATCCAGTGTTATTCAACTGAGTATGTCTGTTTGTGATGTCTTAATTCATCCTCAGTGTTAAGTTTTCCTATCTAATTTAAGGGGGTTTTTTTCAGGCTCTCAAGTTTTACCGTTAAGAGTTTCCCAAGTTTAAATACACCAAGTTCTGCCTCCAAGAAAATATTTATGGTGGAGCATCGACCTACTTAACACAGGAAAAAACAATCCAATGTGCATTTTGCACAATACTAACTGCCAGTAATCCTTCTTCCCACAAGTTTAAAGACAAGAAATGTTTAAAAATATAATGCGTTGAAAATTATACATTTGTAATACGCTTTGTTAGTCTGTCATTTTAAATGGTTTATGAAGTCCTCCCTCAGAGGACTGGACTTAAATCATTCATTAACTTGAAGCTGATTGCTCTGTCCTGGAAAGGGGGAAGAACATGGATTTCTCAGATGTAACCCAATTTCCTACCAGAAACAAAAACAACCTGATGAAATTCAGTTACCAAAATGATCTATCATACCCCAAGCAGAAGCATAAATAAATTAAATTGCCAAATGAGCTCCTTCAGCAAAGTCTAACTTTATTGGGAGTTTTAAAATTAACATTTCGCTTGCTTCAAAGTTTGAAAAAAGAAAGAGAGAAAGAAAGAAAAGTAGGTCAGCATGTTTCCCCAGCATGTCTTCCTGACTCCATTAAAACTGTCTGTCAGATGACTAACCATGCCTGTAATCCAACTAAAAGCATGTTTGCTTTCTGTTGCACTTTTTGCCAGGGGAAAGGAAGAATTCCACTTAGTTTTAATGCTGAAATTCAGGTAAATCTCTCCAAAGTCAGACAATTTCCTCACATTTACTTACCAAATCTGTTTATATCAACAACAAGCAACTGGTTATGGATGCACAGCACTAAGAAATGATCCCACAGCTCATTAAATGCCGATCAGCCACAGGCACCGCCTGTAGGGCTTTAAGCTACAACTTGTAGAAGTCAAGTTTCAGAGCTGTTGTCTGACTGACAGACTTTTCATGAGACCTAGATTTAAACATTTAAGAGCTTTCAAAAACATGCAAACATGCAAGCAAATACTGGAGTAAAGTAAGACTGGGCAAAACCATTCCTGTTCATCTTGGACCCAAGGAAATTAGAAATCCCAATGCTTTATGATCTTTCCTTTTCCTTTTATAGAATTACCAGCTGAGTGTTATTTAAGTTAGGATAAAAAAAAAGTGTTATTTCTTCTGCTTGTACACCATCTACTTTAAAAAATCCTTTACACTTTCCACATGAGCGCTGAAGAACTGGAGATTAACTGTTCCAATGTATTTTAAAATGAGCATGTGATTCAAAGTCAAACTAAAAACAAATCAAGGCTATTTTTAGAGCACGGTCCTAGGGCCAGCATCCCAGCAGGAGGAGCTGCAACGTGTCAGCTGGCTTATCACAGGCAGGGCAATGGAAAACTCCCTCTGCTATAACAATTCATAGAGCGGATGAAAGCAAGTCCTAAGAACCTGACAGTAGCAGAGGGAAATCCACGGCCTCATCTACTTATGTAGAGATCTTCCCAAACTGTCTTTGAGATCTTACTGGTTTCTGAGCTTCTGCCTTCTATCTTCCACGCCATCAGCACAGGAGCTGCTCTCTGCAGAGAGGCCTGCATGAGCTTTGTTTCTTTGCCTGCTGCAGAGGCACCTACCCTATGCAAGACCATTTCCAGCAAAGTGATCACTAGGAAAACAAAGAACCAAGTTTGCAGATATAAACCATCAGGAAGATGTATGCATTCTCACATATGTTTCTTCTAAAGGGTAGGACCAAATATGTGTCTCCTCTGATATGAGTCCTTCAGGCACATTCGGGTTGCTGCAGTTCAGACTTCCCAGAACTCTTGGGAACAATTTACTGCATTTCTCATGAACCTTGGCTACTGTAGATAACATTTTCAGGTTGGCCTGACAACCAAATAAGCCATGTTTAGCTTCAAGGCCCAGGACACTGGCAATTTGCTCGTTCCCAGACTGATATTTATCTCATTGACATTTCTCCATCCTTTGGATTCAATATCCCAAAATAAGAAAAAAAAAAAAAAGGCATTCACAGGGAGCAAAAAAGATGGCAGAGAAACCACAAGGTGCCAGTAGAGAAAGCACAAGCCACATGGCACAACAGCAATTAGGAGAAAGAGATGCATCAAAGATGCCCTGCATCCCTAAACAAGAAGATGATCCGAATGAGGAATATGAAGCAGTGAACTGAGTACACAAAGGAAGAATGGGAGCTCTGAAACAAAGCCTTTGAGGTCATGGGATTGGGGTCTCAGTAGTTATGTCTGCATGACCAAGCAAATGTGGCCTCACCATCCTGCTTACGAGTGCAGGGACTGGTAGGACTGGCAGGACTGGCTACCTCCAGATTTCCCATCTGCTCTTACAGCAGCATTGCCCAGCACAGCACAGGGCAGAAAGGATAACCCAGGTTTTTCCTTGCCATGAAAGCCGTTGGGATACTAAACTCAAGAACAGGCAAAGGCTACCTGCAATGGCAACACAAATGCATAGAGCCAGTGTCTCCACAGGTACAATCTGGAATAATGCTATAAACCAAAGTGGGGAACAAGAAATAACATAAAAAGTCCATGGAAAGAACCAGGTCCATGTTGAGAAGTGGTTTTGTAAGAGATATCTGCCCAAAATGCCATTTACTGGGAAACTGACAGAAGAAAGCACGTGATGATCCCTAAAACACCCCAAAGGCGTGAAAAATTAAAATTAGACCTGTCTCAGTGCCAACTGTCCTCAAGGAAGAGTTGGATCTCCAGAGAAAGTGGCACATGGCAGGACAGCCATAGAAACCTGAGCTGCAAGCACCAACAGACAGGCATTAGCCACACCATGGGCTCTGACAACATGTGCTCCCTTAAAACAAGGAAGAGTTCAATAAGGTCTGAGGCCTTTGCTAGAACACTGAACAGTAGCACACACTTCTCTGGAGTGTGCTGCAGGTGTAATCAGAAATCAGACTGTATGCACATTACACTTTTTGCTGGCTCCAGTTATCTCCACGTTTCACCTATAATGAAAGAAAAGTTACTTGCACAAGGACTCTGTGTTGTTCAGCTGAATTTCTTCCACAGGACAAGACTAAAAGCCATTCAGAAAATCCTTTCTTATAGCACTTCTCTTTCAGAGCATGGTCAGGTACTGCAGTACAAATGATTAGCATAATAACTTTAGAAGTGTCACAAATTTAATAAAACACCTTGTTAAGCAAAAACGTAAGAAAGGCACACATTTACAGTCGCTGAGGACTAGGATTGATGGATGCAGACAAAGGCTGCAGAGAGCACACAAGCCCTGGTAACTTCTGCCAGGATCCGTGTTGTCATAGAGACAGCAGAGAGCGTTGAAAAGTTCACCACAGTAGCTATACCTTAGTGGATAAGTCTTAATGTAACTTCCAGCTGAGGACATGTAATCAATCTCTGTATGAGCTTATTGAAGGAATTCCCTTTATGCTTACTCAGTCCTCAAGAGTCCAAAATAAGGGAAAAGGTTTTAAAATATATATTTTACTACTTTTAAAGCCAAGCCAAGCCTTAGTGCTTCCTTCGGATTGGGGGAGTAGGGGTGGTGGCAGCACAAAGATAACTGTCTCTTTTGAAAAAGAAATAAATAAAACATTAAAAACTTGATAAAGACATTCAATTAAAAAAAAATCCAAAACACCAACACCACCAAAAAAAGCCCCCAAAAACCAAACAGCTTGGAAATAGTAATTCTAGGGCAGCCTGGCAAGTTTGGCCACGTGCGCCAGTGTCTCTCTCTTTTCCCAGACATTTTCCCTACAAAGATGCTCACAGTCCTGGCATCTCACTGCTGCTCTTCTCCAATCAGCTTTAATCATCTCATTCCCTTTTACACTGCTAAACATGGGGCTCTCCCTGCTCTGTCTTCCCTCTCCATGCTTTTCTCCTGGCATCTCCCTCTCCAGTGGCATTTGACCGCTGGTTTACCTTTCGCAGGGCAGCAGCGCCCCTTGACCCTTCTTGGTCAGCTCTGGGCTCTGTCCCACCACTTGGGAGGTACGGGATGGTGGAGCCCACAAAAAGCAGCACAGAAACAGTGCCAGGGGTTGTTTATTGGCCGAGGTCTTCAATTCTCAGCTTACACAATTATGGTTTTCTATGCAAGAATGAGGGGGAAAAAAATTGCAGCACTAGCGTGTTACAGTTTAAAGTTATAGCTATTTGCGTAATGTCTGAAAGGCATCTAAGAGAACCTTAGATGCTGCACATACTTTTCTCCAACATTTTAGGATATAAGGATCAGACTAATTACCAAACAGTCCTGAGTTGAGCAGGGTTCACTAATCACACTCTGCTTGAGGAATTAGGAGAGAATTTACTTAGCCGCATCATGAAAGGTGCCAATAAATTGTTCAGCTGGAGAGTTAACATAATAAAAAAAAAAAAAATCATTTTTTATGTTATTTTCTTTAGCAGTTTATTAATTGCTGCCTGAAATACTTTTCTGAGAGACAACGAGCTGCAAATGAATTCATGGGCTATTAATCTGCTGTACATGGCACTGGAGGGAAAGCTCATTAGGTGAGCTGATGCAATTACTGCTATTACATAACCATCTTCACAGAACATAGAGTAAATTATGGATAATAACATTCAATCTAAGTTGTTCCTTTAAACATTAAAGCTGGCAAGTGAAAGCTATGCAAAATCAGGGGGAAAGGCTAAAACACAAAAGAGGCAGACCCCAAAAGGAGAAAAGAAAAGCCGATCTGCTTCTTTGAAGACAACAAACCGATATGAAAATCAAGACATGCTTGTTTAACCATGGGAAACAATGTGCAACAAGTAGAACTCAGTTCTCTACAAGAGAATTTTAATTGTATATAGATCATTTTCAGCCACCCAGCATAACAAAGTCTGCATTATCTCTGGCAGAGCACAGGCTGACACTGGAGCACTGTGGGTTTTGTTGCAGGAAGACCCTTCCCGTTGGCTTTGCTCTCATCCTAAAAAAAGTTTCCCTGCCAGTGATATTGAAAGTTTGGCATTAACTTTTAAAAGTTACCAATTTCTCAGCCTGAAAAAAATAAGTACAACCTTTCCTATCTGATCAGCAACTGAAAAAATCTCCAAACCAATCCAACCTTAATGAACAAAAGGAAAAAAATGTGATCTCTATGGTGGGGGCACAGCTTCCCCACTATCTATATACTTAAATCCTTAATTTAATTAGTATTTTTCACAGTTTACATCTTTCTACCTTCAAAGCACTTGCTTGCACAAGGTCTCCCAGTCCCTGTAAAAAACCACCATTTTCACCTCTCAAGTTAGGAATGACAGTCTAATCAGCTCATAGCATTTAGAGAGAGGAACTAGTCCCAGAACAGAATTCAGAGGTTTGTGATTTCCACTCTGATATTTAGCTCCTGCCCCTTGAGAAAGCAAGGCGAGTTAACAGGTGAGGCAACTGCACTGGAATTTCTGAAAAAGCCCCCAGTCACTGTGTGGTATTTAGGCATCCAGTTAAAAATCTAACTGTAGCAAAGCAGAAACAATTCCTAAATCCAGTGCTTCCTGCTGCCTAAAAAGAATAAAAATAAACCAGTTCAGTTCTGACTAAAAGCATCTAAATAAAGATTTCATGCATTCTAATTAATTTGCTTTAAAATTACATCAGTGAAATCTGCATGAATGTCTCAAATGCAACTACGCAGACTAGCCCTCCACTTAGCCACTCATTGAGGATGGAATCATGCTTCCCTAAGGAGTCTGAAAAACAATTAAACAAAAATATAAAATACAAACATGACAGTTCTTCAAGTCGATGTTTCCTGCTTGCCAATTTAAACCAGAATGAAAATAAGTAAATCCATTCATTCTATTGTTCGGTAGCAGAATGTGATCATATGTTCTAAGAAGCATGAACATTTATATATTATAAAATCTAAGCCTGTGACAAGGAGTAACAGACATTTCTGTGTGAGTTTAAAAAAACAAAAACAAATACAGAGCACAGAAACTGGATTCTCTCCTCTTTATGATAATTTCCCTGCATTCCCTCCCTTCCTCCTGCCCTCCCTCTAGAGAGGTTAATTGTAAGCAGATTTACAAATCTCAACATTGCTTCAATGCACTGAAGCAATCTGGAACAATTCTATACCTTTATAAACATAATTTTGCTTTATTAGAGCTCACTGCAGACAACGTTTATGCCAGTACAGAGGGCTTCTCTGCACTGCACCCTGATATGTGGGCTGCGTTGTGCCTGATGGGATCCCAAAGATCATCAAGTACAGTGACAGTCCCTGCAGCCTGCAAATTTTATGAAAGAGGATGGAAGAGCTGCTGGGCTAAGCTGGGCAGTTATGGCAAAAGGAAACTCCCTTTTCTTCCCACTTGTACCTACAAAAAATCAGTTTAGGTTTTCTTTAAGGGCAGGCTTCATCTTACAAAACATCTTGTTCCAGAATCCAGCATTAGTGTTGGAAAGTTTTGCCCAGCTTCCCGTGTGCTCCCTTATTTGCAGGAGGCAGCGCTGTATGTATGACCCCTCACCAGCTCCTGAGCACCGAGGTCCACGCATCCAGGCAACAGTGAGCTGCTTGCTGACACCTGGGGTCAGGCCAAGGATGGTGCTCCAACATCAGCTTAGAGATCACGTAATAGAAGGGCAAAGGTTAGTTTCCTAAGGCTCTCCATCACATAATGAACCACTGTCAGCCTTAGTGGCCTTCTCACTTCAGCAGCAGCAAAAAAAGAACCCTATGTGACCACCATTTGTCTCTACTTGGTTATTTAAAAAATTAAGGGGCTGGAAGAGTAAGAAGGACAGAAGTGGTCTGGAGTGGGGACAAGAGCCTCACTGGACCTACATACCCCTAAGAACCCACACATGAACTGAGGTGGGACAGCCATACAGCAGTCCCCAAACCTGATGTGGTGCTGGTGGATGGGCTGACTCCAGGCCATGACACCGAGAGGTGCAGCTCAGGTTGCAGAAACAGCTCAGGAGTTTCTGAAGGAAGGGTATCTGATGAGAGACAACAGGGCTTTATTTCAAGCTGTGTTTTGCCCTGTTGTAGGAAGATAAGGCAGTCATCACTAAGTCGTTTCCCCTCACACCCTTTGTCTTGTCTGTTTGGAGCACAAACTTTTTGCAACAGGAACTATACAATGAAAGCTGGTCCCTACACTAGTGGGATCCAGTTTCAGCGGGTCTTGCAGATATTATCACAAGGCAAATAACTACACTCCTGCCCTGGAGGCAGTCTTGTTATTGACCTCTCTTGATCAGATCTGGGGAGTAACAAGGGGTCCAAGGTAACTTTTTTTCCCCTACACGAACAAAACAACCTATAAAGAAATGCAAATTCGGTGCATTCCTTCATCATCTCACTTCATTCCCTGAAACAAGATAAAAGCATACAAGAAATGCTCAGTAGCTCTTCTCTTTCAAAACACTGTACCCCCACTCTTAAAACCCTACTTATCACACTGGGTAGGCACCCAGTTCCCATCTCTTCTCTGATGTTTGCGTGGAAGGCTCATTAAGCTCAAAGGAAGTTGCATATGCAAGTACTTTTGAATGCCCTTTAAAGGCAGAACAAATAAACACAGGACTGTAGCTTTTAAACATAGATTGTATACTGAAAATCAGCATTTACTCCTCCCTAGCTCCTGGGAACAGACCTTGGGGTTCCTATTTGCAGGTGCCCACCTCGATTATTTTCCCTATTTGGGACTGGTTTGAGCATTGTAGGCTTGTTGCCCTGTGAGATTTCTCTGATACTTTTTTCTGTCCTTTGTTCATGGCTTACACGTTACAAGGTAACAGAACAGTAAGAAGACAGAAAAACAAAATGTGAATAATGCACTGGGGGGAAAAGAAAGACCTATATCTGGTGAGAAAAAGCCGAGTGACAGATGTGTCTTTGTTTACATAAACTTCTAAAGAAATGGAGTTGAAATCTAGAGATATGTATGAAAGAAGGTCAGATAAGAAAATAGTTTTTCAAATCTTTTAAGAGATGAAAAGCTCCTGTTTATGAAGGGATGACACAGAATCACTTCAGACTTAAGTTCTTAAACCCAGAAGACAAGACACACTGCATTCAAACTGATGACATTTAAAATAATTTCTCTGTTCCTTTGCAAATGCCTTCTACAGAAATGCAGCCAGAGGACATCCCTCACTTCTCCCTAGGATCCTCTGTTCCCCCTCCAACCTGCTATCCCCCTTTTAATGCCTGTAGTGGTTTGAGATAAAGGCAACTGCCAAAGGGCAATTTCACTCAGTTCACCCCAGGAAACAGGCAGAGCAAAACCTTAATTCTTGCTGGCAAAGATCCAGCTACCCTATGGGAGAAAACAATCCATCACCTAAAAGGCAGTAAGCCTTTATAGTTTATCCAAAGTATCTTTGGTTAACATGTTAGAAATACTGCTGATATTTCCAAAACCTACTGCAATGTGACGTTACAGCATTTAATAAGATTACTATTCCACGTCAGCAATAAAATCCTTAAGAACTCAAGACCAACAAGCCCTCAGGTGAGAAAAGTGCTTTTTCTTTTCTTCCAAACTGCATCACACTGTTTTTATCAAAGAAAAAAGCTTCATGTGCACAGATACATATGCAGTCAAATACCTATCAATCAAATCCCCCTCATTCCCTCTTTCATCTTTGTTTTTAGCCTACCTTCTCTTTTACTCCCATCATGGTTTCCACTCCAGCAGATCTATACCTAAGTATAGATAACTGCACTTCAGGTACACAAGAAAACTAGAAAACCCAACAAGGACAGTGAAATAATGAAAATCCCAAGACCTCCTCCCCCAGTAGCCTGAAACTTTTCAAAAACCACAATTTCAGGTTTCCATGAAAAGGAGCAGGAAACACAGCACAAAGTTTCTAGAGATATATCTGGTTCTTTCTGCACTCCTCAACATTCTTTCTCAGAGAAGAAAGAGACGGTGGGAGAGAGAAATAGTATGCAACGAGGAGGGACAAGTGTGACTTTAGGACTGCTTTGGCTCCTTCCCAAGTATGGAGAATGGAACTACTGGGATGCCCCACATAATCCAGAAAGACAAAATGCTGAAGATGAGAACTGGTTTAAATTGCAGTTCAGATATAAATGTCTAATCACTGTCAACTTTCTTTTCCTTTGGTCTTAAAAATCGCTCTTGTAGGTAAATTAAAGTTAAAAAGTGGTGTTGGGCAATTTTTCCTCCTCTCTTATGCACACACTGCAAATTTCTGTAGCGTTTATTATTGGAATTGACCTACTGAAATCAGGAACATCACTGACAGAGGTCAAAACCCTCAACAATTCAACAAATCACTACATGAAAGACTTTTTTGCTACTGTAATTAATCCCATAAAAAATGAGAAAGTTTCAGAAGCATTACTCCATAGGGATTTGAGAAAGGCTTTTTTAGCTATATTTTCAGGCTTGACGCAGATATCAATAAACTGGAAAAAGAGAAAAATCACATATTTCTACAAGAATACTTTAAAATGTTAATTTAAAGGGCAAACCAGAGATTTCTAGAAAAGAAGGGAGAGGAAAATCCCTTAGGTTTTTGGTGTGCTTGGCAGCACTTTTGCACAGTCAGGTTTACTGGCTTTGCAGGTTTAGAAGAGGATTTGCCGGCTCCTTTCACCTTTCAGCGAGGGTCCAGGCAGCAAAAACAGAAGGCTCGAGGCCATTATACCATCAGTTTTGTAAAATGGCACAGATTGGTGCTACCGCTAAAACGGGGCCCTCTGGCACAAGCATCTGCACTGGTGTGAGGGAGAAGGTGTAGGGCTGAAGCAGGCTGCTGGCTGCTGCAGTGGGAAGCCCTTGTGAAGTGACAGCCTAGGCTGACCCCAAGCCCAGCAAAGCCTCAAGCCAGTCTGCCAGGCAGAGGAAGGACTGAAACCAAGCTTAAGAAGCCACTACTCTTCCCCTTACACCCTTGTCACAGAAAGCCATTTCTAGAGCAGATGGGAGATAATCCAATCTTAAAGCAAGTACCTGTGGGTTTGTTCTTTCAGAAAACCTGGCAAAACTACCCACTTGGCATTCTCACACTCACATGGGGTGGCCATGCCTCACAAGAAGTGTGTTGCACTAAGAGGTCTTAACTGATCGCATTTAGGCTGCAAAGTTAAGGACTTAGAAGTTTATAAAGTACAAGTCTAAAGTTGTGTACTAAATTCATACTCCTTTCTTAACCTATGAATGTAGATACTGGCTTCAATCACATAATTGCATAATAATTTTTTCCCTTAGGACTGCCACATATACATAGGATACGACAAACAATAAATTGTTTCTGAAGACAACTTACATTCTTTGGACATTCCCACTTCAAAGCACTTCTGTAGTCTGCAGTACTGGCAGCGATTTCTGGTAACTTTATTGATAACACAGTTTTTATCTCTGTGACATGTGTAAACCATGTTCTTCTGGATACTCCTGCGGAAAAAGCCCTGAAATTAAGGAAAAAAGAAATCAAGTAAACTTTTGAGATTCCAATAACCCTTAGAGACAGGCACCAATGTTGTTTTAAAATAACAAAAATAAATTCAAAGTTATGACTGGAGTACGGCATCTTTAAAGACTCAGTCTTATTATAATTTAGTACTATTTCTTGCAACATGCGACTCATCTCTTAAATAAAAACTAATTATACAATCCAACCTAAGGCCAAAATAAAAAAGAATTAGTAAGAGCATTCAGGAAATTAAGTCCTAGATTTTACAAAAAAGCTCAAATAAAAATGGTTTGGACTTATGAATGTAATTAATGAGTTGGGTAAAGAGCCTTCCTAACAGATCCACTCGGAAGTCAAACATTTGTCAAATAACCAATAGACTCCCTCAGCCTAAAGGTCCTGTGTATTTTGTTACTGCAGAGATTCTCTAGTTCGAAGGCTACATGTCAAAAGAGAAATAATTTGAAACCCAGGTTTCTTAACTGCTGAAACTCCTACAGCAATTAATGAGGCTTCTGCAGGTGGAACAGTTCCAGCATCAGGTTATTGAGTTGTGAACTTGTAAAAGTTGCCAATTACAGCACTCTTTTTCTTACTCAGATACAGCTGTGAAAATAATCAAGTAATTACAATGATCTCGAACAGAAATTAAAGAAACCTAGAGGTCTGGTTTGTAGTTAAGGAACAGCATTTCATTGAATTCCTCCTCCAACAAGTGAAAAAGAGAAAAACAGCCATAAATGGTACGGTTAGGTGGCACAGAAAAAAGGCAAACCCCAAGTTAATTTCTTTATCTGCACTAAATCCCAAGCTTTAGATAATATCATATAATAATGAAGAAAAAAAAGAGGATTACTTTAAGCATTTTAGAGCTCAACCCACAGATACTCAGTGAAAGATTTCTGCAACAGACATTTGGAAATTTGACAGCACTATTTAACCTTCTCACTCAGATTTTGAAAATCGTTTCAGCAAGCACCAGGGTCAAATTTCAGTCAACATCGCAGCATTATGGAAGAATAGTTAGCAATTTAATTTTTGTTGGAGGGCTTGAGAGGTTAAAACTCTTCATCCAGCCACATGTTTACGCCCTGCAGGAAAGCCGTAAACTTGATGCCGCAGACGATAGCTCTGTGCCCACAATGCATTTGTCTAAAGATGTGATCATGGTAAGCTACAGAATTGGCTCTACTAGAAATGCTCACCGAGATACGCAAGTAGTTCAAAAGCCAAAACCTCTATCAGTTGGAGTTAACTGGGAGAGTTTCTGGCTATATGATTAGGGAGTGGTAGGGCAGGCAGTAAGGGCTGGTCATAAATTCCTTGCACAGCCAACATGCTATAGATGCTAATGTTATGAAAATACCTCAGATTCACTCAGAACTGAAAAATGCCTCTTTAATCACATAACCCCTGGCAAAAGTTTTCTGCAGCTCTTGCACAGACAAGCCTCATCCTGAGGTTAGCTCCTCTGATTTAGGAGATATTTTTTCATACTACCATCAAAAAGGTAAATAAAAACTTTCCACTTCTTTTCCTTAAGCTACTGGACACAGAAGAGTAATTTAAAGTTATTTGTTTAGACAATTAAAACCTTTTAAGTTATCCATAACACCGCTATTTTATATTCCACTCTTCTGATCATTACCACTGCTTCAATCTTTGCAATGGCAAGTATGGTAAGCATGTGTGTACATTTGTTTACTTACCAAGAAGAAAATCTATGGTAATATTCACTTATTCCTTTCTTGCTTTGATATTTCCCTGTGATGCCCAGCTCTGTGGTAATTGCTGATGATGCAATGACAGTGAGGAGTCTATAGCATCTATTTTGGTTTAATTCAACAGGCAGAAAGTGTGACCTGTGCTGGTTCAAGGGTCTCTCTACAGCTTATTCAGTCACCACTTTGTAGCTGGAAAGATCCGGGAGAAGCCAAGACTGGTAGCTTCCAGGGCAGCCACCCCAGCTTAATCCAGTGCTGCAGGGGAATTAACACCCACAGCCACCGATGGAATCACTCTCCTACCACCAGCCTGACAGGGTAGGAAACAAAATGGCCCAAATGAACAAGTCACTCAACACTGGTAAAAGAAGAAACAGCTTTCTCCAAATGTGTCTGCACTTCACCAAAATATAACGGGTAGCTAACGGCTGATCGACCAGTTATTCTGATATTTAGATACAGGTTCTGCATCCTTATAAGCTAGGGTTCAATTACAGCCCATCAGGAAGGAAAGCAGAGGAGGTTGCCTCAGCCCTTACCATATAAAGTTGACCACACAGCCCAAAAGAAAACCACAATCCAACTTCTGCAGACAGCAAGTATAAAGCATTCATGAGCTCATTATTAATATAAAAGGCTTAAGAAGAACAATTTTGGAAAAAGCAGATCTCCAGGTTAAAATGAAGACAGTTTCCTCAACAGCCTAACCTCCCCGGGCAATGCCTTCCACAGAATGAAAGATATAGATGAGGACATTAATCGCAGAAGCTTGGACTGTTGTTTTACAAATTACTTTTTGACACCTGTATTTAACTTTCTTCCTGGAGTTATTCAAGGAACAGAAAGAAAATGAACTTGTTTGCATAAAATATTCAGGTGAAAAAAGATGTAATGTAGTCCTGCTCAAAACTAAGGACATGGTTCTTGACAGTATATTAGTGCCCATTCCCAAGTATCCCCAAGACAACACCGGGATACTATTCCTATTAAGATTTGTGGTAAACTCATTTTTAAACCTCAGCAATATGTGACCAGAAAGATTTGATTTTTAAATTTTCCTCTGGACAGGCACTAAGAAAAATGCCCAGATTATAAACACCTTTGCAGACAAACGCCAAACCAAAGCCATCCTAGGGGGAGACACAGGAATTCAGGCACCAGAGAGTGAGAAGCATTTGCTGGGCGCTGGGGCTCAGTTTCCCCGCACAACTCCATAACCCTGGTGCCCTGCAGCCACAAGTTTTGGGTGGGACTGCAAGTAGGGTCATGCTCAGAAACATTTTCTGAATCTGGGCTGAAAAACACAGAGACTGTCCTGTCTTTCCCTCTGCAGGGGTTTGGACCTTGCCTGCAGCTCTGCAGTGAAAGAAAACCCCACAGGACACAGGGATGGACAGAGCAGGTGTTTGCTGCCCAGTTAAACAGAAAAGCACATTTAAACCATGTCAAGGCTGGGTTCCAAATAGCACAGGTATCACACTGGTCTTTTCACTAAAAATAGCAAAATTAGAAGCAAGCCCAAGTTCTCCTCCAAGTGCTTTTTGTCAAGTGATTCTCATTTGATCTCACCACCCCAACAGTTTCTTCAAAAACCAAGAAAATCCAATTGTGACCTGCCCTTAAGAAGTAGTCAGAAACTTCAGAGACAGTAAAACTCCACAGCTTATAAATTAATCAACTTCTACTGCCTACTGGCTCTTGGAAAACAATCTACTACATACTATGATACGTTTACCTTGAAACAAATCTGTTTGGCTGAATATTTACATGAGCCATTTTTTATGCAAATATTTTAGCATCCTGTCCAAATTAACACCCTGTGATGGGAGATGAGACGCTCCTGTGCCAAAAACAATCACGAATGATTCTTTCTTTGTAATTTAAAATGCCCTATGAATATAAAACAAAAATCCCATTTTGTGAGACATAAAGCATTACTGTCATACATACGTACTGTCATACATAATTGTTTTTGATAGCACCTACAAAGCACTTGAATTTAGAGTAGAGAAAGCTACTGAGGGCCTATCGGGAACAGTGATTTACTCCAATATTCCTTTTATCCACAGCTTTTGAAAGGAACATGGATCTTGTGTTTTTATTTTAGCAAAGACAAAGCTGTGTGGAAATCACACTTCTGAATTAATTCTGTTTTTCTCAGCTGCTTTTATCAGTATCCTTTCCACTGAACATTTTGGACAAATATTTCAATTTGTAATCTCATCTTTTCTGTGTACCACGCCATGCTCCTCCCAGGCTCACCAATCTTGTTATCTTAATGGATGACAGATAGAGTATCACTCTGACCATGCCACATTAGGCATCCTCATTTACCGAGTGCAAGGAAAAAATGCTGAGTATAAATTATTCAGAAATCTATTGTATCAGCGTGTGTTCTCTGAGCATCCACCAGTGGCAGAGCAGACAGATTATTTTTCACTTTTAATTGTGTTGATATCTTATCTGCCCCACTGAAAGCAGAGAGAGATATGTGAAACCATATGTATCAAGCAGCAAATAAACCCAGTTTCCTATGTCCATTGCTTAGAAGTAAATAATCTATTTAGTCAATCTAACTTCAACACAATGCTGAAAAAAACACCTCATCCCATTCACCACTTTTGTAGCATTTGCCTGTAAGTGCACCAAACTTTGAGAGCTCAGCACAGGACATGTACATAGACACAGATGCCTATAGGGAATACTAACTATTTCAGTAATATTTTCAATGCTATTATGCCACTGGCTATCTGAATACAAAAGACCTCATTAAGGATGAGCCCTCAAGATAAGGTAAAGTGCTTAAGCTTATGAAGTCTTATGGATTTGTTAGCATGAATTGCTACCCTTACATATCTCATCGGGAATCTATACAACTCCCTTTCCTTCATTGTCCAGTTGATTTTGGCAAGGCAGATGATTTAGAGCCCAAGTTATGCACATTGCATGAAGAGATGGATCATTTGATCTCAACAATGTCTTAAAAATATTTTGCCATCACAGGGCACGCCAAATCTTATTTGCAGGCGTAGTGGGCTTACAAGCTTAAAACTTGCACTGCAAGCCAGGGACAGAGTAATCAGCAGAGAAGGGCTATTGCAAGCTCAATCTGTTTGAACAGCCTGCTCAGTTCATCTGGTTCAGCTTTGATTACCCCCAAATACAGGCAGCCAGCTATGACTCCTGCAGATTTAGAGGCCATTCTTCGGTAAATTTGCAAAATAAGCTTCTGAGTGAAGCATACTGCTACTTTATCGTAAAAGAAACAAAGGAGCAGGAAGGACTTTTCTATGGTACAGTTTATCAGCCATTTGTAAACTCTGACTGAGCTCTGAGAGGAAAGATAAATACCAATAACAACCAAAAAGAAAATCCAGCCTACCACATACCTGAAACCTCTGCCATTAGCTTTATTCTGAAATAGGGGCTGGGCAAATATGTACCTTTTTTTTACACAAGAAATCTGTGATGCATAGCCTCTTTTCAGTCTCTCTATTTTAATCATTCAAGTTACCCTCTATCCTTGCTAATCCCGTAAAATGTATTTAGATAAGGTAAAGACCCCATTCCTACTCTCTCTGGAGCATCAACAGACACTTAAGGTATCTCTCAGTGATGGGATCTGCACAAAATTACTTTGTTCTGTGACTAGGGAACTGCCCAGGTACCTTCATGAACTGAATGTGGTTTGCAGTACTTTTATTAACAGGTAGCAGGAGTCAAGGAACAAAAAAGACGTTCCTTACAAAGTCCTGGTAGGACCAGCAGTCATAAGGGCAGAGAGACACAGTTTTTAGTTGTTAATCAGGAATATTTGCTCTGAAAGGCCAGGGTAACATGCAAACTCACAAGTGGAGTTGCACAGAAAAGCTTACAAAGGACCTAAAACCCAGCATACGCTGTTCAGGGACACCATATAGGCAGAACAAACTGCAAAATGGCTGCAGCCTGCAAGTAATGAAAGCTACCAAAGCAGCTATCTAAAAGGAAACTCAAAATGAGCTTATTCCCAGTTGCACAGCACTTTTCCAGGATGTCTGCACTGTCTATCACACTTTGGAAGTCATGGCTTACAGAATAAACAAATTAATTGTCTGACATTTTGGCTGGAAACCACCCCTGGCACAAAATGGAAGCAGCTACAACAATAAGTAAAGGAAGGCTCACTGCCAGAAAGTAGGGAAATTGTGCTGCTGATGTACGTCAGGGCGGGATAGGCAGATCTTTGCAAAAACAAATGAATAAATGCTGTTAAATGCCAATAGCTTGTAGAGAGCACCTAGAGATGCCAGCCAGGCAGCAGAGGAGGAGCTGGGCTCCAGCCCACCCTGGGTAGGGCTCTGGGTTTATCTGTCACTGCTCATATTTCCAGTAGAAACTCTCTGCTCGCCATCCACATTTCTGCTCATCTAGCCATTTATTCTGCAGATGGAGAGCAGCCATAAGATTCCATGGCCAAAGAAACCCAAATTTGCTATTGAAACCAGTGTGGCAGTGATCTTTATTCTTTTTAATTGACAGAATTCAAAACACTTCATAAAAATAAGCAGCTTGCATACAGAAATATAGACCTGTGGACTTAAGAGCAACCCACTATGGCGACAAAAATGTCTATTATCTTTTCATTATTGTTACACAAATAGAAAAGTTTGAAATGTTTCAGGGTTTTCTCATTTCTTAAAGAGAGAAAAGGGCTCAAGGGACGCGGATAGTCAAATAAGGAAGATGTCACTCCTCTCTAAGCTACCACGATGGGGATGTTCTTCTGCAACTGCAAAAAATTCTCCAGCAAAGACAGGGCAGGCCATGCTTGATAAATCCTAATAGTTTCTAAGGTGAAAAAGGTCTTGCAGGCTTCAGAGGGCAAGAAAAAAAATTCTGATGACAGAGCTTGAAAAAAGTTATTCATGGGGCTACTAATGCCGATTAGCCGTTAGCCACTACTGAGGCTGGAAAGAAACACCATTTTTTATGAAGCCCCATGCCAACATATCTTCTGATTCCACAAACCTTGGTCTAATGTCAAAACCATGCCCCAAACCAACCATTGACTTTTTTTTTTTTCCAGGGAGTTTAAAACACTTCTGCTGGCCAGCTGGCAGAAAGGCAGCTAACAACAAAACAGGGGAGATGTGATCCATCGGCTACAAATCTGCAGCAACCAGATTCTTCCGGTGAGGGGACCACAGCATCCCTACAACTACACACGGTTTTTCCACAATTTCAATTTTCACTGAACTCCTGACCTTTTTAGCAAACATGTCAAAGTCTCCAGACAGAACAGTTATCACCTTGAAACAATATGTGAGGGGAAAGAACGGCTGAGATTTTCTGCTTCTCCACTTCAGTGATTTAAACAGAGAGGAAGGCACTGGTATGTGCTTCCATCTGCTTTCTTCAAATTAAAAAAAAAAAAAAGGAGATGGAATGTATATAATTAAAAAGTTACAGTTAACTTCCTTTCAGTCATGTCTGTAGGATGATTTTTGGCCTGCTAGGGAACTCCAGATGGAAAGAGTAATGAACACAATTTAATACAAATAACAGGAGATCAAAGAAGCGCTTTTCTGAGTTGCAGCACACTGAGTTATTTCACACAGTTTAATGGAGAACTCAGGAATGAATTATTGCATTTTGCTGTTGTCTATATTTTTGTTTATGCAAATCAATTACCTTTAACCTAATTTGTGAAGGACCAGACCTATAACCCAATAAAACCATAAAATGTCACTAGGATGGTCATACAACTGGCTAGCACTTATCCAAAAGGCTATATGTTGTTAACTGCTCATCGTTTTTTTCCTCTCTTCCCCTCCAGTGCCTCAGGATTTATACCACCAATTAAGACAATAATGAGTGCCCCAGGTTGACCTCCCAGGAGCAAGAATTAATTAAGCGCAGTATTTCTTCGTAAAGAATGACACTTTTCCAAACCATTTACGTAGCTGCCCTCCTGAATGGAATCACAGTATCACAGAAGACTTTCCAAATTGTTATCCCTCAACTGTATGACTGATTTTGGTTTACACTTATAATTCGTGTCTTTGTTTTTATCTGTTGGGTTTTTGGGCAGTTGGAGCAGGGCAACCATTTTCCAAAGACAATGTCACAATTTTACTAGGACATATGGGGGATTTTTTTGCACAGAACTACAACAGAAAGGCAGTAAACAAAAGCTACTCTAGCCAAAGTAGTGGACCTCCTAGTAAAAACAAACAAAAAATCCCCACCAAGCTATGCCCATGCAGTGACATGCAGATTCCTGCAGCAGGCAGGACAAGGAAAAGACTCATGTTAGCTATGCAATTACCATGCTGCAATTACTTCTAGCAGTCCCTCAAATTAACGTCTCCTTTTAGCTGCTGGCAGAGATGGAAACACGCAAAGAGGAAAGGGCAAGCTCAAACACAAACCTACATGGGAGAAAGAAGGTGTGTGCATGCTCCACGGAAATTCCCCTCACAGGCAGGCTTTGTATCCTCCTCCTCTTCCCCTCCCAGCCTTCCTCACAAAGGCTTGCAGAGTTCCCGCACATACTTGGCTCCAGGGTTATTTATCCGAAAAAGCACAGGGACTTTATTTAACTGTCAGGCAATACAAAAATCCCTGCATTTCTGCACCATCTGAAATTTATAGAGGCGCTAGTTTCTAACCCACTATCAGCAACTGAATGTTTACAGCTCAGCTGAAATAATAAGGCAAACTATGCCACAAATATTTATGCATCCCTGCAAGCTGGCTGAAGTGCAATTCCCCTCGCACTAGCAGAGAGATCTGCACAGTTTGCCTGCACAGCCAGCTGTTCCCTGCTCCCTCCCCAGCCGATTCGGAGCCAATGAAGCTCCCCAGCCTGAGCCTGGCTGGCTGGGTGGGTGCCTGTGGGTGCTGGCCCAGTGCCCACCTGCCAGGTTGGCAAAGAGATGGCTCTGGCCATGCCACAGCACAGTTCCCTCTTGTCTTCAACACCCAGCACGTTTCTATTCTCTTTTTTCTGACCTGGGAGGAGTTTTAAAACCTGACTGATCCACGGCAAGCAAGGAAGTTTCTGAGGAGGAATGAAGTGCCATAAGAAATCAATGCAGAAAGCAATCTAAAAATACTCAGAAGAAATAACATGGACATAAACATGCCAAAATAAACCAGATATCTTGAGCATTATGCTTCCTGGTACAGTTTTCAGGCATCTATCTGACTGACTCATCAACACAAGTTCATTATCTCCCCATAATTTTTTTTTTGCTCTTAGTTTTGACAGTTGACATCTAAACAAATATGTTGTACCAGATCTCTTGAAATCTGGCAAGTAATATCTTGTACTTGCTACTTTATGCTACACTCTCATTCCCCTGCATTCAGCAACAAAGAAACTTTGCTAATACAGAACTATCCACTAAAACCCTGCAAAGCGTAGAGTTTCGTGAAACTTGGATGCCTGGAGACTAGAAAACAGAATTCAAGTAAACACCCAGAAATATGCAAGTCTGGCTCTCTAGTACTGGCAGTAGTCAAGGAACATTACCTTTCCACACTGCAGCTGAAACTCATTACCGAAGGCGACAGCAGAGAGATGAGTTGGAGCTGGACCAGCTTGGAAAACCCACCATTTTTAAGAGTGAGATGGTGGCCACACCACTCTGCCCAGTTTCTGTACACAGTCAAAGCACCCACAGTCAAAATGGTCTCAAAAACATGAGAAAGCAGGCTGAGAAAGGTGGATGAAATGCAGTCTGTGCCAGTGCAAGGGATTAGCAACTGCAGAAACAGAGCCAGCGAAATCAACTGACTAGTTCCTCCAAGCAATAAGGACTCTTAAGGTAACACTAATTGGAGAGATGTATCTTGTTGCAAACACCAACACAAATCACACTGAGATGCTGAAAAAGCATCACAGCTTTCAGGACAAATGCAGGACTGCATCCACCTTGCCCAGTGTTGGTCACCACCAATCATTCAGCCAAGCTGTAGGGAAGCAAGGGAGAGTCTAGGACTGGGCAACTTCGACGAGGAGAAAACATGACCTTTCAGAGATGAGTGAGTGAATGAACTGGAGCTGATTAATCTAACACAGGAAAATCTTAGCAAGATGTTTTCCTGTTTTCTCCCTCCCCTGCCAGACTTCAGTCAATGGCCAGATTCAAGCACAGAGCTCATATAATCACATGATGATCAATCTTTCAGTTTACAAAAATCACATGGACGTAGGGTAAGATGAAAGGTCTTCTAAGTTAGATCATCCATTTGGCTGTGCTTGCGTCTATCCTGTTCACTTAACACTCTCTTTTCTTTCATTTCAAAAAAATGTCTAGTTTTCACTTTTGTGGCTGTACACGTAATAGTCGCTGGGCATCACTACGGATGAATGTGGACTGGATAAGACCCTTTGCAGCAGCATCTGAGAAATGCCTTGATCCTCTGATCCAAAAAAAAAAAGGTAAAAAGTGGTATTGCTTATTCATTTAAAAAATGATGAGTTGCAGAGCTCTCTCTTAAATGGTTTGCTTATATCTTCCTAAATCTGGAGTGCTGCCATTCTTTTGGACCAGCAGAAAGCATGTGAAGATCACAGTGCGCACTGAAGCAAGGACCTAATAAGTTACAAATATATTTAGCACAGATGCACAGGGCTCCAAAGTAAGGCAAGCACTCCAGAGGCAGGGAAGACCTCTCCCCTGTTTGGAAGATTCATCTGGAGAGCAGCCAGCCAGGCCACTCGAGGGAGGAGTGAACAGTAGTCCATTGGACTGGCTGCACCACGGCTATAAATCTCTGCTTTCCCTGTTAAGCGCCTGGGAGGAGGGAGAGGGAACCAGCCACAGCTGACAGTAATGGGTCCCATTAAATTGTCACTTTTAAAGAGACTCTAAAACGAGAACAAACTTGCTTCGTAAGCTTTTGATCAGTTTCCCTGACACCAGGCAATGGCAGACCCTGCTCATGCGCAGTGGCTGGGGGCTGCTGGCTCTCCCCTCCAGCACTAAGTTTAAAAGAGCTGGAGTGAAATCACTGACTGCAATTACAGCTAGCCAAATCTACATTTTTTGGCACTACTTGCAACTGCATCTCACCTTGTAAGTTACGTATCCGTTATTCTGGACAGGGGAGCCAGAAACAATACACCTTTTCCCCCTAAAATGAGGGTATTATGATCCAGTTTTTATTGCATAGTAACTTTTCCCACTATAATATATTAAATGAGAAATTTTAAGCATGACCACATGAAATCATAAGGGACTTTATACACAAAAATGCCTTTCTACCTCTCATCTGTCTCCTGAATTGAGTTGTGGAAATTGTAGGGACTCCTATACATTACCAAAAGGAAGACTAATTTATGAATAGGGACCTTGAATATTTGGCAAACCAGCAGCAGCAGCATATCAGTTAAACAGCTTCTATGCCGACATACCAAAACTACCGATTACAGAATTGGATGCATGGCTTCTTTAACACTACAAGTTTTCATAACTGGAGTACTGAGGTGCACAGGTGTCACATCTAGAGGTGTCCCCTGTATACAGAAGTCAATACTAACTCTGAGTTAATATTACTCTGAAACAATCAGAATAGTATAAAACAGAAATAAGGACACAACATGTATGTAATTTACATGATTCTCAAGAAACAAGGTATTCATACTTAAAGACTATAGCAAAATCCAGACACGAAGAAGGAAAGATAGGCATACGGCTATAATCTCAACCTTGGGAGTTTCTGGTCTTTGGAATGGTTACTCAAGAGTGAGAGAGTCTTTTTAGTAAGGCATTTGTTTTGTTTCACAGGGTGAAGGAAAAAAAAGAACGTACATAATAAAATTGGAAAAAGAATCTCTAAATCTGACTGCACTGGAAGTACTGAATCTTGGAAAATTACATCCAGTTGTCTTTCTTGCTACAGCACAGATGAAGAGTAGCTCTGCAAATCAGAACAGCCCTGGGATTCATGCTGCAAATTCAACTGCCCTCCATTTCCAGAAGAATCTAAAGCAAATACACCCCTTTAGGAAATTACCTCAAAGGAACACTTCATTTGGGATTAGAAAGAACCTCTGTTTCCATTATCAGGTCAGTCAGTAAGTGCAGATGGCAATGGAAGGCCACTTTCCAAGGCCAAAGTATTTCTACAAATTGGGAAACTGACCGTTTACGAACTAGGTGATGGTTTACAATAGCCAGAAAGTATAGATAGGTGTATCTTTCAAAATAAATTCAAAATACGTAGCAAACAAAGAGCATTTGAATATCTACTTAACATATAAGTGAACAGAATCAAAAAATGGTTAATTCCATTTTGTACCATTATGAAACCCCTTAATTTTGGATCTTCTCTAAGATGTGCCAATCAGCAAATCTTCAAGTACTTGCTAAGAAAAACACAAACTACAATTTAAAAAGATGCTTAAAGCAAGCACAGCACTGACCCCAACCATCTCACCAGCATCAGTCACGCTCGGCTAGAACCACATCTGGCAAAATATTCTACTCTTCTTTCTTCCAGGAAAAACAGTGCACTTTCTTTAGGGGTCCAACAAGCTACCCTAAATCTAAATTCAACAAATCAATTGCTTGTATATCCTTCTCTATCAATTTCTCATTAACCAGTTTCTTTTTAAAAGTTCCACAGTTAGAAAATGAAAGCTAGTTCATTGTAATTTTACACATCTGTAATTGCTGTTCAGTACACATAAATATGGCCCACTATAAAAAAAAAAGTAGGCTAGTACTGTTAACAGAAAATCTAAGAGTATTTAATTTCTGAGATGTTTACTCAGATATCCCTATTTCCTTATCTGCTAAATTACCTCCACAGACAGTACTTTTAAAGACCATATTATAAAATGTTGTATTAAACATGGTGGAAAGCTGTATTTTTTTTTACTACACTTGTACAACTTTCTGGGTGTGCTCAGGACAGCTTGTACTCCACATCTATAATCAAAGGCCACGTGGTCCTTAAAATAATGAAGAGGTATAAAATAGATTGACAATATGAGAACAAAATAAATGGGGTTCCCCTTTATCCATACTTAAGAAGAAAACTGAAAATGTAAAACCCATTAGAAACTACTTACAGAAAAATAAAAACATACTCTGCATCCACTGCACGCCAACCAAGGGATTTCTCAGCAGGCAAGTGTACCAGCCTGAATCACAGCCCACCCACTTCTGGCATCTCTGGTCAGTATAACACGACGTGACTTGCAGAGACAGCACTTTCACACGTGCATGTAATTTACTTAATTCTGTTGAAGCTGTTGTAAGCCACCCCCCAGGTGTGAGCCTCAGCTCTCTCAGCCATCTGCTAATAGGCCACAACAGCTATGGGCAGGTGACAATTAGATAGAAATGTGACAAACACACCTACAAGGACTCTTCATTATTTACTTTTGTGTGAGAAACCATGATTCAACTCCAATAACGACAGGTACATACACATGTAAACTTGAAGTTTCCTCCTTTTATGGTATGTATTCTCAGGTAGAGAAAGGCACAGACACTGCCAGAAGAGTAAGACTCAACAATTTTAGTTTACTACTAATAATGAAAAACCTGTAGTTGTTATGGAATGGTTAGTGGCCAAAGATCCTGAAAGGATAAGCAAGGTTACCAGGCATGAAGGCTACATTTATATTAGGAAATGCTCTTGGGAACAGTCACAGGCACTATGGCTTGCTGATGTACCATGGGAAAATCCACATCTACCTTAGTTAAATCCTTTGGTCCCTGAAATGGGATGGCTGCACTCAAACTACACAGGAGGTGGTTGCTTGCAGGAGGAACACTAGCTGGTACATCCAGAAACCTTCCAGGTACATAGCACAACAAAGCCACGCCCCAAAGCATACCAGAGAGTAAGAGTCTGACACTGCTGTTCTTTTTTGAGAAAGTCTTCACTGACAGTATCGGGAATTTTACAAAACAAAGGAGTGCAAGATTTAAGACAAACAATTATATGTCATTAATTGACAGTTCAAGGAAAATAAGAGAGTAGTTTCCAGTTCCTGTTTCCATAGGCCCTTAGCCTTTGTGCTCACAAATAACTGTATCGGCATGGTTAACGTGGTTAAAAAGCTAATTTGGGATAAGCTCTGTGATTCTATAGTACCCACATCGCTGCCAGAAAAAGAAATTACAGTAATTAGTAAAAAACAACTATTCTCATAGCTTAAGACAAACCCCTGGCCTATGACCAGGCAAGAGGCAGGATGAGAGGAAGATTAGCTGTGGATGTGTGTGCTATACCCCCATATGGACACTGCTGCTCTTAACCCACAACCTGAGCCCAAAGCACTGGAAAGCACATATGGCAGTCAAACGCACAACACGATTTACATTTTTGTTATCTATCATGGTTGGCAAGTAATTTTTTTTTCATTCATGGCATTTCATGGCATTTACACAACCCAGAAAGAGATTTTAATGAACATGGTAAGCTAAAATTTTTTTTTCCTGATCCCATCTATTTCATCATGCTTGATTGCTTTCAGCAAGCTTCCAATAAATTTATGCTTCCCCATCTTCAAAATTTTGAAACAAATTCAGGATCTGTCAAAAGTTTTATCTTCCAAACAAATAATAATTAAAAAAAATTAATAACTTACTGAAACAGATACCAGCTTTTCACAGGGCACCTGGCTTTCCCTGGGTTTGTTATTTGAAAAACTAAAATTTCAAAGATGGCATTAAAACAATCAGGTCTCCTCCGCTAGCATAAATATATAAAAATTCCAGGTTTTCAGTACTACATTTAAAGCACTTGCAACTCATTTAGTGTCTTCCTGTATACAGCACTGCTTTCTGCAAATAAATGACTCGTTATGTTGCTATGCTGTGAAGTGCTTACAGTTTAAGATCAGATGATACTAATAGTATGCAGAAATGTATCTTAAAATACATTTTTCACCTTCTAAAAAAAGTATTGTTGATTTAACTGAAACTGGGAGCAATTTTCTGTGATTCAAGGAATTTTTCATAGCTGTGCATGGATGACAGCGTACATCTCTACTGCTGGCACTGTCACTAATACAGCTTAAATGGAGACGAATACAGCTTGATCATTCAAGCTGATCTGTATTTTTTCTTTGAACCAACAGAAGCTTTCACAATTGCATTGCTGCAAACAATATTACTTCTTTCCCTGATACAAATCGTACTGTTGCACCTATTTTCAAGTTTACATTTCTTACTTTCTGTTTCAGTTATAGGTGATTAAAACATGCCAGGAAAACAAAGCAGAACAAATACATGGAATGTTAGTTAGCTGGTTTTATGAAGTGGGTTTTTTTTTTTTGTTACTGCTAAGTAGCTGAGAAAATTCTGTGTCTGGATTTTTAATTCCCAGTAAAGAGGCATAAATACAGGCTCAAATATAATTATATTATAGCTAGAAGCTAACATGTGCAAGAGTGGTGTTATCAAAAAGAACTGCTGCTTAAGATCCCTCCACAATCCCAAAACTCCCTAAGAAAATGCAAATCTGTTCTCACATGATGTAAGAGATGTTATTAAAAGGAAAAAGGCATCTGTCCCAAAGGACACTGTTCCATAAAGGGAACTTTGCTATGACAATCCATAAAATATTTTAGGTCTCTCAGCAACACTGCTCGCAGACCAAAGCATAATATCACAGAATCATAATATCATTTAGGTTGGAAATTATATCCTTGCCATCAAACTTCAAACAAACAAATAAAATGAAAGCCAGTTTCTCTCTGTCAGTAGCATTTTGTAAATCAGTTGTTGACCAGTGCTGACCAGGGATTCATGGCCTGCAACAGGGAAAGCCCAACTCTCTCAGTGTCAAAAAGGACATAACCATGGGGGACATCATCTCAGAGAATATTAACACAGCTGTGCTTGGGCACCTAACCCAAAGGCTCACGTGGAGGGGCTGCTCTGAAGAGTGACCGAGAGCAGATCTGGTTTAGATGCTCTGAATCAGCCATCAGAGGAGCTTCTCTCTCTCCACAGACTGAGAAACCCCAGACTTCAAAGTTAGGCAACTAATTTTGGGTCTCAAGATGAGTGGTGGGACTGCCTCACACTGCATCTGTAAGCAAGTAAGTTAAACCTATAACAAAATGACAGTTTTTGTCCCAAGCTTAACACCCATGTGGATCAGCAAATTTGGACAAAGCAAAAACTGTTATCATTTTCTCTCTTTTCTTTTCTTCTCCTATGTGTATCTTAGCTTTTCTGAGGAGTCAGTCCCACAAAATCACAGACGTAAATTTCAAGATTTATATCAATGCCCTTTCTTCCATAATGCTTAAAGTCTTTGCAACAAAGAAATTATATATTTGAGTCAGGAAGATGTCAAACAAATAAACATATTTTCATAGCTGAAGAGCTTTGAAAATATATTAAATGTCGCTACCCTTTTAATTTAATGATCCTACATTAGATGTGATCTTATATGAAAACTCTGATGGAATGAAAGCTATTCTTATTTTATGATAAAAGCCAGTCTGGGATCACTCAGTATTGAAGTAGATTTATCTACATTTTTGTCTGTTACCATCAATTCAGACAAAACTGCTGGACCGTAAACCTACTCTCTCATATGCTGCGCTGTCTTCTCCAATGAAACTGCTCTAGGCATCTTTGCTGCCCACCAAATTCAAGCCAGTGATCCGGGCAGGACTGTCAGCAGAGGAGTGCTGTCTTTTAAATGCCCAGAACGAGAGACAAGGCTTTCAGAGACAGCTGAAGCTGCCAGAACACCAGCTTCTCCTCCTCACCCACACAATGATGGCATTGTGTGGGGAATCCAGCCCACTACTCTCAGTCTCCCTTTCTGCAAACCCGGCTACACGAGTCAAGTCAGGACCAAAGAGCTGAGTTTTTGGTGACAGCCAGCCCTATAACCACTTGTACCAGCTGGATAAATCCAAACTGCTCATTTTCTATGGAATTTGTTTGCGTGCTATCTAGCAACACCCAGAGACTGGGGAAAAAAAAATAGATCTCAGAAGCCTGTAACTGAGGTCATGAAACACACAAGTAGGTTCCAAAACCCACCTCTGAAATGCCACACAGTTTACAAAATGGAAAAGTTGTAAATAAACTGAATGTTGTCAATGTACTGTTTTACACATAAAAAGATGAACTGGCTCTGAAATTTTTCTTACAAAATACAAGTACACTGTGGAGATCAGTTTGGTTTTGAAACTCTAATACGTACACAAAGCCAATGACAGGCTATGAAGCACATACACTTTTGCAGTGTAACATCCAGAAATAAACACAAAGCCACACTTTTTAAAATTTATTTAAACCAGTTTAAAACTTCTATTGTGGTTCACAAGTGCCTATTGTGAAATATTCCACCCTCTAAAAACCTTAAATGATTAGTATATCAACACAAGCCACAGAACAGTCTTTCTAGTATGGCTCAGTACTGAAGACTGTTAATTAATAAGACAGCAGAATCACTGAAGTACTTGGCATGGAGGTTGTTCACAGGTACCTGAAAAGATAAGGTCCAAGGATGACAGTGTGGGGAAAACAGGAAGGGAGGACAGAAGAAGGGACCAGTCTAATCCCATGTGAGAAGACCACAGCAAGAGTTTGACGATGAAGGCAGTCGAAGCCAGATTTTCAGATTTTGGAGGAAAAACGACAACAGATCATGTAAATTAGAATACTGCAGATCAGAAATTATGTCATCATGACATGATGTCTGAAAGAACTCCATGCCATGACATTACAGTTGGTCATGTCACAAAAAGAGGATAGAAAGTTCTGTTTTTGTGAACTCTGTGTCCAAGGTAATAGTGAGGTGAGCAAGATAACACATCAGGGAAAGACAGAAGGAGAGAAATCAGAGATAGCGATGCTTTGGAAGTCATCCATGGGTTGGTGACAGTTGACGGAAGACAAATTTTACAGTGCAGAGTTTCCCAAACTGAACGTCACACGGTCACAGTCACCATCCACAGCTCTCCAAGGGCTGGAAGGGTCTCGATTAAGATTACACCTGTTATGACCAGAATATTGCCATAATATCCCCCATTGTTCTACCATAAAACAGGTCAGTAACTGATGCTTTTTGAGACAGAAAACCAAAGAACTGAACCTCAGGGAACAGCATCAGAAGTGGATAAAAAGCCAATTAAGTAAGAAGCACTGAATAATCAGTAAGTAGGATGAGAATCTAAAGAGTCCCAAAAGCCAGGAAAAAGAAATCCCAATGAATCAAAGGCAGCCATCAACCCAAAACCTGGAGGACAGAAAGCTGTCTCCAGCACTAGATGAAGACTGCTAATGATCACTGTGGCAGTAGCTTCACCAGAGCTCAAAGGAGAAAGGCAAAGGAGAAGGAAACAGAGAGAGAACTAGAAGAAAACCAAGGGAAAGCCAGCACAGAAAAACAAAAGAACAGGGCCCTAATTAGATAAATATGATATGAGCAGAGTTTTCCATTTGTGCTTCCCTTGAGAAACAAGACTGCCAGGAGTTTGAAGTGAAAGGTAAATGAGTCAGAAAAGACTTGAGAAAAGGACCTCAAAACAGAGGAAAAATGAGTGAATTTAAGGTTTAACATCACAGAACAGAGACTGCAAATCAGGTGAAGAAAGAAACAGGGAAAATAGGAATGAAGAAGGAGAAAATTGTAACAAGGTCAGATGAAAAGAGAAAGAAAGGGATTGACTGATATTTTAGTCTAGCTTCTTACAGAATGAGGTTTGTCCAGCCTGGCCATAAGTGAGGCTCCCTCTTCCCATCCCCATAGCTTCTGAACACACTGGTCAGCTTCAGTGAAACTCCAAATCTTGAAGAAAATAGAGCTCTTTGAAATTCCATGGAGATGTGCCTTCAGGGTAAAGGGGAATTAAATTTGAGTTTCCTAACTACACAAAAGGCTGTAATACAAATTCTTCCTTATTATTACTCCCCTGGTTCATCAGAGAATCAGCATGAAACTGCAGCTCCATACCGAGCAGAGCCTTCAGTGAAAGACAGACTCTCTAATAAACTTGGGTTAAACAACTGAAAGGCAGAGATCCCCAGGAGACAAGGCTTCCCCAGCACTAGTGCTAAATGCTCAGTGCTTACTGAAACTTGTAAAGCAACTGGTTAAATTTTTGTATGAAGGCTGCAGAGAAAGAGATGCATGAAGAACTGGCACCAGGAACACAGGGTAAAAAGCAGACTCGAGAACAGGCAGGAGCATGGATGGTTAGAAATCGGAAGTACAAGGTGGCAATTTACTTATCATACAAGACCAAGAACTGACAGAGTGAAAGCAAGTGCAGAGTAAAGATGAAGGAAAAGAAAAATAAACTAAACAGTCAAAAAGAGCTCAAAAGAAAAAGGGTAACATTCTTCAGAGAAAGAGTAGAAACTGGCAACACAGAGGTTTCTGAGGTGGTGTCTGGTGTTGCAATCACGTACTGCTGTCTGCTGACATCCAGCTCACTACTTCTGTTGACCTGAAAGCTCAGACAACTTTGAGCAATAAATGTAGTACTTGACTGTCCACCAAAGGGACCACTGGTTGATTCAGCAGTCTCATCATGTTCTTGCCAGTTTCTGGCACTCACTAAGGAAATTGATTCAATCTGTGGAAGAGATTCCATAAAATCCTAGTCCAACCTGCTGAAGAGCTAGCATCAACAAACCCAAATATTACCAGTCTGAGGCAGCCAAGTTACTGCTTTGGAATCTTGTTATTTCTCACAGACTGACAGGTTTTGTATGTAACTAATGTTTTTTTCTTCTTCTTCTTTTAACAGCCAGCTATCATTAAATGCTGAATTACACCATCTTGCAAATTAGCAAATAAGTGAAGATGATTTTTTTGTTGTTGTTGAGTAATGGCCAACACATTACAAGATGGATTTCTTCATGTGTTTTGACAAGTGTGAGCTTGCTTTAATTATTTATGAAAATGCTTTGCAGTATGCCAATAAAAGTCTTACAGTATATTTTTGCATATTTTTCAAAAATAATGAACTCTTAGGAACACGTGACCTTTCTGCCATGGTCTGCAATTACATCTCTGCTTAGAGGTAACATGTGGGTGAGCAAATGACACCACCATTTGCGTGTTAGCATCTGAGCATGATGAGATTTCCTATTTAATGAAACCAGCTACAGCATATTCTTATCATAGATCTTCCTAAATTTTGATAGTTTGTGGCATCTAAAATAAAAAAATACAGATATGATACCCAAGGAAAACCTCAATACCAGAAAGAGATTCTAAAACTGAGGTGAAATTAAGTAGTTACTTTCACTAATTCAGTATCTACAGTTATAAAATAAGGGGGGGGAGACCAGATTCCAATCTTTTAGTTTTTTGTCTAATGACACAAACCCAGGACTATGATATTTTATGTCACTACAAGAGCCCAGTAGCACGGAAGAAGTTGAAGGTTCAAAGGATAAAGTAAAAATGGCTACCTTCACACTATCTAAAAAATATTATAACATTTCATAAAAATAAACCAAATTTGTTAATTTAGTCTAATAATTTTATTTATATGGATATAGCACCTGTCATATTTTCAGCATGTGCTAGTATCTTCACTGTACTAAACACTACACAACTACTTTAAGCTGAAGGATGAAAATCATAGGTCTTTAATTGTTAAAAAAGAACATCACAGTGGGGTACTCTAAAAAAGTTAACTATGAGAGCATCTGCCCTATATCTTTTCTTTAGCACTTTTCACACTACCTTCTTCCTCACATGCGTTCTGTTCACTGTGTGCACACCTCTAAGTATTGCCATACAAACATGGTTTAGCTGACATTGCTTCTCTGATGGGTATCTCCTGCCTAGACATTGTCTACTTTTGAACTGTGTATTTTATTACCACATCCTATGGACAGTCAATTCATGCTCTGACAACCACAGCACTGGGAAGCAGCTAGCAGATGTGCCAGCAATGTAGGCTGACAGATGAAATTTTGCAAATACCAACCTCCTAATCCTTAAATTCCCAATTTGATTTGAGATTAGTTAGATAGTTAGAGACTACACCAAAAAATTCCAGATGATCAGATCATGTTCCCAAATTCCAACCCCTGGATACAGAGAGGTAGCAGCAAACAGAAAAGGCTGAGAGCAGCCAAAGGTCGTGTGAGATCTCGGGGAATACCTGACCTACAGATGGACAGTGAAGAGTCTCAAAGGGTTTTCAGTTTATTCTTTGATTATGTCTACATCTATGATCACGTTCTCATGCTAGTCAACACTTAAGGAAGTCCCTGAAAGACATAATTTGGAAGAAGTTATGAAGGGAAATATTTCCAGGAATGATGGTAATTTACTTGGCTTTACTCATGAATAAGAATTAATTCCCACAAGAAACTGTACAGCAGTCTTTGGAGACAATCAAGTCACACCACGCTGCATTGCTTTATCCCTTTCTAAGACGAAATGAAGGAAAGGGAGATGATGGCACTTACCTTACATCCCTCACAAGCACTGACACCATAGTGATATCCAGATGACTTGTCTTGACAGACAAAACAGGGCTTGTAAACACGAGGGGGTGGAAGTGGTGAAGGAGGGCTCGGAACAAGTTCCTCAGAACTGGTGCTCTGAGTTTCAACTGCTACAAAAGAAAAAAAATATAATAATTGAATGATTTATTAATGAAGTTTGAATAAATTATTACATAAAACTATATTACAAGTATGAAACTGGCCCATATCTTTCTTTACATAATAAACATTTATCTGTCTTTCCTAGAAACATTTAAGGGGAACTAAGTAAGGCAAGTAATAACAGGACTACATCCCATAGCTTCAAAGTATATTTTAAAGTACCCAATAATTTAGATATATGGCTTCAATCTCTTACTAGGCTCCAAAAATGGATGACTTTGGGCTCATCTTCTGGTTTTAGCCTATTGAATTGCATGGGATCCACGTGTGCATGCTGGATATCAGCCTTCAAAGGGAAACTGTTTGTGGTATGTACCCTTTTAATCAGTACCTAATCTTGAGAGCTCTTGTATCTCCTGCCTTTTTCTACAAAAGGTAACACTTCCAATCTGCAATTCTGATATAGCAGGATAGCAGCAAGTATCAGGACATATGTAAAGAGTAAGTGTGAGACCTGAAGTGAAAATTATCTGAACAACTTGTCTTTTTTTTTTTTTAAATCTGTAAAAAAGTAGCACAACCCAGCAACACTTCCTTACCTACCTTAGGACCTGTAACATCAGGAAACCTCGCTGAGAAAAAGCAACTTATATATTATGACCCCACATCCTTTTATTGCCTTAGTATTTCTAGATGGTCATTTGTTTGAGCGTATTGAAAAGCCAGTTACCCCTTTCAGGGGAAGGACGTGAAAGCTCTACGATGCAAGATAAGACATGTGAACTACATCCTTCCAAAACATCTGCATTAGTTTTCTGTGATATGCTGTCATCATTCCTCACATTTATTGTGGATGTGCAATACATTTTCATGTTTCACCTAGCTGTCTGTTGCTTCTCAGATAAATCCCTCTAACTTTTCAACAAATATACAGGAATGACAGGATCTGTGAACTCAGATTTATCCAGAAATATTAGGCACTATCAGCAGAGCTAAATCTCAAAAGTACCAACGGCAGACCCTAAAGAATATTACTCAATGGCAAAATCTTAGACAAGATTTACTGTACATGATATTTTTCAGATTACAAGGATGATACATTTGTATTAAAGTCATGATTCATTGTCAACTCGTGCTACAGAATTCACAGAGGGCATCACAGAGCTCGATGCAACGTCTGATCACTTGTGAGAGGAGGGCCCCATTTTTCCTTGGGTTAAGCTAGTATCAACCTCAAGGACAGACATTTCTTGAGAAGAAAATAAATGCTAAAGTGAAGTATTAAAGAGTCTGATTCTAAGCAAAGGAATATCTTTCCATTGGGAGCAATTTATTTATATAACAATAAAGAGGCTGTGAAAAAAACAGAAAAGTAAAATAATATGGCTCCACAAATTGTGACATTAAGACAACATCCAGAACTATACTCATCTTTTTCAGTATTAAATAAACTGAACTTGGCAGACCAAAAGTCTACAGGTTCCTACTGCACCAAGAAAACTTTAATGAAGTTTTTTCTTAATGAAAACTCAGATGAGAATGATCATTTCTTTTCAACAGTAATTTTTGGTATTTGAGATAGAGAGTGCTTTGTTATTGATCTCTGCACAGCCACCCTGCTTGAATCGATAATCTATTAGTACTTCTAAATTAAAGTTAGATTCATCAAATGCCCTTGAGAGGCCTCAAACATTCCTCGCCTTATTCCATACTCGTACATGAATTATGGTGGCTTCCAATGAGTCTATGGAATGATAAAATTTTAGCTTTAAAACTCTAATACCAGCAGACAATGTGTTTCGTATTAGCTCATTCAACTCTCCCAGTCCATCTAAAAGGCAGTTTTTAGGCTCCCCGTGGGAAAACGAGGTTGTATCATTCAATAAAACGACTGCACTCCTGCAATCCTTCTGTGATTTCAGTTTGGGTAAGCAGTCTTCAAGGAATAATACTGATACACTTCTGCTTTATTCATAATTTCATCCTAAAAAAGCACCAGTGTCCAATAGTAGTGTTCAAATCACGAACAATATGTACTTCAGAGAGGTCTGTCAAGCATTGTCGAAACACCAGGAGCTTGCGATACCCAGAAGAGATTAAGCAACTCAGTTCATAAATACACAACACAGTCAGCAAGTGAGGATTTCAAGATAAAGCTGGAGAATATTTTTCAGGACAATTTGAAATTGTATACAACAATGAAAAAGCCAATGGAAATCAGAAGATCCTCTGTAGAACACCTATATATATATATATATATATATATATATATTTGCACCACTAAAAGGACCGAATCTACTAAATATAATACTTGCATCAGCTGAACAATCATCTAGAGAGATTGGCTGGGGTTTGGGTTGGGTTGGGGTTTTTTTTTTTGGTTGGTTGGTTGGTTTGGTGTGTTTTTTTTGGTAAGAGAACCTAGTTTGGGCACATTCACTTTTGATCACAGGCAAGATGTACAGTTTTCTGGAGAAGGTTTGAACCCAGGATACACATGCTCAGCTCTTACTCCAGCTGATTTACTATTCTTCCTTGGATTTAGCTTTTTTAACTCTTTATTTGAAAATGTATGTACTGCCAGTATGGAGGTGCAAAAGTCCGGTGCAGGCAACTGAAGCAATTCATGCTCAGCAGGTAAAAAGTGTTATTTTTGTAACATGTCGGCAGCTAGTGAATGCACAACAGCAGAAGCGATTTCTTCTATGCATGTCTGCACATGCAAGGTGGAAAAAAGGAAAGGATGGGGGGCCAAGAGTTGACATTTACAGAAGAGGCGTTTTTAAAGCAGTCTGACAATTTTAGGACGAATTCAAGGGGGAAAAAAAAAGAAAATAGAAAAAAAGCAACTTCTTTTCATGCCCTACTGTCTTGTCCTGTGGGATGTGACACTTCAGGGTCCCTACTCACCTGAGAAAACAGAGCCTCAGCGCTGTCACCCAACACCTGAATGCAGCTTAAGCACACAGGGACTCTCAAACAATCGGTCACTTCACAATTCTTAAGATGTCTGAAATATTTCTAAAGGTTAGATAAAGTAGCAGATAAGATCTTTAAAAGCACAGCGTGCTTTGTGAGAGCTAATTTACTGCCAGCTAAACCGTGTTGACAGATGGAGAAGGTATTTTACTTTGAGACCAGCTAGAAGCAGGCAGGCACTATGAAATGCCTCGTGTTCTGAACTTAGATTACTAAGCTTGCATGTTAATGCACACTTTGGACAGTTGAGTTTTAAAAGAATAAGAAGTTGTAAAGCAAATGGCATTTCCTGGATAGCCTCAAGGGAATTTTGAATACTGAGCTCAGGGTCCCTGGTGGGAAGCAGCAATTTCAGCTAATTAGGGTGAATAGCAAAGTGTTGCATTTGGTCAAAACATTCTGTTAACCCCCATTTTTGTTGGCACCAACAAGAGTCTGGATTTTTTGCCTTTTTTTTTTTTTGTGAATTCACTGCAGGAGTGCAAGGCACACAGCTCACATACATTAGGCAGAAAGTCAAAGGAAACGCCAAAGTTCAACTAAAGTACAAGTAATTAGAACCAGATTCTCTGCTGCTTGTATGTGTGCATTTGATTGTAGAAGTTATTTATAAGCCTCCAAACATTTGAAAAAATAACTATATACTGTAGATCATTTAATTTTTATGTCTCGTCTGGAAAAAAAAGTCTGCTTTTAATCATCTTCCAGGAAAGAGCCAGGAACTGGGAAAGTGGGTCTCAATTGTTTCAATACAAATTTCTTTCTTTCATGTGCCACATAAAACTATACTATAAAATTAAATCCAAAATATCGTTGACTTCGCTCCCCCCTCCAATTTTTTTTTAATAAAAAACTTCTTTGAATTTGTCATGCTTAAATAGTTTGCATTGTTATGAGGGTTTGGGTTTTTTTAAACTCTTGTTTGGAAGACAGACAAGGGGAGAAGAAAAAAAAAGAGTGAGAGAGAAAGAAAACATTATCGTGGAGACTTGCCAGCCTTGACTTAGTAACCTGGCCATGACCCTCCAGCGAGTGTGTGTTTGACCCGGTCACACATGACTCTAGCTGCGTACTGTTGCTGGGTTATAAGTCCCAGATATTTTTACCATATATACAACAGGTGGGAATCATAGGCAACAGAAAGAGGAAAACAAAATCTTTCCTTGTGGGAAGACTCCCATTTTCTCCCTTGCAAAGAAAACAGCACAAAGCAAAGAAGTTGTGCTACTATTTCATGTACTGGCGCTTGCTGCGCTGGAGCGTTGTTTTACCCGGGGGTGGACGCGTGGAGATGGAGTGGGCTGAGGGCAGGAGGACAGAGAAAAAGGCTCAGAGGAAGCCACATGCAAATGTTCATCAATGCAGAATGAATTACCACAGTCAAAAATCTTTCCTTACAGAGCTGGATATGCACTGAGGTTCAGGAAGAAATGCTTTTTATTATAATTAAACACAACACACCTAGATTAAAACATACAATAACTTCAGATTGAGATGTTACTATCAGGATTTTCAGAAGTACTTAGGAAAGTTAGTTTTCCACATTTGAAGGGTTTATTATTTGCATCTTGGTAGCTGCACACATCTGCCTTAAAGCTATAATGTTAAATATATTCTATTATAGTTCTTAGTTACAATATTTCCAGCATTAATTTTAATCAAGTCATAGTTCACCTCTACAAGACTGTCCTTAAAAAAGGGTGGTATTTGGGATGAAAGCCAAAAAAACCCTCTAAGTCGTCAGGTTTGCACTCAGTCTGAAAAGAGGCATTACGCTTTCAACAGGGACATCAGAAGATGAGGCTCCATGACCTTGTTTCTTCTTGAGGGTGCCCAATTCAAAATGATCCTTTTCTGTTATTTTAAAAGCTAGAAGAGTATCCCACAGATTTTCACTATGTGCTGCTCAGGATTTCTACCGTATGATTAAAATAGCAACAAAACTAGCAATAGGTAGAGGTTATGGAGCTCAGAAGCCCAATCTGCAAGGACTGGATTAATGGGCAAAACTGCACACAAGGTCACCTAAAAGGAGCCTCAGACTCAGGTCACTTTAAGGGCCATGCCAAGGGCACAGGCTGCTGCTGCCAACAGCTATCTCAGACAAGGTGCAAGTCCTGATAGGCGCAGCTGAGTTGGCAGGAGTTTTCTAAAGCTGAAGGACTTTTGCTGTTACAACTCCTGTCAGTTAAAGAGTGATATGGGCAGCTGGCTTCTGTCCCAAAGCATCTGGGAGAAGAGGGGTGCTGCTGAACTCTGCCCTTTGCCTCATGAGTACAAGAAGCAGTTAAGCACACTCTCTGCTCTGATATCCTCACGCTAATGAAGTTCCAAGTACAAATTTGGCCATTGCTACACTGCAGGCAGACATACCATCAGGACAGTATTTTCTTCCCCCGCCTTCTTGCATCTCGTGTATTAAGACAGTACACTATTTTGGGCAGGGCCTCAGAATATGCTGTACAGTAACCAGCGCTGCAGGACCTTCCAGTGCTGCTCCAATGCAAATAATGGTAATGATCGTGATCCTGCCAAGTCAAAAGATATTTGAAAGAATGAACCTTGAAAGGCCTCCACAGCCTTGAGGGGAGCCATTACTTGCAAAGCAGGTCCTTGGAGCACCTTCATTTTAACTATTTTAGCATTTCAGTGTTAAAACACAGACTAACTTTAAAGTATGATTTTAAAAAAAGAAGGCTTCTTCGTATTCAGCAAATGCCTTGCTGTGTACACCAAGTTGTATTTGCCAACTGGAATGGCAGAAGTGTGTACACTCATCTGCTGCAACTTCCCTGGCTTAAAACTGGGAGAGACCGAGCTGCATCATACTCCTTCATGCCTTTCACCAACAACATTGCCAAGTTTCAACTGTAAATCTGTAATGTTAACCAGCAGAGTCATGTAACATAAGTCAACAGAGTCAGTGGATACTGATCTTGGCCACACGACAGGAGTACAGCCCTTTGAAACCTGTATTTATATCAGCTGATTAGGGCCAAGAAATAAAGTTTAGTATCCTACTACCAGCATAGCAGAGCTATCCAGATTTTTTGCTGTAAATCAGAAGACAAGAGCATCTATCTTTTGGGTATTCTCCTGTTCTAACCTCATAACACAATTTCTGTTCCTTAGCAGCTAACATCTTCATTTGTAGCACAGATTTTATTATTTCCAGAAATGTCCTCTCTCATTTGCCCAGTGAAGAGTGGGGATTCTTTCACAACATACTTTTCTGTTATGACACATTCTGGCCTCCTTATTAATCCATTTGTTAAGCACGCAAATTTAGTCACCTGACTTTACACTGACATTTAACAGAGCACTCCAGGAGCCCCACCTGCCAGCACATCTTCCTGAGTGACATTCTTGCACAGATCACATACCCTCGAGTGACTCTCCCCAGGCCCTGCTGTCCGCACCATGCAGCACAGCCAGCACCGCTTCCAGTTCTGCCATATTTAGCAGCATGAAAGATACTGCCCTCTTCTACCTATCTGATCTACAAGCATGGTCCCTGTCACTCCAATATGTGAATAACCCATGAGCATTCGTATTTTTACCTTTGTAACACCTAAATAAGGGAAGAGCTATTCTTCTTCCTTTACAGACAGGAAACAGAAGCACTCACAGTGAAATACCTTTATTTGTTTGGGTCTTAAATTCCTAGAGAAATGCAAGCAATACCAGCTGGGATTTTCAACAGAACACAGCTGTATGTAGCACTAAGTGGTATCTTCAAATTTAGCCTTATGTGTCTTGCCCCACGTTACACATGGGATGCATAACAAAGCTGGGAACTCTGTTAAGTCTGTTCTCAGTCCCTCCATTGTGGGGACTCTGATGCACCCCCAAGTATGCATGTTCACCCCACTCACCTGCTCACTGTGAGGCAGGACAGGCCTGGGTGCCTCCTGCCCCCAAGAGGGTTGCTAGCAGGGAACTCGGGAGAGATGACGAAACCCCGCCTTCATTTTCTGATCTCCACGGCCAGCAGAGAATCAACTTTCTGTAAGACTACGCCACCATGTATACAACTACACAGGAATGTCTTGGCAGATAACAGATTTGCCCAAGAGGAATCCTGAATCCTCTCCTGAAGGCAACTCAGCAGCACCCGTGCACATGGACACTGTACCACGCAGGCATAAGCAACACCAGAAACTGCCACAAAAACCTCTACTCTGGACTATACTGTCCAAGCCCCATATATCTCCAAGATACAGGTCTGAATCTAACAGGCTAGTCTTACATATTGAGCACACATGACCTGGAAACCACCAATATACACAATCATGTATTTCTGAATGAAAACACCCTTAAAAACCTTCTTCTGAAGCTGCTGCATCTTTTTGTTGTGTCCCACACGTATTCTGGGAGGAGCCATCATTGCAACCACTTTTGGTGCTTCTCCCAGTAAAGCCAGGACTTTTGGCACCTACATACCGTACACACATATTTACTACAGCTAGTAGTAAAGGACAACAAGGAGGCTGCAGCTGCTCTGTAGTTTTGCAATGCCTGGTTCTCAAGCAGCTCCACTAAACCCTGGGGTAGTATGTATAACTAATATCATCTTTTCAAAGAAAATGATACTGACTTTCAGGTTGGTTTTTTTTTGTTTTGTTTTTGGTTTTTTTTTTTTGCTTTTTACAGTTACATCACCAAAGCTGTTCAACATTTGGGTTTATGTGTTCATGTAGCCAGAGAGATGCATTTACACCTGAGCAAATGTGGAAAGCAGAAAGCTTGTCAGGATTAATTATATCAGGGCCAAGAACTGCGTCTGGTTATACCTGTGTTACTCTCAAGACAGCGAGACTTAATGACGCGCTGGTAAGTGAGAACAGGAGCGTCTTTCGCTAAATAAATGGCCAGGCACACACCATGAGCGAGCCACGGTGAAAGTAAGAGTAGAGACAGGATGGCCGCGGGGTTTGGCAGGCAGAGTTTACAGGGCAGCAGCTCATCACTTTGTATTAAGCGCCTACCTTCAAAATGGAAAAGAAAACATGTTAAATGAAAAAAATAAATCGTATGGAAAACTGAAGAAAAACATCCGAAAGATGCTAGCTCTGTAGTTTTTTCAGGTCGGTGATTTTCTGCCTGTCCACTACCATGGAAAACTGCATCAGTATCAAGTGAAAATTCCGCATTACTGCAAAACTGAAAAATAGGATCTTCTTTAAACAAAAATGCATAATTGTGCTATCATCTGCACAAAGTTAGATTTTCCTTTGAAAATTAACTTTTCTTACAATTCAGGCCCTGATTGCTTTACCTGTAAATTCCTATGGTCAGATTCTCATGTGGAGTAAAGTAGCATAGGCAAAGAAGAGACACAAATGTAGAGAGGATGAGAACTCTGGCCTTTTTTTCTTTATTTATGAAAATGGAAGCCTATTTCTGTGGCCTATTGATACAAATGTGGTGTGACAAATTCAGCATTTTTCCCCTACAGGATCAAAAATTAGGAAAAAAGGTCCATTGTGAGGAACAAAACAGTTAAAAATAAAAGGAGTCTGATTCTTTTTTCAGATATGTTTTATGGTGTTGCTATTCCACCAGTTCCAAGAAAGACTCTTGACTTGTAAACATAAATGAGAGAAAACTCGGGTCCAGTATCTTCAATACGAAATAAAACTTTCAAGGGCAGTGAAAGAGCTGCTATAATCTCTACATATAACCAGATATTTTACTAAGTCATAAAGTCTCCATTTATAGTTATTAAATGTTTTATAGTGCTTTGTGGATTTTTATTTTTAAATCTTTTCAAGCATTGAAACAGAATAATTCAGAGTATTATTCTAAAGGAATGATTTTATTCCTCAAAACTTACCTCCTATCCAAGTTGGTATTAGTTTTCGGTATTACTATGTCTGCCAAATAAATTTTTTATTTTCTATATATTCAACATATCTTATGACACTATTCATCATGACTTTCTGCTGTGGCTTGAATCCAGCAAGAAAAGGAGTGTTTTAATATCTTTAATCATGTAATACTATTACACAGTTGTTCAGCACCACATGGACAAAATAAAACTGTTGTGCTCTCCTTGGAAATGCAGTAAAAATTACTTGCTATGTAATATTTTACATATCATTTTATTTCTCAAACTTTAGGACCATTAGTTCAGAATATTTTGATCTTTAAGTGTTTTTAAATCTTAAAATTAATAGAGTAACTCAACAAGAGCCAATTCAGTGATCAAAACTACTTCAAGTTAGTATAGTAGCAGTTAAAATGCTTATCATCCCAATTAATTTGTATTACAGCCACACTGCTGGATATCACTAATTGATTTATATACCCTACTTTCTATACCCATTTACAAGGGCAATTATGAACTCCATCACATATGTTTAAATGGGTTACATTAGAACAGTATCTAGAAACTTGACTGCTGAGCTTAAAATCTTTAAGAACAGGTACATTCTTCATTAATGGGCATGCTATCAATCCACTACAAATGGCCTATAACCTTTCAAAGCAGCACACGGTACTAATATTTTACTTTTCATGGGCAGTTTGAGGTTGATTCCACTGATGAGTTTCACCGCTATCTTTAATTGTTTTTAAAATTGCATATTATAGGCAGCAATAAACACAAATTAGCATCATACCATCCACAGCTTTCTGCAAGGCACAGTTTCTATAAACAAGTTAAAACGCATACATCTGTAAATAATAAGCATAAGTATGCTGAACTTAATGAATAAGGGCACTAAAAGAAATTGAACAGTAGGGGTTCAGCAATTAGAGTAACTGCCCATTTTATTAAAAATGTATTGTTTCCAGCTTTTGCTTTAGAAGACTTTTATTGCTCTGCTAATTCCAAGTTTTGATTTCCTTAGAAAAGGAGGTCTAACTCTTTATTTTTCTTTGACAGCCCCCTGTCACACAGCCACTCACCTTTTTTACAAGGCAACGGACAACTGTGAAGCTTTATATCTCACTGCTCGGGACCTCACTCTCCGGCCTTTGCTGCAGACCTTTTTTTTGGCATTATGCCACCCAGAGGTATGATTCTTTATTGAGTAAGGTTTCATTCCACAACGAACCTGGGATGAAACCTGCTGAACCAGCAAACCCCAGGCAGCTGCCCTCCGGCCCCTTCCCAGAGGTTACCAACACTGGCAGAGTGGGGAGGGGAAGAGCACGCATCCAGCTTCCCAGCCATGCTGCTGCAAAACAGGGCCATTTGCTAAAGCTGGCAAGGCTCGGGGCCATGAAATGGAGCCATGAGTTTCCTCCTGCTGTTCAGCAGCAGCCTCCTGCAAGAAGACAGGGCCTCCTGCAAGAAGACAGGGCAGTGTGTAGACTGGGAGAAGCAAAGGTGGCTTCTTAAACCAGACAGATATGTCTCCCATTCCCCACGTTATTGCAATGAAACCTTGGGCTACCTTTGCTTGTAAATAGATGTTTTACATCCATGTACCTTACTTTCCGAGTAAGCATCAAGATTATTCCTTACACTAGCCTAATTGCACCCACGTTGCTGCTCTGCTGCAACTGTGGGGGTATAATTGAAACAATACGTTATTTCCATTTAGACATGACACAATAACAGGAAAAAATGGCTTTCATCACTTGAGCTTATCTGCAACTAGAAGGGCAGTCAGACCAAAACTTAACCTTGCTGACATCCTCCAGCACACATATATTTGCAATATCTGAGACCAAAACAGGGGCATAGCATGCCAGACCAGAACACTGCAGTACTAAGAGCAGCTCACCCCAATATATTTAAGAAAGGAATATTTAAGAACTGCACATTGCCACTATCTTTTGAGGGGACAAATAAAATATAGAGTTCACCAACCTGTAATGCTCACCTGATCAGAATTTCAATACTTCTGAATTGAATACCTGCCAGACAAAAAATGGTAACGCAGGTAGGTAACCATGTAAACTAAACCAGGTAACATAAAAACTAAAACACTACCATGTTTCCTTTCCTTGGAATTCACAGTACCTTGATATTGAGTTTATAGAATATTGTGGTTTTGTTGTTTGTTTTTTTTTTTCTTTTAACTTTTCACCGTCACAGTTAACCTGGCAAACATCCCTCGGCCCCTCTCACAGTAGGTGCAGCAGAAGCCAAGAGCTGGGAAGGAGCGTGGTGTCCTCGAGCCAAGTGGTAGCAGCACTCTAACTGTGGCTCAGGGCACACCTCCACACTCTGCCTAGAAGAGCAAAGATCAATAAAATAAGACGTTCACAAGAGCCTGGAGACAAGATGAGTACCGTGACTGGAGAGCACATTTTCCAATATTCTGTTTTCCTATTCTCTACCTGCAGTGGATTTCCTATTAAACCCTTGGAGTGAGGAATGCTCATAATTTCGCCTGTATGTTGTCTGTCATTACCATTCTCATTCAGAAGAAAAAAAAATGCACATACTGTACTGCAGGCAAACACCTCTGTGCTAACAGCATTTCCTAGTGACCTGGTCTTTCTTATTCAATACCTACCTTCAATAGTGACTTGGGTTTTTTTCTCCCCAGATAAGCTGCTCACAATCAACTGCAATATCCTAGCCTTGCAAACAGGAAAAATGTCAACGACACTTTATACAGAATATGGCAAAAAGATAGTACTTTATTTCCAAAGAGCTGGAAAAGCAGTATTCTGTCCTGATGTCTGATGTCCCAAGAAACTTAAGGTAAAACTTATCCTCTGAAAAAGGGGAGTTACTATTTTCCAAAGGGATTAAAATCCAGAAAATCTCTGGTTAACATGATCTAATAATTTTAAAATGTCTATATTATGAATATTCAATATGACATGTATGCATATAAGCATGTTTCACAAAACATACTTTTTTGGGGGGGGAGGGGGGACTGGACTTTTCCTGCCATGTTTGAGAGATTTGGGTTATTATTTACTGTAGAAATTAAGCTCTCTTTAAAAATGCTTTTCCAATTGTCATGGTTAGAAAGATATACTATTAAATGAAAATTCATTCAATGCCATCTTCCCAAATTTTCTGAAGGACTCATTTAGTGCCTCTGCTCACACTGAAAGGATTCTGAAGCCCCACCAAAGTATTACTGACAACATGCCAAGGCTCTTAAAAAAAATTAGATAGCAGTGAAACTATCTTAAGATCCAGAAAATCTCTAACCTATGGTTTTAGTATTTAATGAATCACTGTGACAAGGCAGAGCAGCCATTTTAAGGAATTAGTAAAATACAGCGCCAGAGAGCTGTTAGAAAACATTGCTTTTAATTTCTTAGTATATGTCTAAGTCTGACCACTGCACAGCAGCATATAATTGCCCCAAACTGTAATATATCTAGGTAAGCTTTCTACAGAGTAAGTTTAGCATGATTTCATTTACTTCCCTTTATGATCTTGTTTTGTGTCTCATTAGGTGGACCTGTTGGAAATTCGGGGGAATCTTCTTAGTTCTTTTTCCACACTTTATCCACCAGGTACAAGTTTGTCATCTAAATATGACAATCTATAAAAACAGTAATTAAAAAAAATCATAACCTGTGAACTCACGGAATGGTCTCTGAGAAAACTCACCTCTGATCACCTTACCCTGGGACCAGCAATCCCAGTGTGACAGGGGCATATTTTGGAAAGCTCTCACACCACCCAGGCACAGGGAAGACCCCTGTTTCATGGCACCCCCGGCATTTGCAAACCAGTTTGCCTGATCACTGCCTTGTATTGTTTCCTGAGATAAGCAGGGCCCCAGTGAACAATTAAAGCTTTCAATAAATAATCTGCAAGCACATTCATTTGATTTACTGTTATTTGATACAGCAGTTAGTTTCAATGGGGCAGTTACTATTGATCACTTAAAGTACTACAGACAAACATGAAACACTTCCAGAACTCCATGGATTATTACTCTTTATCTGCCACTCATCTGGGTTACTTGTAATGGTTGCGAAATTTAAAATCAATAACAACAATTAGCGTTCGGTATACTCTGAGGAATGAATCATGTGAAGTATGTTTTGTTACAAAAATGAAAGGCTGGAGAGCTTGCAAACGTGAAAGACTCTTGCAAACAGCCAAACTCTAAAATAATTTATCCTGGTATTAGAAACTGTCCAATCAAGGGGGTAAAGAAAAGAAAAAAATGGTGTTTTAAACGCACACACAAGCTTACACACAATTATAAAAAGGTATTGGTAGGGTTTTCAAAGGAATAAAACTTTCAACCAGGCTAGTGAGAAAGACACACGCAAGTTTTCCTTAGAAAATTCTACTACAAGTCCTACAATTTCATACTTCCTCCTTGACCTCTACAGGAGTTTTGGGTTGGACTTGCACCTATGTAGAAAATTGAGGACATAGGAACAGGTCTGACTCCTCTTCCCACTAGCTTTTACTGGAGTTTATCACCAAAAAAAGTTTTTAAGTATAAGAAATGAATACAAAATGAAATTAATAAAGCTGGAAACTGATTTTAAGGTATATATGTTGAAAAACACCTTCTTTCTTTAGATTCATAGTGATTAGTTGTGAATCTAATGAAATGGATGGAAATAACAGTATTTTGAGAACTCTGCCAGAGTAATAATTCTAGATAATTAAAATGCAAAGCAATAAGAGAAATGTTTTATCATTAAACTGTAACCAGAGCTCTGTGTGAAATCATCCATTCAGAAGACTTGTTTTTCATCAATTATTTGTAATTTATCTCATGTAAATATAAGAAGGTCTAATTAAAATGTATGACTCCTTATGCAGCTTCTTGTCATTAAGACCAATGAAAGCATTCTGAAGACCATAATGAAATAATTATGTTTGCCTTTAAGAATCCTCTTCAACAACACATGGCAGTACCACACTAAATTAAAACATCAGGAACTAAATTTCTCTTGCATCTATATCCATTTTCACTAATTATACCCCCAAGCTTTCCAATAGACCAGGCCCTAAAATTCTTCTGAAGCTGAAACAGCCTAAGGAACAGCAGCCTTTTCATAGTAATGGACTTTGATGAAGAAACAAAGGTAATGCAACCCTGGAAGCATTAATATTTCAAATAGAGTTATCATGTGAAAATATGTGTTTATTTGAAAAATGGGGAAAAGATTGTTGATAAAAAGCCAAATATGTGTTCCAAGGAAACCAATACTCTGATTTAATCTCCTTTAATTGCGTCATTCCTTCCTCACCTCTTTTGTCAGAGTATTTTCTTGTTCTGCACAGAAATTCAAGTTAGCAAAAGCATTACAAACACGGTATTACTGGGCAGTGCCAGTGTACCATGCTGTAACTGAGCTCTGCTTTCACATTTTGGTAAAGGTGAAAACAGCCCCTGTGAACAATTGCAGCTTTCATAATGGACTCCATTTCAGGAAGAAGAGAACAGCTATTTTCCCAAACTGCCTCCAGACATGCAGTGCTTCCTAACACACAGCTCCTGCTTTAACCGTGAAGTCTTGCAGGACCTCTCTAAAACAGAGAGAAAGGAAAGGATTTGGATAAGATAAAAAAAAAAAACCAAAACACCACAAAAAACAACTCACAGAAGGATGTGAGTCAGCTTTGACTTCTTGCAGGCAGCTGAAGGCTTCTTTTCAAAACTTCAGGCAGATAATGGATCCTTCTTGGTGTGGTCTCAAGATTAGTGAGTGTTGCAATACATGCAAAGCATAGAAAGATGAGCAGTTCACGTAACCTGCATGGCATGTGACTATATAGGCAACTAGAAAAACACAGCCAGAATGTGCTCTCCAAATGGAAAGATGAAGGCAGAGGTTCACTGGGGGATGAAGCCTTGGGAAAACTATCTTTCTCTGTTAGCCCCCCATCATCAAAGACACTGAAAGACATAGGTGATTTGCCATTTGTTCTGCACTTTACACCTTGGTTCAAAGTGTGGGGTGGAATCAGAAGGATCTTTAGAAAGACAGGTCTCCAAGACCTTCCAGCCAGCCACTAAGGAGGATCTGACTTATACCCTGATCCAGTAACTAATAAAATTTCTTCCTCAATTGAATGAAAAGAGAAAACTCAATAAACAAAGCAATGCAAAGGAATACTCTGCATCATGAGGGGAAAAAAGAAAGACCTCCTGAGACCAAAAGTTGAGAGGCAGAAGAATGAACAATGACTTAAAACCAAACAAAGAACCTCCCAAACTCAAGACCTGATCTTAACAATAAAAAAGCTCAGCCATGCGTGACATTTTTTAGCTAGTCCTTTGTCTTGTGCCCTAAGCCAGAAACTGCAGACTGGTGGATCAGTGAGGGCAGATCTCTGTGAAGGAGGGAAGGTTTGTAGAGAAGTTAGGATCTTTGATTAGAGCAACCCAGAGAGTTGTGCAAAACCCCCACAGGCAGTCGAGCTTTGGGGAGCACAGGCTTTTCCCTGTGCCTTAACTGGGGTCCTGGGGGAAGCATCTGCCTGCAGATCCGCAGCCCTTGCCCAGGGGAAGGTCCGGGTATCAGGTATCGCCAGATGGCACTGTGACACAGTTTTCCAACTCCTTTTTCTCCTCTGTGAGTGAGTGTTCAGTCTTGGAAAGACAGGCAACACTGGTCTTCCTTGTGAGTTTTTGGGTAGAAGATGAGGAATTAAAGCAGCAGAGGAGCTTGCTCCCAGCCTCAGGCTCCGCCCATGGACAGTCCCTGAGCAACTGTGCTGGAGGCTCTGAGACCCCTGAAAGCCAGGGTAGAGTTGTACCGCGCCTGAACACCTCTGTCCCAGATAGGTATTTGTGAACAAGTGAAATATTTAAATCAACTCAGATGCTGTTACATTCACTTATCATGCAGGAACCTAGGAATCCTCTTGGTATCAGTCACCAGCTGGCAGAAGAAGTGATTCCTGGACAAGACTGGAAGATGACATGGAAGCCTGGTAGGAAATGAAATACACACCTCTATATCATGTACTGCCGTGTCACCAGCCAGCTTGGCAGACAAGACTACCAGAGTGGCGCAATGGTCATTTCGGGAACACCTCAAGCTGCATTCAGATTAAAAAAAATAATTAAAAAAAAATCGCAGGATTCAAGACACCTTTTGTGTTCTTTAGCTGTTTTGGTGGGGTAGGGGGTTTCTGTTTGGTTTTCTTTTGGTTTTTTTTTGTTTTGATTTGGGGTTTTTTGGGGGGGAGGGGCAGAGAGAATTGAACTATTCCTTCCACTGTTTGTATCTTACAGGCACAAATGGCTTTCTAGAATCAAAGCACCACTGAAGGAAATCTGTGTTAAATCAAACCATGGCTGTTGTGTCCGGTTGGTACAACAGCAGTCAACCTGTTTGATTGCTCCACACCTCTGCTATATATCTTTAAAAGAAAAATGAACCTTCTTTCTTTTTAAGAAGTAGTATTGGATGTTCATTGTGCTGAACCTGCAGCGCAGTGGCATGAACTTTTACCGGTATTTCATAGAAGTATTGGTACATAAATACACTAAAGGCTCACTCATACAACCGCTCTGTGTCTGAAACTCTTATTAAAATCAAGGGTGGAGGGCTGAGTGCATTTAAGTGCTTCACTAGATAAGGCTGTAAAAGACAAAGATGTACTTAATTTGTCATTTCATTGTTCAAAGTTGCTTGCTAAAAATACAATGTGAGCCTAGAGAAAAATATTATGGTTCAATGGAAAGAGATTCTCCAAACCATTAAAGGAAACTAAGCGGTGCTAAAAAATCTCTTTGTTGTGAGACATTTTTCTGCTCTTTTTCTTAGGGGATGCACTTAGCGGCAAAATGTAAGTCACTGAAAGTGCATAGAACGGAAATCCCTCCAAACTATGGATGGACTTTAACATCATGTCCTTAGCAGTGAAGATCCAGAGTACTCTCAGAATTTATAAATACTCATTCAAGCTTTAACCTATTAAACCTATACAAGTGTCACTTGCATGTGTATATTTAACTTAGGTAGTTTTATAATATTCAGTTTACATATGGTATAAGCAGGGGAAAGAAAAATCACCTTGTCCAAGGGGAATAGAAGGTATATTATATACTCTATGTCTAGGATTCTTTAAAACAGACTTGCTGGATTATATTTCCATCTCTCTTAACAAAAGTATTTGAAGAAGCTGCAAGGCTCACACAGAACACTAAAAGAAAGTGGGGTCAGTTATATAAGGGCTAGCATTAGTTTGTTAAAAGTTTTTTTCCTACCCACTCCCAAGTAAAGGGACAAAGAAGTGAACATTGTGGGAATGTGTTTCTAAACCACATGATATCCTTATCAGATTGTCATGTACAAGGGAGGTTCTCACACAGGGACCCCATGCTGGTGAGCTGCCCTGTCACATGATGCAAGTTCTACGCTCCTATTCAGATTACTAAAATGAGCTGAAGAAAGCTAGATTTCCCCCTCCTCCCTCCCTCCTCCCCAAAATAAGCAAAATGCACAGTGACCAAAGTCATATTAATTCACTGCCACTGGGAAAACAACCCTGAGCAGCTGCTAACAATAAGTGAGTATATGAAGAAGATAATCTAGCTATTAAAATCTATACCACAATTAATATGTGATGAGCAGACTTTAATGCATGGAAGCAAACAGAGAATCGGAGAAACCTGTGAATCAGACAAAATAAAGGGAAAAAACCCTTGGCTGACTTGCAAATTTATAGAAAGAGAGTAAAATGTTTTTATAAACAAGTCCTACTTTGTCCTGTGTCTCTATTTTCACTGTTGATGTTGTGAACTCTGTCATTGAATTACTTTTCATATAGTTTAGGGGAAGTGGAACAGTCCTGTAAACATTTTTAATAATTAAATGAAGGTTCTAAATAATAATTGGTCATTCAAATACATGGCTTGTTTTAAAAAGTGCTGAGGGAGCTCCTAGATGCTCAGCATATTTGGAAATGAAGCCATGAAATGTGGATTTAGGATGCTAACTTTAGGCTACTGTTTCTGACATTCTTAACTTTTGAAACACATTTGCTAACGGAACGACGAATTAGTAAAATCCCAGACCTTAGATTATTTTTAAAAAGTTTAAAATCCACATTTTTGGATGCAACTTGCTTACAGATTACAATGATGAGGAACAGCTAAGATTACTGTGACCAAAAAACTGCACAGAATCATTTCCACATGATACCAGTTTGTTTATTTTATACCTAGAATATGGTTCTCATAAAAAGGCGGCAGCAGTAGACGAAAGACATTACTCTTGGTTTGCCTGCTAGAAAATTCTGCATTGTTACCCTCATGCCTATATTTTTTCCTGCAGCACTGACAAAATTATTATTCTGTTAGTTTAAAATAGTTTTGAGCATTTTGTGGCTTGTATTTTTGTGGTTCCATTTGGTTTGAAAGGGCTTGGATTTCAGCAAGAAGTGGCATGGGTCACAGTGCATGGGGACAGACTTCATGCACGTGAGCAAAGGTCAAAATCAATCATAGCTTTGTATTTCCAGGCCTATTACTTTTGGCAGTTTACCCTGCCAGAAGGGGCTAAAATATTTGCCTCCCAAAAGGAGTAAACATCAATAGGAGCAGGAATATAATCAGATTCTCAACCACTCAGCAATGAGAAATGAGGGAAAAGGATCCCCTCCTCTCCGTAGCCACTAAGCCACTTAAACATTAGATACAACATTTTCAGCAAAAAGTTGAAAGATTTCACAGCACAGTGACTTGAAAAGGACAATAGGCCTATTTAGGCAATTATATTATGCAGGCTTTGTTATTAGGCAGCCCTGCTCAGTCCCAGAAAGTCTGGATAATCAAAAGTGTCCAAGTACAGGAAGGGGAAAAGTACAACCCCACCCTCCCACACAGCCGCTGCCAGGACCTCTGGATTTGAAGGGTAAAGTCTATTTACTGAAGTTCCTTGGCCATTTTATACATCAACTGATATCCTTCCTCATGGGGCTGCGTGCTACAGCCTAGCAGAGCTCTGGAAAGCCCTCTGAAACCACAACTAATTTGGCCCCAGTCGCCCGCCCCTGTAAATTCACTGCTGAGAGGCTGCTGCCAGCCCCCTAGGCAGAAACTGTGAGGGGAGAGGGAAGTTCCCCCCCGGCTCGCACGCATACCAGTGCCGGTCCCCACGGCCAAACAGATCTGGAAACTCATCGCAGCTGTGCTTTGCTTCTGAGGTCTCAATAGGATGGGGCATAGCGTGGCCGGACCACGGCAGACAGCAGTCCTTCTGAGCACAATGTCCCTTTCACAACCCCAGTCCCAAATCTAAATGCTGGCTGTGTAACACAGCCGCACTTCATCGGCTGCGTAAAGGGCGGTATATAAATTAGACCTGAGCAAAACCAGTCTTTTGGCGTGTTTAGGGGAGGTGGAACCACAATCTGCCGACCAGGGCGCCTCACTCCCCGTGCGCCCCTGAGCAAAGCCCCTCACCTTGGCTGGGCTGCAGTGCTGGTGTGACGCACACATGGTTAACAAAAACAGCTCAGCAGTAAGTGGGGATTTAACTGGACGTGAGGATGACTAACTTCACTGTTTGAAACACTATCTCAGTCTTTCAACTCCTTAACTCACCCTCTTCAAGGCATCGCCTCACCAGCCTGGCTTTGTTCTTACAAGTTGCACCTTTGCTGCACAGACTCATTAGGCAAGCAGGGAGTCACCCAAAGATACATTGCTTTTCCTCCAAGCTTATCCCACCCTGACTTCACCAGCGAACGCCTCTCATCATTTTTGTCTGCAGGAGTTTTTGACAGCGGTGCGTGTCCATTAGAGTTTTCCTGTGCCAGCAGACGAATCAGGCTAACTGCATTAGAATCTATATAGAGAATAGTTTCCTCCATTCAATTAATTCGGAAGAAAAATATCCCCATGCAATTTTTTTTTATGTAGTGGATCAGAAACAAACATTTTTTAATAACATATTTCAGGACACTAAGCTAGAAGTATAAAAATTTAAACAAAGACTGTATCCCTAAGCAAATCAATCCTAGCAATTTAGCTGTAAAGTTTATAGATGAACTTTAAAGAAAATAACCTGGTTCAAACAGATCTTGCCTTCTGGGCACTAGCAAACACACCTGCAGCAATTTGATACTTGGGAATGCAGATTACAAGTCCTTCACTTCAAAATGTTTGTTTTTAAATTCAGAAAGATGAAAGAAAATAAAGTAGTGAGCTTTTCTTTTTGTTGAGCACAGATGTTTCCAGTGCTTGCAGGGAATGAGAACCTGACCCAAACATTGCAATAATCCAGAATTCTGAAGGAAAACATACACCTTCTGGAGTCCCATCTTCATGAACTTTCTAAAAGTTAATACCCGCTAGCTCCTCTCTAGGCAAACACTTCCTACCAAACTGAAATAAGAACTGTATACTACACGAGCCTCAACATCCCAATGTGTTCTGCTGCCATATCCATAACTTTTGCCTTCATCAAATTTTTCATTATTCTAACCCTAAGGAAATGCAGTAGGCAGTAGTCTTCTACTTGATATAATTAGCTGAAACACTACATAATGACAAACAAACTTACTCTTGTTTTGGGCCTGCTCATTTGTTTTTTTGCCTGTTTAATTAATGAAGACTAATGAAGACTTTTTTAATAGGCTTTTCCAAGGTCAAATCGCCATTCTTTGCAGCTCCTCTCTCAGGACCTGTCCTGTTCCCACTTCTGCAGTGTTTAGTTAGCTCACGTTTCACCAAAAGTTACTGGTTTTCTCTCGGTGTTTGTTGCCGCTGCACTACAAGGGAGCAGAAAATTCTACCTTACTTAAGAAACTATAGATTATTCATTCTTGCAATCTCAATTCTTTTGTTCTTTTAAGAACCATCCTTGTCTAATTTGATTATACTGACCTGATTTTTATCTTATGACAAAAGAGTGAGAATGAATTATGATTAAAAGTGCAGTTGGTTCTACTCTCATTTCTGAGTCCATAATTTTATTTGCAAACAAATAATTTCATTTTAAATCTTCTAACTAATGTCACATCAAACATCAACATATATGAGAGCAAAATTAGGGGCGATTTCTGCGTGTTTGTAAAACATCGCACAATACTCAATGGCTAACAGTTGCACTACAAACCCATGGCAGATTTTTCCTCCCACAGGGGAGAGGAAAAAATACCACACAAGTTAAGGTCATGTTTGGGTTGTGCCTTATCCTCTATTTTTACTTTGCACACCCTCGTGGACTAGAAAATTCATGATGCTGCAGGAGTGCGCTAGCTTAGTGAATCGTAATAGGATTAACGTACTGAAGATGTGCTGAAGTTGGAGACCTACAGCATTCTGCCCTAAACCCTGCAATGGCCAATTTTGCCAGCGTTTCAGTTGAAACCCCGATGCTGTCTGGGATTGTTACTGGCCTGCTCTGAGTCTGCACTATCCATGTACTATTCCCTCAACAGCCATTTATATTTTACTCTACAATCACGTCTCTATCAAAGCAATATTTCCAAGGCCTAAAGCAAGGGCTGCAGGTGTACTGCTTTATTTTTGCAGAACCAAAAATAAAACAACAAAGTAGACCAAAAAAACCCCATCTATCACACATCTAACAATTACAAAACTTGGCTATTATTACACTCCATTAAATCACAGAGATTTTCTTAAAAAAGGAGAATCAGGAAATGCTTGAGTTAGAATTAAACTTTGCTATCTTTGTATTTATAAGCACTGGAGCAACCTTTAAACTATTAAAAGCTTTCTGGACCACAAAAAATCTGGGTTTGTCATTATTTTCATGAGATGCCACATAAAAATCTTACACTTTGAGAGAATTTTGGTATTTATTTATGTCAATTTATGTATTTACTCATATGCATAAGCTGCTTACACTTTCTTCAAAATTGAAAACAAAATTTGCTCTAGTAATCAAACAGTAATCTTAATTTGGACCCTAAGTAAATTGTTTTTCCATGTTTCTATACATTAACTTTCACAATTCAAATTACAGCCATCGTATTATGATTCAGGTTTCAACCCAATTTTAAATTCCCATGCAGTGAAGATTAATCCTATTGCTTACAAAGTTACAAGACTGGATTCCTGAATGCATTTTCTTGTATTTTTAGTTACTCTTGTTAATATGAGTTTCTTTGATTAGCTAAACTTTGCTGTTATCAACACTTGTCTCTTATCACAGGCCCTAGGCAAATGACATATTTACCACTCATTCCATTCTGATAAGAGTAATCCTGTGTTTAACTTGCCCAAGAACAAACGCCATATATTTTGTTTTTAAGAATCCTGCTTCTAGGTATTAACAACATACAAAAGAATGAGCAGGACATTTTAAAACCAGAAGTTATTTAAAGAATATTTTGCAAGTGTAAGCTTTTAACGACAGTATATGCCTCCTACTCCAGCAAAGTTTATTTAATTCCAAGTTTCCGCAATATCACCGCTGAAGTTATACTAAAGTTTAAACCACGAAAGCAGGAAAACACATTTTTAGTAAAACATCTGGTTTGGATTTTTGTTTTTGCTAACTGAAGCTCTCCTGTAGCTAGTAACATTATTTTTAAGTAAAAGCTTTGTTTCATAATTTATTTGAAGCATTTTGAAAACAGCGCGAAGAAAATAAATATCCCGTGCTGAACTTCACAGTCTCCTTTTAATTGTAAAGATATCAAATCATTTGCAGTGTTGTAGGCTGGTAGTCACTGTTTTTTACAATTCTGTTTTCACTACTCAACCCACACAAATGTCATATGGTGACTGAAAACTTTTGAGCAGAGTGAAACACATTATTTCACCAAACAGTTTTACATTTATTTTTCAATTCCTTCCTCCACCCCTCGGAGGTATTGAAGGGAGAACTCTTCTAATTCCTAGTTAACTTTTTAACATACTGCGAAACAAAAATTTAAAACAGATTGATACAGTTAATGGCGTACTGAAGTGCCCGAGAGCGTGCTAAAAACATTTTGATAGATAGCCAAGTCATTTATCTAAATCACCGTCAGAGCAGTGAAGCATCCTGCAAGTTTTTATGCAGAGTATAAGGCAGTGTTTTCTGGCACTTTTTGTCATTTCTCAAACTTGAAACTGGGGTGTTAAAATACTGCTGTTGTTTACCATCTATCTATTTCAGCAACAAATCAAGGCCCTATAACATAATAGTACATTTTCAGAAGTGTCATACCACTAACTCTCACTCCTCTGTTACCAGTCCAACGCTGTCTGCATTTCAAGGTATAGAAATAATTGATGGTTAAACTCAAAGGGTGTTCACAGTAAGTAGTTTTCTAGCAAAACAGCAACTTCTTAGAGCAACAAAGTGAAGAAGAAAGGTGGCAGCAAGGTCAGTACAAAGAAATATTGCCTTTTCTTCGGAAACTTAAAACTTCTGTCTGATTTTTGGAATGGCACCTACCCACTGCAATTCCACATCTTTGCAAGAACTGTAGAGAGCAGCATTTTAATTGCTTGGCTGCTCTGCTAAAATGCACTTCAAGACAACATGCATCCTGATTATTAAACGTTCTACAAAATTAGATTAAGGAGAAAAAAAAAAGCTATCACAGAGATGTTATGTAAATTCATCCTTCACTGGCTGGAGTTTTGCAAGTATTTGCTGTATTACATTACAATTTTATGTGTTCCTGTTTGGCTCCACAACTGTTCTTAGGATCAATGTGCCACATGAGAAGGGATAAACAGAAAGAAGTCCCGTGCTTCTTTCCTTTTCCTTTCTTGCCAAATGGATAAAAAAAGCTTGCAAACCACATTTTGCACAAAAACTTACCCCACCCCTCATTACCGCTGCACTTAATTACGACTCTTTCTTTTTTAAATACATACAAACAAATAAATAAATGAAATAATAACAACAACAATAATAATTATAGTAATTGCTTTAAAGTGGAAAAATAACAGTTGGGACCTACATTGAGCACTGTGCCGGTGTTGCCACTCTGTTTGTGCCAATCCACTGAAGCATGCTTTGAGAGCCTTCTCCTGGAGCATGCAGGAAGACGGACTCGCAGTGTAGAAATCCAGCATCTGAGCAGGGCTCACTGCTAGAACGTCCATACAGTCAAACATGATTCCCCTTGCACAGAATGCCTGCAAAAGTGCTTTCCTCTAGGTGTGGAGGAAAATGGCACATAAAAGTACACCCAACTCCATCAAACTCTGCCCCTTTTTTGGCACGTAGGCTGTTGGTCTTTTTCCCAGACCAGAATCATGAATTATGACAGACAACACAGCTAAAAGCCTGTAATTGATCCAAATGATCATTTACCATTTTCCAGGCTGCCCAGCCAATCCAGCAAGATGGGGGGATGCGAGCCGCATTCCAAGTTTTAGCTACCACCAATTTCCCCCAAAATTTCTTGAGAGTCAGTCCAGCTCCTGCGGCAATCGCCGGGTGCGTGCCGCGTCCCACGCCGTGCCAATCGCCCACCTCCCCGGGATAAAACAGCTCCGGTAGAGGCTCGGGATCCCCCTCGGCCGTGAATAGATGCTTCTGCCTCTGAACAGCTCACTTCCTACTACTTGTGTCACAGGGAATGAAAGATTGAATTGCCTAATATATGCGAGTGAACTTTCCGTGAACCCTTCCCAGGCTGCTAACCTTCAAATGACCCAAGCGGTCTGACATCACCAGCTCCCAGGATTCTCACACGCCTTCACAACTCCCAGCAGCCCTGCAAAAAAAGCAGGCGGGCGGGCAGGCAAAGGCGAGCCCCAGCTCTGCCGGAGTCGCCCCGCTGCCGCCGAGCGGGCGGGTGTGGACGGGGAGCCCAACTTCCAAAAAGACCCAAAACAATAAAGGAATAAAAAAAAAACCAAAACCAAGCAACAGTGAGGAGAAGGGGAACGGGGTGGGAAACAAACAGCGATGTTTTCAGCAGTTGCAGGGAAGGGAGGATTTTTAATTCCAGTTCGATTTTCTAAAAGTTCTGTGCCTCCCTCCCCCCCCCCCCCCCCCCTCCCCTCCTCCCTGGAGAGGCCAAGACCGATTCGCAGGCGCTGCCGCTGTTCCACGGCCAGGGACACGGGCTTAGCCCCGGCTTCTGGAGCGGCGGGTCTGGGCTCGGAGCAGATTCATCCCAACGCTGCCCCGGCACACGCCAGCAGGGACCCCGCTCAATGCCACCCGCAGGGACTCCGTTCAATACCACTCGCAGAGACGATGGCCGGTGCCAGCCCCACTCCCAGCGGGGAATCTTAGGGGCCCGTCCCTCCTGAGGCGTGGGGGAGTCAGGTCCCATCTCTCCTCACCATCCCTCCCTCACATTGGCTCCTAAATCACCCAGCACTCCCTGGCTTCCCCGATGGGCCGGATTTGGCAGTGCCCGGGAGGGCTTGTCCCCACCACTGAGCCTAGGGCAGGAGGCAGCCACGCATCGCCTCTTCTCCCTCCTCAGCCCCGCCGCCGGGTCCTGCCTGTCTCTGATTAGCAGAGAGGGGCTGGGGCCGCTCCCGTGGACCCGGAGGGGCTGTATCAGCTTTCAGAGGGCTAATGAGCCCCAGCTCCCCGGGAGGGGACAAAGGCCACGAGCTAATCCATGGGGAACAGAACCAGCCCACGGTGCCGAGCAGGGACACTGTGGCTGCCCCCTCCCTGGGGCAGGATGCCCCAGCCACCCCTTCACAGCCATTCTGGAGTCAAGGGGCTGCTCCCACCCACCAAGGTCTCTGTGAAACCACACTGGTGGCAGCTCTCCCTCATGGCAGGAGTAGGTGTCAAAGCCTTCACAGGTGTGTGGCCAGGATGCCACAGCCAGCCCTGGGCTGACTGACCATTTGCAGCAGGCCAGCAGAGAGCTCTGTGTTTTTTAGGTAAATAACTACCTTCTGCAAAGTCTTGGTCACTGAGAAAGACTCCATCAAGGCTTCCAGCAGTCCTCATTCCTACGGACAATTTAAAAATGAAAAACAACAGCCTAGAAACACTCCCTTTGCCCCAATGGAAAGAACATGAGTTCAATAACTACATACATGCTTCCATTTTAAATGAATGAGCCAAGCCACGTCAGCCCCAGCAGAGTGAGCATCACCCAGGAGCAAGGCACAGAGGAGCCTTGCTTCCCGCTCCAAGGAAGCTCAGATTCAGAAACTGGAAAACGAAATGCTTGATTATTGCCTGTTTCTTGCAAAGCCCAACATGGGGGTCAGGCAGAGAAGGGGACACTGTGTGCAGGCATTGCGCACCACTGGCAACCGTAAAGAAATGCTGGAGAGAGACTCACCCTGGGACCTGCGCAGCCACTTTAATGGATGTGGTGTCCCCTCTCCACAAAAAGTCCTTTGATGAACCGAAAGCTCTCTGACAATGCCTGCAGATTGTATTAACAAAACTTTTCACACAGGTTCAAGAATTTAAAAAAACCAAACCAACCCACAAAACAAAACCCCCCACACAGCACACACACTTGTTCCCTGAAACTGATACACCCACGTTGAAAACCAGAGGCCAGAAAAAAGAGCTGCTGCAATCTGGAAGCAAATCCTTTTGAAGAGATAAAAACAAAAGCTTTTCTTAGCCTCCTTCCCCTCGACGGGAGAGTTGTGGTTGTCCATGCAGCAGGCAGCCTCTCTTCCCATCTTTTCTTCAGGCAGAAGAGTTACAAATGCTAGAGTTTAACAGCTTCTTTTAAAGGACTTTTTAAGGACTTTCTTAGCCCTTTGGGGTGTCGTCCCCTAGCCTGTACCCCTCCAGCTGAAGAAGCCCCTGACACTCTCTAATCCAAAATTTATGCACAGCATATGCTTACCAAAAAAACTATCCTTCAGGGAAGGCTTGTTTAAACCACTTCAGCACAGCAAACAGTGTTTGTTGTATTAAAAAGGCAAGTAGAAAAGTGGCTAAATTTCTGTTTATATCTCAGCTGGCTATGTTGCTACAATTCTGTTTTGAATAGCAAAGCTAATTTAAAAGACAGTATTTTCTAACCAGAGGACACAGGACACACGAGAAGTTTGGAATATGTAATGTGTCACCACAAAAATAACTGGAAAGGATGACATAAAACACAGTATGTTTTGTCAGTCTCCAATTTAGGGAGAAAACAGCTTTTTGTGCGGACCAAGGTTCTTGGAACAATTTAAGCTTATGCCAAGAAAAACATGTTGCCCATGTGAGTTAAAGTAAACAAAATCAGACAAACAGAAACATACAGTTATGTTTTTTTCTATTAGCAGTCTTAGAATACTATACTCAAAAATAAAACCTGTTGGTTGTACTCAAAACATAAACTGGCAACTTCTGAAAGTAAATGTCGGGAAGTCACGCTTCGCTGTGTATGAACTGAAAAAAGATTACTTTTTCTCACTGTATCTAAATGAGCCAGGTAGCTCATGCTTTATTACGAATAATAGTTGCACTAATTTTTATACTTGTTACTAAAACCACATGTAATTAAGAAATTCCTCAAACAGCCCAATGGTTTGCTCTCATATTATTTCTACAACACAGTATTCTATGCATCTCATATTTCACTTTGAAATAGTATGATACTCATTTTTCTTAAACAGAGTATCAGTAAAAAATCATAGAATGGGGGGTATTTTCTAATCTAGATCAGAACTAACCATAATTATTGTGATAACTAAGTCAAATGTAATGAAACTGTAAGTATTGCCACATATTTTAAATGCCTACCCAACTCCTATAGAGGTGCAAGGAGGCAAAGGAAGCAACAACTCTCCAATATCTTCCACTTTATCCATGCAAAGAAATTGTGATTTCACATCATTGCTTTGATCTGTTTTCTCTCAGACTGTGATAGCAGAAACTTTACAATAAACATATTCTTAGCTATAAGTAAAATAAAAAGCTCAAGCTCAAGTCAGAAATCTATTTCCTTTGGTGTTACTGTATATTTGTCAGTGTGACATAGCACATTTGAAACCCATAATCATAAAACAAAAATTTACAGCCAAGGTTTAGGGTCTACATCTGTTTCTCTGGTTTTTGTACTACAATTACCCACTGGACAATTCAGAAAGCAGCACTATGAATCATGTACTGCACACATGGTTGTGCTGGTCACTTTTTCGTTAGTACAAGAGGCTGAGGATACCATAATATGGTTCACCGAGAGAGAGAGAGCATTAACTAGAATTAGGATGAGTACACCAGGCTCTCTAATAAAAATTACTTTACTAGAAGCAACAGAGTACTTGAACATTACAGGCATATTTATAGGTTGGAAAAATTAAGAAGTACATGCAAAAATTCTCCCAATAGAAGTACCTCAGGGGAAGCAGCCTTTTTTTTTCTTTTGCATCCATTTTACTATTAATCAAATGTAGCACTCTCTTGAAACAGTTTTGACAGCAGAGTAAATGGTTACTAGTGAATGATGTGTGTGTTTAAGCAGTGAAAGCAGAGACAAAGTGATGTTTTCTTCTACTCCCTAGGCAAGAACTGACACTAAGCTTGCTGCCTCAGCTTTGATACTCACAGATTCCTTTGTGTCAGTTGCTGGGAGAATCACTGGCAGTTCACTAACCCTGCCTCACACATGGGCTTTGATTTTTACCTCTTCATTGACGATAGATGTTAATATGAAGCAGTACTTGTCTGCTTTGATGGGTTTTTTTCTTTTTTTCTTTTCTCCCCCCAAACTGGTGATACAAGGATACAAGGTTTCAAATCTGAAAACTTGAATTCCCCCTTCACTACACTTAGTTTTTAGTGTTAAAGGATGTTTTCCTCGTGTCTCAAGCACATGAACGATGTCAAAGATTACGGGGAAGAAAATCACTAGGTCACAAGAGAATGGCTGAATATTTAAAACTCTAAGGTAGGCCTAGTAAATGAGTATCAATCCTGAGCAAGAATCACCCTGAAGAAAATAAAACAGTAAAATTACTGGCATGAAATGGCGCAAATGACTCGGAAGAACATGAAATACAGTGAAATTAAGTCAAAAAGGGGTTTCTTCTGACTGCTATATACTACTATACACAGCTTGCAATGACCAAAACAGGAATTTGCACATAACAGGAAGAATTACTTCAGACCTGAAATATACCAGCAACTGGCAAAAGACTATTCAGTGCAGAGCAGTATTTTATTTTAGATGGGAAAAGCAGCTCCAGATCAGCACTCGGGCATGCAACCAGTCTGTGAATCACTTACTGATAAAGGCTTTTTGTCTATCTTAATCAGTGGGTATGTATTCATAAAGCTGCCTTTAAAGCTGATTGCTTAACTTAAAGGCTATAAAAATAATTCATCTCCACAAACTTGAACACACAACCACGTTTCTTAGAATCCATACAGTTCTTTGGCCTGGAGCCAGGGGAAAAGAACTGCCCTATATGATAAAACTGGAAGTGTATCTGGCTTCAGCAATCTACTTCTAAGAGTGACTGCTACTAGACCTTTCTAAGGAAAATACAGAAATCCCTAGTAAATGGTGAAGTATAACTCACCCATAGGTCCTCTAATAGCTGGTTCTCTAACAGCAAATCACTTAAGCATTAAAGCATGAGATTTAATATCCCTTCCAAATTTGTTTTTGGTAATAGCCCTCATATTCTAGATATTCATATATAACCAACATCTTTTTGGATTGTGATAAATTTGTAGCTCTGTGACACAGAAGTAGATAGTAAGTTACTGGGCTTTGAGACAAAGAAGGATAATTATTAAAAAAAACCCCAAGCTGAAACAAAACCAAAAAACCCACTGTAAAACTCATCCACGTTACAAATAAACAAGACAGACCAAACCACACCACTCTGAGGCCCCAAAGGCTGACTGCTGTAGGTTCCAGAAAGGTTGGCAAAGAGGCAATGATGTCATATGCATAAAGAGAGAACGATATGCATTTTTGAAGGATATAAAAAGAAAAAGCATTATTAGATTAAAATTGGCTACATACTGAATCTACACTTGCTGTTTAGGAGGATCCTGCAGTGCAAACATCACTGCTAAATGGTTATCAGAAAAAAATAGAAGTGAGGAAAAACAGGTTTGTTTCATTTTGTTTTCTTTTTAAATGACCAGAAACTGCTGTTTCAAGGTTTAGCCAAGAAAGAGATTTTTACTGCTAGCCTATAAATCCCTCAAAACAGAGTTATAATGGAAATGCTGAGGTAACTGGAGTGCCATGCATGGCACTGACACATTGCATTGTATAATGGAGGGAGAATGAAGGTTGTGAGATCTATAAAACCAAAGTAGAAGTGCGGTGTATGAAAGAGCAGAAGAGCAAGTAGAAATGTTGAATATTAAACTGCAGAGAATACTACTTCTAACAATAAAGTTTCCTATATGCCGAATATGCTCATGCTTGGCTGAAAGCAAAAGAGCACAGAGCTCCATTAAAAGTAAAAGAGAGATTCAAAAAGGATGTTTGAGTAACTACTTTGTTTCTGCCTTCTTTAAGGAGGTAAACAGAAATTATCTAACAAAAGGATAGTGTTTCCTGATGTTCTGATATCCTGGAAGGTGTCTTGGAATACATAAATAAATAATGTTAGAAAACGCAGAATAAATAGGAGTTCCAAACACAGACGACTTACAACCCTAGTTGTAACCAGAATCAGAATAGAAACTGGGACAACTGTTTCTATAGGTTCACTAATGGCAGCTTAAACTTTTAGTGCAAAGATAGCCCTGATGGCTTTCTTCCAGCAAAAGACCAAAATTACCAAGCAGTAACTGGAACACCAGCTTAGTACACACATATATTCTAACAAAGACTGAACCTTGCCTAAGCCCTATTTAACTTAGACTTAAACAACATTTAAGGCTTGTGCTCCTGTGCTGCTGGCAAGGACAACCTATAAAGAGGGATCCCAGAGACCTGAAGTAGCTGAAACACTTGAGTGGACCTCTGGCCACATAAAGCCCAAGGCAGATTGGACTGGATTATGCCATTAATGCAAACTGCAATATACCTGTGCTCAGCAGCTTGACACGTGTATTGATGACAATCTAGTTCCTGCTTAGCTCATTCCCAAACCTACATCAAACACTGAAAGAACAATCCAGTATCCTATCTGTGGGCATCTTAAAAAGCAAAATGAAGGAGTGACTGGAAAATGTTCTGGTATAGCTACCTGGCTAGCAGAGGTAATGACAGCAATGACAATGTGGTGACAAAGCCTGAAATCTGCTGGTAATGATAGTCATCAAGCCAACACCTCTATTCTGCCTATTGTGCTAACACACTGTACATTCACACCTTTGTTTTTATCATGCAGATGTACCTTCTGTTTGGGAACAGCCTGCATAAGTTTTTGCTGTTAATGAGGTAGAATTACTCAGAAACTGAGGTATATATTTGGTGAAATGTAAAACATATGCCATCAATAATGTGTGAATTAGCTGAGGGTACATGTCCTCTCAGGAACACTGTTATCACTGTAACTTTATTGATGTAGCCTGAAAAGTAAACTTTACTAACAGGGTCAGTTTTACAAGCTTACAGGTTATCATAGTGTAACTACTGTTGAGCAGGTAAGGGATTCTATATATTCCTTTTACGCTACAGTCACTGTCCACGACTGGGCTGTTACAAGTAAAACTCTTTCGAAAAGGAATAATTGCTTTCTCATCTACATTGTTATACCAATGCAACATTGAAACATAGATGAGATCTCAGGAAAAATCAGGCTAGGCTGGACGTCTCATTCAGAACAAGCAGTGGCACGATCAATGATGCCTGGTCTGAAATGTTCACAAGATGTTCCTGGTTTTCAAACTCTACTAGAATATACCTATCAAATTTTCTTTAGTGTGTTCCTCAAATTCTACTTGACTTCTGAAATTTAAGCCAACAAAGATAAATCTGCAGGGTCTCAATGTGCTTCAGTGAGTTAGTCCCACATGATTAAATAGATTTGCAAATTCCCATACCCTTGGACTGCAAGATTCCCATTTTGGGCCACAGAAGGGATTGAATGTCCAGACATATTATGTCCATGCTCAGGGAATTATAACTGACACACATGCTTTAATCAAAGACGACTTACAGAGCTGGGTTGTAGTTAGAGATTGTGGTGGTCAACAACATATTGCCCCAGCCATTGTGAGGTATCATGAATTTTTTGTCCTTATGGGACCTTTAGTGCCAAATGTAGTGGAGGATGTGCAAGGTGGTCTCTAAGCATGTAAGGTAGCATATTAGGCTTCATAAAACTATCAAATAAAAACTTTTTATAAAAAGTTTTATAAAACTATATTGTAAAACTGATTTATAAAACTATCAAATTGGTTTTGCATAAATCAGCCCAAAACTCTTCATTTGGATATCTTGAGCCTTCTTCTGATTGAACTATTCTGCACAGACCTTGTCATCACACAGGAAAAAAAAAAAGCATTTATTTTAATCCATTCAGGGTTTTGGGCAAACATCTTCAAGAATAGGCTTCTGATTCATGGGACACTAATCTTCCATGTATTGTTATCAGACTGTCAGGACAATAGACTTTACTCAATCTCATATGGAGGCATGCAAAGAAGAATGTGTGGAAGGATGCTCTTTCCTTTGCGAAATGCCTCCGAGATCTCACCCTTGCTGCATCCATCTGTTCTGTCTTTGGCACGAAGTATCCCAAAGCATATGCCAGAAGACAGGGTTGTGGCCCAACTTTTTCAAGGAATTATCAAGATCGATGAATAGGTAAAGTAAGCCTCAATCCATAGGTATTTTAGTAACACGAATGAGGTGTGTGCACATTCCCAATTCTGAGAAATATGTTGTAATTATCCTTAAAAAGTACAGCATGATGTTACCTACAATCAGATCCTAAATGTCTAAACTAAATGACAATATAGTGAATATATGTTATTTAAATACTTAAAAATGTTAAAGGTCCACCTGCTGGATTCTTAAATTTGTCTAAAAATTGTTGTGGTTTTTTTTTCTTTTTTTTTAAAAACAAACTTTCTCAGAGTAGAAGCGCACACCTCTGGTAGTAAAGCCTGTCCTGTTAGCTGAACAATGCAGGAACATTATGTTGCTCAGAGGTAAGATTCACAAGCATGCAAGAAAGGCTAAGAGCTTTGCCAACACAAATTATCAGACAGAACCTCACTGGAAAAAATGAGGCACAAAGATCTAAGTGAAGTGTAAAACTTACTGAGAGTTGAGCGACATGTTGACAAATGCCACTCCACTCTCTTGCTTTCTATCAGAATCCAACAGCCGAAGCAGAGATTCCTAAGTAGTGTTTTTACAGGCCAAGCTTAGTCTCTCCCTCATCTTATCAGTAGCCTTCAAAGGGACTGTGGGTGGATCTCCTCCAGGAAAAAAGAAAAACACAAACCAACAAAAAAACCCTCAGAAGTGCCACCTCTTCCATACAAATATATTGGTGCAACCACAGAGGCTTTGCTTGAGCTGAGAAAACACACCTGGCTCTTCTAAAGGAGAAATTAAAGAATTCACGCTTCAGCCCTCAAGCCTTGAGTGGCCTTAGAGAAGAGGAATAGCTAAGGAGAGAGTCTAGTCAGGATGCAGGGAAAATCAATGCTGGCTTCTTGAAATACCTTAAGCAGGAAATAACAGTTTAAGTTTGAGATATTTTGCTGCTCTTTCTCCACAAGTAAATATGCTGAAGGCTGCATGCAAAGGTGAGAACAGAAAGGTGGGAGAAGGCATTCTGGAGGACTGGAAGTGATCTAAGACAAGTGTTTGTGTTGTATGCTGAAATTCTTTGGGAAATCTCAGCTTTTAAAAGTTTCCTAGTTCTGATGCATGAAGGGTCTTTTTACACACCACTCAGAGTTGTCCAAAGTAACATTTTCAGGGATAAATGCACACCATTGTACTGTTATTTTCTGACTTTGGTGTGGAATACAATTACTTAAGACTCAGTGGGAGAGTATGAAAGGAGCAGGAGTGTAATTCCAGTTCAGGAAAAAACTCCAATAACTGACAACATGTAAGAAACACAAGATAGATGCATTGTATTGTAGGGGTGAGTCCCATTGGCTGGAAACCCTGACTCTCCCAGCAGGACTCAGTTACATAGCAACTCCTGAGGGCAGATTAACTCTTTCCCACTTAACGTATCTGGAGTGATTTAAGAGACCTTTTCCTTCTCCTGCTACAGAATAATTTCATAGGTTTGCAAAAATACTTTGGAAAAAATACATTGAATGCTATCAGAATAAAAGCAAAGCTATCTGACTCACCACAGGATACTGATGGTACAATGAACAGAGAATGCAGGGAGTTCAGGTGGGTCTAAATTATATTTTTTTATCATCAGGTGTTGTGACATATGTAAAACATAAAATGTATTTCTTATAAAGTAGCTCATCCTTTGTGGGGTTGCTGTCTGGACTGCATTTATGAAGTACCAATGGTTTCTTTCACCCAAATTTTGCCTGCTCATTGACTTCTGTCTAGGCAATTACTGAAGCATAAAAAAAGTGCTCAGCTGGTAGAGATAGTACTTAATCTATAAGAGAATTTTTCACCATCAGAGAATGTGTTGCTTTCATCCAAAATTGTACAATTTGATTATTGTAAACTCTTAGATAACTCCTGGAAATCTTATAAAATTAGCTGTTTTTTTTCTAATAGTCCTTTCTAATTACTGGCATCAAGTAATTACATGGGAATCTCTATTTATTTCATTACATTTCATTTTGGTTTTAGAACTGCATTACGCTTCTGTCTATACACATCAAGTATAAGCAGAAATCTTATACAAATGTAAGGACAAAGACTATATATAATTAGCATACTATAATGACTATATAATGTCACTCAATGTGACTATTCCTGTTTTCCTGGTTATCAGAAATAACAAAGTTTGAATCTAAAAATGCCAAAATCTAAGATGAAGATTCCTAAACCTCTCTATTTTTAAAATGTTATGATTCAGCTGCATTAGTTTTCCCCTTTGTAAGAGAGTGAGATGGTCCCTGGGGACCAGGAAGGGCATATGTCCTCAATCAGGGCGTCCCTCCTGTGGTCAAACTTCACTGCTGCGTACTATTAGGAAAAAGGAGCTGCTAGGCTTCCAGTGGACAAGAGATCAGGCTGATGTGATGTACACTTAACTTCTGTCCATCTTCTGGTCACAGTAAGTGAGATCTGTCTATTTCCTCTTTTCCTTCTTTTAACAGGCAAAAAAAGGGGACTCTTGGTAGTGCAGGCATTAACCAAAGGCTTGGAATGGCAGGCACTGGAGGCACTGCCTCATTTCAGATAAGCAGGTTAAGGCTATACCATTCCTTTCCTCAGTAAGACCCAAGGACACTCTCAGATGAAGGTTCAGTGGAGAAAAGCCTTGAACCAGGTCTTCTACTGCTCCTCTTCCCTCACCCAGCATTCTCACCCATGAACAGAGCAGGTTGTGTAATGCACAATTCCCACCAACATCTCTTCATGAAGCATAATTGCTGCTCAATAGCAGCTCCTGAGCCCCATTTAGACCAGTCAGAAGAAACCAGAAATTAATTTGCTCTCATAGAGCAGTCTTGTTAGAGTTTATTTTTTTCTTAGTTGCTTTAAAAAACAGGTAACCTTTGTGTGTTACTAAAAGGACTACCTACATGTTTAAGATGTGCCCTGCTTTTCTAAACATTTTGCACTCTAAAAGTTCATATGCATTTTCTTTCTATGGTTCCCATGGATCACTTGCAAATCCAGATGGGATAGAAAGATACCATTTAAAATTATATTTATTATTTTATTTGGCTTCTCGTGGGATATCTTGAAAGCTCATCCTCAATAACTTACCTGCTGACTTTTATAAAACTAGGAGTATCAAGATAGTGGATGGGAGATTAGTCCAAAAAGGAATACTTCAGAAATATTTTGTGATCTGAAAATTAATTAGCAAGAATCAATTTAATTTCTTATTATGGCCTTTTTAAAAAAGTTCATATTTTGCATTTGTCTAAAACTATCACTGATGCCACTGGAAATGTAGCCTCTAAAAGGGTAAAACTCGGAAGGACTAATTTCAATATGCTTATGCTCTGTTGAAAGTACCTTTTCATAAAAATGCCACAAACACCTATCCAATATTTGTGCTCTTCATTAAACTAATGCCTTCCTGCACCATAAACAAGATGGTAAAATATATAGGTCCCATGTCCCATGTCCTGCTACAAAGGTAGGCGATACCAAAATAAATTTGCAACCATATCATTATATCAATCTCCAGTATTACTGCATGAGTACTATAACCATAATTAACTAGCTGCAGGTCAAATTTCCAATAAATCTTTAGAAATTAAATGTATAATTTGTCAAAACCACATGCCTTCATAAATTGATTATTCAGAATTTAGAAGCTTTTTAATTAGGAAGAAATTTATGCAATACCATGTGTAATAATTACGATTCAGCTCTTCTGTGATATTTTTGTACATCAGCAAAAATTAAAACATTGGAAAACATTACCAGGTCATTGCAGTATTTCAATGTCAAAAGAAACACATGGTTTAAATGTAGAGGTTAAAGATATTTTCCCGTATCTTTTACATCTTATATAGCTTTATGATCTCAGAACTGGAATCATTAACCAAATACAAAATCAATGAGAGAAAGAACTAATCGGACTATTTTCATGCACAGTCACTAAAAATGATTTATGCCACTCTAACACTTTTTTCCCATGGTTCTGTAGTTTTACTAAACAGTGTATATTCTAAGTCAAACTTCCATTTTATGCTATAGTAAACAGTATTTTGCCTCCCTCATCCCTTCCAGATAAAATTCTGAAAGACTTTAACACTTTAAAGACGTCACCTTCATAACAAGCATCAGGATGAGGAGTACGACCCTGGTTGCCAAATAGATAAGTAGAGAAAAAGAAAGTTAAGAGATATTCGTTCATGGCACATAAGAAGCAAGAGCTCCCCTGCTCTCCCCTCCTGTGCTTTCACCACGGGCCTATTCAAACTCTGCACCCCCACAAGGGCTCTGGGTACTTCTATCAACATTTCATAGGAGAAGATTTTTTTTGACAGAGAACACAAAAGCTGCTTTGTGTGAAGTCTGGACACTTTTTTTCTACCTAATAAAAACATGAATAGAAGTAGGACCTCAGCAAGCATATGGCAGAAAGTCTGGACTAACTGAAAAAAAGGGGCCTAGAAGAGTTTGCTCTCTGTCATTCCCCACCGTGTTTACTGTTGAATGTATATGGTGTAAATAAGGATTATGCAGAGCGGGCCATAATGGAACATTGTTTATGTGCACATCCTGGCAAATCCATATACAGCACAGAGACTATTTCCAAGCAGAACATAAACACAAAAGGGGAGTGATGACAAACAAGTATTCCACGGCAAGAAAAATGTTATTCCATATACAAACCAAACAAACTAAAGTGGTTTCTCCCCTGCTAGGATCCAACTGGCAGCTCTCAGCTGCACACACTATGTAGCTGTTAAAGAAATGAGAGACATTCCAGGCTTACTAGTTGGCTTTCTTTTTCTTAAGCGACCTTATTATGCTCCCAATATTAAAAAGAAAAACACAGCTAATTTTACTCTCTTGCAAAAACACAACAAACAAAACAGCCCTTTCTTTCAGCCTGAATCAGAGCTGGGGAGATAGAGCTGATGCCAAGAAAACACCATAAGGAATTAAGCTACAGCTTTTCTATTTCAAGTTGCCACTGAAAGATACAGAGATGGTTCTTTCTTGCGAAGGTCTCTCCGACAAACCTATTACATGGCTTTCGCAAGTGACACCGGTGTGACAATAACTTAAGAGGTTTCATGCTCCTGGCAGAATTTTTTTCCTTGTAATCATTACTCATAAAAAGGAGGAGGGTTTAGAAAACCCAAGTCCCTGCAATTTCAAGATAGCAAACCAGGGGATGAACCTTTTTTTGTGTGCTTACTTCTTGAGAACAGCGTATCGTGCTTTGACAGCTGCTATGTAAATAAATGGGTGTAATTTTATTCCTTTAAAACTAACTTCAAACACGTACCCAACTAAAGGCGGGAGAAAAGATGACAAGTAGGAAAACAGACAGCAGAGTGACAAGAAGAACCACAGAAAGTCAACTGATAACGCAGAGCTTTTTAAAGAATTAATAGGCTTCTTTAGGATATTAGACACTAGAAGCTAGAGGCTTTAGTAAGAGATCATATGAGGTCCAGAACAAAAGTATTTTGTAATGTTCTTCACAGAAATGCAGAGCCAGCTTGTAATTTTAGACTGTTTTAAGATACTCAAAGTGTGCCTCACTTTCTCCAAAGCTCTAGATATGGACTCAACAAAGCATGAAATACAAGTTCACAACAGAGACCTGCACCTGCATGTGAGATTTCTGCTAGTCTGTCAAAAACTGGATCCAAATGTTGCATCCTCTGACTTTATGAAGTCTTGGGACTTGGGTGCATCACTCATTGGGAAGTGGTAAAGCCCACGCTGGGAATACTTGTTGCACCTTTACAAGATATAGTCAGTCTTTTAATGGAACTGCATTATTCTTTAATTTTCCTTTCTCTCATTTATCACTTCCATCATACAAGACCAAAAGAACCCTCACAAAGCCTCTTGCTATTCACTGGTTTAACATTAACACTTTTCAATTAACGTCACACTTTAGAATCCAAAGGAGGCTTATTTAATTTTTTTTTAATTACCCTTGAACTCACACCCACCTCATCCCAACATGACCTTACGCTGCTTGGGTTTCTGTTCAGCCATTTGCAGAGTTGTACAGAGCCTGCACTGTACTTCACAAAACAACACATCTCTCGTAATTACTCTTGGCTGCATGGACCACTTGCAGCACGGTGACAGTGAGGGTGCAAACAAATGCCAAGTACAAGCTCACATGCTCTTTCCTCATTACAGAAGGTATTTTTGGTGGCTGAATATCTTCTGTGTATTAGAGTTGTTGACTGGATGAAGGGAAGTTTTGTAATGTGTGCTACACTGGGCAACCATATGGCAAAGAGGAGGATCTGTGATGGCTGTTGCAAAGCCGAGTCACAGTGGATGCTCTGATGATTTTAAATGAAAGAGTTTTTATTAAGACTTCCTATCTTATCCCTTACTCTTACAGAAAGGTATTAAGGTAAGGGAAGAATCTTAAAAAATTTTGCCGAATGTATAAAATTCATAGTGAGATTTAAAACTCTTTTTATTCTCTTTACCTAAGTCTCAGCAGTCAAGCGAGCAACTCAGTTTTCATTTGAGGAGTCTTGAGCTTTAAGGACTCAGAAGAATGGCCTACAAACATGACCAGACGGGCATGTTGAAAGGCTAGGAAACTAAAGGATAAGGAAGAAATACTCTAAATTACTATCACTAAGCCTTTTAATTTGTATGTCAGTATTATGATTTGTTTTATATTTTTGACTGGTAACACTGAGTAATTCAGAAATACTAAAGTTAATTCAGGACCTAAGACAGAGGCAACAGAAAGGTACTGAAAACAGCCTGAAAAGACAAGCTTTGTATTCCATACTAACTGTTGTCCAAGCTGTGTAATCCTGTACATTGTTGTTTACTAGACAACTACATAAAAACTAGTATTCTTTATATACTCTTCCCATCCCCCCTTTAAATTAAAATTGAGTTGTTATTTTAACCCTACTCAAGTATGTAATATAGTGATGATTGTAAATCTTTATGATCACAAAATCCCTTTGATTTATCCTTCAGTTTACTAGCTTTAACAAACATAATCCTAAAAACAATACAGGGGAAGATCTTACAGGCCTTCAAATGGTGGAGAGGGAGCAGGGAATGACTATATAAGTAAAGCTACAGCTTCAGGGCTCATGACTTTCCTGTTGGGAGGCTTTCTGAATGCTGCTAGTAAGGTCCTGCCAGTGGGACCAGAAGAGTATCTTCATAAAAAAATGCCTTCAGTGTGGGAAGATACAATTTTCCAGAAAATTTTTAATAAAAAGCTTATAGATGTGGGATCTGAATCTAACAATAGATATAAGTATGTCTAAATACATAGGAAAACATGAATATTATGAAAGGTGGCATGTCCATCCTGCCTACCCCCCCAACCTCCAGATCTGTAGTCACAAACGTTGAGAGCATATTCAAAGCTTATGTGAAGATACCAGGCCTAGTTCTCCACTATTAGTGACCATAGGGCAACAGCCAGTTAAGCACAGGGAAAAAGAAATATTTTTTTTCTGCTCAGTATTCCTCACTGTCACAGCCAAAAGAAAATACACGGATATATGTGTCTGCATTTTAGCTAAGTATACCTGCCTTGTCTTTCAGCCTTGGCCTTAGCCAAGGTGTGGCCACCACCCTGCATCACAACTGACCCTCTGTCCATTTTGGGAATCTGCAGCAAAAAAAGAACATTTTAGCACAAACTCTCTCCCACATGAATTCCAGAGGGTCTGTGCACAGGCACAGCAATTCTTCTTGACTGTACCTTCAGTACAAATACAATGGGTCAGAGCTCTGTTCATCCCTGAGGCTCAGCTTGCATTCAAAGCACTTCCCACTATATGACAGCATTGGCTTGGGAATACTTGTGGACATCCTTGCTCAGCTGACCCATAGTCCATGCCTGGCATTGCTCGGGAGAGGAGGCCTGTGTGCCAGCTGTCAGTATGGACAAATCACAGGACATGACCTCAGTCCCTGCCCTGACCCTGCTTGTTTTTCTGATAGCCTTTGAAGCCCTGCAGCATCCACTCTAACCAGGAACACGTGTAGGAACTGAGCAAGTCGAAGAGCTTCCTCTCAGGGTGGTTCATCACACTGTAGTGGAGACAGAGCCTGTGTGACTAGGTGTGAGACTTCAAGCCCATGAGAAGTGGACTAAAAGCAGGAACTGTGGGCTGAAAGCAGGAACTGTGACAGGCACTATCTTTTCAAGCAGCATTGTTGGCAGAGGGCTGGAGTCCTTGCACAAATGCTCTTTGCTGTTGCTGGAGCTGCCCAGTTTGTGGAAGAACTGGCACCACTTGGCTAGCAACATTTATGCAACATTTTTATATCCTCATTGGACTCACACAGGAAATCTGATCAACTACCTTCATGCAAAAACTTTGGGAGTTTCCAGTTGCCTCACCCACTTGCCCATCCTTGGGTACTCACATATCTTATATAACATCCCCTTAGTAAAAACACAGAATTTCTGTGAGTTTTGTACTGCCTAATATTTAAGTATATATGCAATAAGTCAGTGCCTTCAGTGATATCCTCCTCCTCTTATGCTGAGATATGGAGCTGTATCTGAAAGAGGGGAAAGAGATCTTTTTGGTTTTCTCTCCTGCATATATCTCTCAAATGGGCTCAGCTTAGGTAGGAGTGACGCAATGCCTCTTTTGAAGACATTCTTAAACAGTCAAAAATTAGGAAAATATCCCTTCAACACACCAAGAGGAAAATTTATCATGTGGGATTTCTGGTCACTATTTGGAGTTTAACTGCAATGACAACATGTCTCTCAATGCCCCCACTGGGACATTAAACTGGTGTGAGCTTAATGGACACTTACACTTCACAAGTACAATGAAGTTTTTACTGGTTTCTAATTAGTTACAAGAAAAAGTGGCATCCTGGTTAGTAAAAATTGCTAGGTTTCGCCTAAGTGTAAAATTTGGTGCCAAGATAACCCAAATGCCCAAACTTATCACACCAATAACAAATTCCCTTCTGGGAGGGCCCTACCCTATTGTCTCTCATTAGTTTGGTCCCAGTTCTGTCTAAGTGTTAGCTAGTCATCACAGTCACCATTGACCTGTCTAGCTAAAAGAACTTTATCCAAAAAGGCAAGCTTTTTAATGTGTCTACTATATGCTCCTTACCCTCCCCTGAATGTCCACTGTCAAAAGGGGGACAGGACTACTTCCAGGATAAGGATGTTGGTTACCTAGCCAAGATGACAGAAGAGAAGGAATACACTCCTTAGCAGGTGCCATGGAAGCCAACTTCCCAGTAGCAGCAGAGAGACCCAAGGAGCCATGGCTAGCCAGTCCTCACACTTGCCCTTTATCCCCCAGGGAACAAGGCAGGTACAGCACGGCGCAACAGACTGGCGCAGAGCTGAGCACTATGGCCAAGAGAAAGAAATCCTTAAGTCCTTTCAATGATCTCACCCAAAAGTAGGAATCACTGGAAAGTCAAATTCAGCGCATACCTCATATTCAGAGAGGAAAAAGCTGGCATAACGAGACACAACCGTGTAGCTTTCAGTAAAGGAGACTTTTAACAGCAAAATCTCTAAACCTAAACCTTTCAGAGGCACAGCACTACTGCAGCTTTCTTATCTTCAACAGGGTTTTCCTATGTTCAGCACATTAAAATGAGACCACCTGTTAGTGAACAGGGCTGATGGCAAATACTTTATCACTAAATACAACCATTTAAAACAAGACAGCTCTGGAGGTTGACGATCTAGGCTTAAACACCCTCCTGAGCTAATCATGCTGCTGCTAGGGCAAAAACTATGAAAGAAGTATTAAACTTAAGAACAAAATTGACATATTTTGCAGAGGAGCAAGATGGAGTTATTGAGCAGAGCTTTTCTCAACTAAATTTTTTTAACTATTTCTGTGAACTCCATTCTGATCTCAAAATATATAATCTGTTGGGTCTACATGACATTTCCATTGCTGATAAACTATGTTAAAATATATCAGGTAGGGAATGGCCTGCTTGTTTAAAGTTCTAATTGTCAATTTTAATGGATGGCTAGTAACAAAATTTATGATCCTATGTTAGGGAAAAAGAGCACAGACAGAATTATATGAATTATATAGGCAAAATGTATTTTTAAAGCATTTTCCATAGCTATTTATGTTTTAAATTCATATGCTTTTAAAGTGCATGTCATAGGAGTGAAGGATTTAACAGTTTCGGGGTTTCTGTTGTTGTTTTTAAGAGTTAGGGATACTAGGATTGCTCAGTCTATAGAGAAGCCAGTGTAGCTTGAAAAGTGGATGGATAAACATCTTTACTGCCACAGCAAACAAAATCTGATTCTGATTTTTCTTATCCTTACTGTACATGTCATGTCAAGATACATAGATGTAAATCCACTGGAAATAATATTTACTCTAAATTATTGCTGGTCAAATAGAGCAGAATTTGGCCTGACATGAAGGCAGAAAAACAACTCTGCAATTGCATATATGAAAGAAAATAGTTACATAATATATTCTTTACTTAAGAGCCCTATGAAATATTTAAACACTGACATAAAATAGTTCCCCTATGAAAAATTTGCTGCTGAATTCCCAGGGCCACAAACATTCTGAGAGTAGGCTTTCAGATAGAATGATGAAGTATTAGTATGAATTTGGGCCAGCATTTTCAAACCAAGCATTTAATGCTGAGATAAATACCTCTTTATGGGCCAAGTGTTCATAGACACACTGATAACCACTAAGTCAGGCAGGACAGATGACACTCCAACAGTGGATTTTAGGGATGCAACTCCTGCTTGCATCAAAATAAGATAACTGTGCTGCTGATCCAGAATCACAACAACCAGAAAAGCTGCGTGTGTCTAGAAATACTCAGTCTCATAAATGTGGAAACAGAGTAGCAGTTCGGTTAGTTACTTGGGCTAGGCTGATCTGATCATTAGTACAATTTTTTTTCATGAGATCTAAACAAGAAAAAAAAGTGGTATCAACTCACAAAATACATGGGAGCCCTAGCAAGTAAGAAAAAAGGCAAAAATCACACTTGAGCCAAAGGAGAATAAGTACCATAAGAATTAATGCTTTTTGTTGTTTAAGTTTTTCTTTGTGGACAGCTTTATTTATACACGGGATAAAGAACACCGCAGAAAGTTTTAACACAACCGGTTTTTTAAGATGTTCTCTATCTACTACAAAAGTAATTTACGTTCCCATTATCAGTCTTAAATCTTCTGTGAGTGTTTGAAGGCCAAAATAAGTTTCTAATCTTGGCCACTGTCTACATGACCCATTCAAAAAGAAACCCTCAAAGCTCAGGCTCCTTAAATCAACTCCATTTGGTGCAAGGCTGGGTTTCCTGCTTGTTTGCTTTTGGCCTTCCTGCATATTGGTTCAGGACTTAGGGCCGAACTCAGCTGCAGAGATAATGCAAAATCAGAACAATTCTTTCCCTCTGGCTGCTAAGGAAATCCCTGCTTTAGATTAGAAAATAACTAATGATTGTGTGTCCCTGTATGCTTTGGAGTAGGGCCCCTTATTTTATCTACATGGCAGCTACCTGTCAACGTGTGGTGCTTGGAGTAGCGCACTGGGAGTTCATACACACCAAGACTATCTAAACAGACCATTAAGTGCTAGTAAAGTAACACATGTGAACGACAGGTCAATAAATTTTAGACAACTTATGTTCACTGCAAAGACCTGGCTGTTTTAGAACAAGCTGTGTTTACATAAAATCAATTTTTACAAGCATCTAAATAATTAGGGAATATACTGCAATAATAATTATATTCTAAGTTCAATAAAATAGCTCCAAAGGAATTAAACGAATCCCTTGTTTGTTTACACAATTCCTCCCCCCTCTCCTCTCCCAAGTCTGGCTTTTTATGTAACTCCTCCTCTTTACAGAAGATGTTCAAATTCCAATTTGTGTCCAAACAAGAAAGAACTGTAACTTTTTATACTAATGTGCCCTGATGCTCATCCCACTGCATATGTATGTGCAAAATGACTGAGGTCAGTAATTCACAATTATAACCTATGTTGTTATTTTATCCCTTCTGACAATATTTGCCAACATTTTTTTTTAATCAGTTGATTACCCAGAGCAATTTCTGCATAAACAGAAAATTAGAATTATCTGAATTCAATTTTGGATCAAAAATTCAAAAGCTTTGGATTAAATGATGGTTGAGGTCTCAACTTTCTGTTCTTTACACAATATCAATTAACTTAAAAGCTTCATATGCACACTCAAACATACACACATGCTGCATACACTCACACCCAATTGTAAGTAGATGGCAATTAAAAGAACTCAAATTTCACAATAAAGACTAAACTAAATGTTATCCATAGCTACAATGGCAAAGACACTGGCAAACTGATTTACAGGGATGAGTTTCCACTTCATTTTTGTTGCTTTTCAGCTACAGGCAAAAGACTTTAGCATGTTGTGAGTGCTATAAATTCACATTTGCCACAAGAACCCATGATGCCATCTGTTCCCTAGAGCGTTTACATAAAGTATGCCAATGCAAACCATCTGCAAACTGTTCTTGCATGCGAATTCTTGTGATAATGCAATGTGGTACATTTGCAATTTCAAGCAAAGACCACTTGAGCTTCTTTGTAATTGGCATGCTTAACTCAGATGTTCTATTGAAACCTCTTTAGAGGAGGATTGTGGATTATTTTGTCGGTGGTTTTGCTGAAGTCCTTGATGTTAACTCTTCACTGTTGTTTTCAGGTTTCATTAGTGCACGATAATGGTGTACCTTAAGGTAAGGGCGAAAGGAGGGAACACAGAGAAGCAGAACATCCTTCATCCCCTTGAGCTAAAGACTTTGAAACAGACCCTCGGGCTTTTGGAAACAAGAGGCCAAGGCCCTGGCTACTTATATTAAGCATTGGATTGTATGAACTGTGGCACAAAACTGTAGGGTTGCAAAGCACTGTAATTCCTTCTATCCATTGTAGAATTATATCTCAGTTTCTCCTTTCCTTTTCATAACTACCATTTTTTCCTTCTTGCTATTTTAAAAAAGTTGATGGGCAACAAAATGCTTACAAATGATGTGCTGATATGCGCTGATATTCTGAGCAGCAATGGAAAATTGCTGAAATAGTAAAGGTGGAAAAGGTACACACATACACACATGCCCCTCCCCCTCAACATCAGAAATCCCTGCAGATCCTCCAGCAGTTGGGGCCTGGTTAACTCTTTACTAAACAGATAAATTATTGAGCTTGTAGACCATTTTCTAGATTTCTCCAGTCGGAAACTAAATTTTCAGTAACCACCTCTCTCTCCATAGAGTGAATTTAAATGCAGACTTCCCTATCTTGGTTCAAACCAGCTACTACGAGTAATCTGTGTGCATGTGTGTTCTGCTTCCTTTTCTGATTTGGTATAAAAAGGAGTGGCCATTGTCACCACCTTATTTCTTTACATGGCACAATTTCATGCTTCTGCTGCTACCAAATATAATATAACTTTGCTCTTCCCTACTACTCAAACATGCTTTTAGTAAAAACCACTCAGGAAAACAAAGATCTGGCAGAGTGCTTGGATGACACGCCTCCATTAGCCAGCCTGACACATGCCACACACCCGGGCTGCCTGCACTTTCCAGCTATGAGCCCAGCTGACTCCAGTGCATTAGCTGATGGTTGACGAGTGTATTATAGACTGATTGTAGAAACAATTAGCAATACTTAAAAGATTCAATCAGCTTGTAATTTAGTTCAGTGTGCACTTGTGCTCTATGAAAATGACTGTCGGTCTGAATCTTCTCCACTCTATGAATGTTACTACTGGGAAATTTCTGCTGCCAACTATCCCCATACACCAGCCTCCTAACTAAATCCTACTAAAACTAGTTCTGAGATTTTAATTTCTGAGATTTTAATTTCTATCACTCACTCACTCTAGACAATGTTAAACAAGGGTGACATGTGTGATATATTTAACTATGACTGAAAGTTTTCATTTTTTTACATGCAGAGGCCTTATTTTCCATTATCTCCTTTTTAGTAGAGAAAGAAGCAAGCAAGCACTAACATATATGGTGCACTTCACATCCCTCCCAACATTTCTACAGCCAGTGAATGCCAATTTTTAGTGTTAACTCTGCCTTTCTTCAGCAAATCTGCTTCTTAGCTTCTTCCTGAGCCTCTGGGACTGGTAGTCACCCCAGGCTGTTTTCCGGAGTAGGTTGTGTTATGCCTTGTTGGGAGTTTTCAGCATACTCAAAATTTATGCAGAAGAAAAAAAAGAGATGATCAAAGTAGCAGGAATACCTGAGCTTCTCTGCCTGTGATAGCTCACTTTCACTGAGCAAGCCCCAACAGCATCTGTCACTAACGCAATGGATTGTTTTGCTCAGACATCTGTGGGTCACATTATTTCACAATAAGGCTGCAGCAAAAGGGGAAAGTAAAACTGAGGCAGGTTATTAATCACTTACTGTTTCCTGTATGACATAGAGGAAATAATCAAGCAGTAGAGCGGGTTATAAAGGGAGATTCCTGAGAAACAAAAATACGCACTTCATTTAAGGCATTGCAGGAGGCCATGTGATAGAGGTGGATTCAGTTTGTGGAAATTTGGCTTTATTTTATTTATGATATTAAGTAACTGACAACAGCTGCCGCATCTAAATGAGGGTATGATGGCATTTACCCAGCAACTGAGAAAAGCAGTGCTTTGGATTTACAAGTCTTCTCCATTCATATCCAAAAAGCACATGGTTTGATCCAAAGTGGGTGGAACAAGCCCAAAACTACTCTCAATATTACACAGCCAAGAACAGAGATCTGGAGGGAATTTGCCCCATATAAATTAATGCCAGCCTTAACAAGAGTAACTTTGCCTCATTGATATATGCAGCTGTGTCCTCACACAGGGACTTTTCTGACTGCATATGATTTTACACATTTGTCAGCTTTAAATCAGGGATCCAAATATAGACTGCAGTGCACCAGAACACTATCAATTTATCCCTTTCCCTTGGGCCTATAAAGCACTAAATGGGCAGAGACTCATCAGTGAGGGATCAAGTCGTGATCCTGCCCGTACCCCATAATCCTGTCAACCTCAGCAGAGCAAAATGGGAGTCAAAGAAAACAAAGCCGCACTCAATTTTTTTAATATCTTCCCCACCCCTCTGCCCCAAATTATCAGTTTGCAGCAACTGAATTTTTCTCCATTTTTTCCCTGCCATGCAAATGTGTGGACAGTTTCTTGCCAGCTAGTAGTGTGGAAAGTCACAGGGTACACAGCATCAGCAACAATGAATATCGAACTGAATGAGATCATATTCTGAATTGTCATTACTGTGATGAATAGGGGAGATAAAACTCCCTTTGAAGAATTTTCAAATCTGCACTGAAGTAATCACCCAAAACACAACAGAGGTGGCTCACACAGAAGGAGGGATATGGGGGAAATGTTTTGCTGGTTTGGGTGGTTTTTTTAGTTATGCTAAGGCTGAGGACTGCTACCTTTGGGAATTTATATGAGCCATTTCTAATACTGAACTATTCTTCTGTTAGGTTTGCAGGACAACGAAGGCTTGTCCCTGTTTCTGCTCCACCCCTTAATTTCTGAATGCAAAAGTCAGTATTTAAAACAAGGGACAGAACTGGCCATGCTGGCAGATGAAGATGCTGTTATAGCAGCTTTGCAGTTCAATACCAAGTGAGTTAAATAAAAATAAAATTAAAAAATAGCCAATTTAAGCCGTATCAACCTACAGATAATGGTGGTTTTCACAATTAAAAAAAGGTCTCACCATTCAATAATATTATTGTTATTAGTACTGATAGACTATACTTCTAGTAAATGATAAAACCTCTAAATAGAAACTGCAACACACAAAAAGCAACCCCCAGATTTTTTTTTTTTTTTGTATTACTGAGCTCTATATTTCAGTCTTTAGAAATAGCTCAGTCATTACAGACTGTGACCCCCATGAGGGCACTAATTGAGGAATGGATAGAGTTTCCCAGAGACTAACAGCCCAGGGTATTGAGGCTGCACTGCCCTGCTACAGCTCTGCTGCCAGGAATACATATATGACAAGACCTTTGGTCCGTAACTGTGATGGATACCAAGTTGCTACAGCAAATATTGCCCTGGATGACTGCCAAGGATTAATCTTTTGACAATTAGGAACTTGTTTCATTTTGCAGCATAAGTGAGGGTATGCCTTCGCTAACCTAATCTCAGTTTGAGAGATGTCAAGCATATTCTTCAGTATGAAATTAAAAGACAGGCTGTTTTATCTTCAAAAGAAGTGACTGGAACATAAAAAATCACACTTAAATCTATCACTGGATACAGGATTAGACAAAGACTGACTGTGTTTCACTGATTTGTACAGCTTTCAATACCCCCTTAAAAATCACAGTTCTAAAAAAATCAAATGACACAGAATCTGTTGGAAATCGTATTACTTTGTAGTGATCAAATTCTGTCCTCAGATGTATGTGCATGGGGCTTCGATTTGGCAGCAAGCCTGCGTTAGCAGAAAACCTTCATCTGAGAGCAGAATCTGACCCACAGATGCAGGAAAACATCTATGTTTGATGTAGCAGATTTCTATCCTTTCACAAAAGTAGCATCTGGCCCTGAAAGTATTTTAACACACTGAGAGTGATGCATTTGACATATTGTAGTCTTGCTGAGTTCCTTCCTTTATTTGGAGATGATGAACTTGATAGCAGTCCGCATTACCAAGCGATTAATCAGTCACTTTTGTAAAGGTTATCTGTTAAAAATACATCTGATTAATTTGGTCCAACAACAGAAGAGGAGCTATAGATCCCTTACGCCTGACCCAGAGGCCATCTCTGTATAACAATGGACAGGTTTCATTTATAACATGGTGAACACACCTGGAAATCTGCTTGTAATTAGAAAGTGATAATGAATCCATCTATCAAAAGGAAGCTGGTTTGTCAGCAGTTCTGGATGTAAACCCTGATATTTACTGTAAATCCCTCTGGCTTTCCCTGGGGGGTGTATTTGTAAATATGAGTCTTCAGCACCTCAAACAAGGGCCTTTCCAGGCTCCTGTTTTAGGGAAGAGATTTTTCTTTTTGGTCATTTCATGTTCTTGCTCTAACAGTGAATAGAAGTGGCAAGTGATGAATTACAGACATGAATCTTTTTCTTCAAACATTATTGTGTCTGTTTCAGCAGTGGAGAAAGATGCTTAGAGCCTCTGATGATCTGAAAGACAAATGAGACCTATACAAACAGAAAATGCTTAAGTGAAGCAGAAGTACGACAGCCTGCAGGTAAAAGAGGATAATTCATGAGAGTTGTGTACCTAGCGTAAGTTCCTGACAGAGGGTACAGGTCATTCAATACCTATAAAGATTATTGGGGTGATACTAAGGCTGTTTCACAAATAATCTGATTAATATGAGCTTCTGAAGAAAGCTCAGACTCAAAAAGGACTTTGAGATTATGAGCTTTGGAAACTAGAAAAATAGAATTACCATCAAAGGAAATGATCAGGAAGCATGAAAGGGAATGAAAGGCGATTGGAAGAGCCCTGACAACAGCTGCTAGTCTTTTTCCTTTTTATCAGCATTCAGGTGGAAATATCTGCAGATACCAGAACTCCAGTTCCAAACAGCAACCATTACAGGAATAGAGACATTACTCAAGGTACCTGAACACCTCCATCACCCTGGGCAACTGGCACTGATGATCAAATGTAAGTAATGTCCCTGAAGGAAAGCCACAGCAAAAGAATTCAATACATTTCTGAATATTGATTCCTTCCAGAAACCAGAGCAATCCAGATAGGACTAAAAGAAAACTGAACATCAGTCTTTAGTGTAAAATCAGTTACAATCCAATTAAGCATCTACCAGAAAGCCAACATAAACACTCAACATGCAGCAACAAAAGAGAAAACAAAACCATATAGTTTTGTTTAAAATCTAACAGCAGAAGATGAAGAGACCTGGCCTGTTTCTCAGTCACAGACAGATGATTAAAACATAAAACACACATGTCAGAATAAAACTGTTAAATAAATCATTTGACAAGGAGGAATTTTAAAGTTTATTTCCACTGTTTTCTTGACAACTAGCTAATTACCTGCTTATATCTTCTTAAGATGAGGAGGAAGTTGAAAAGAGGCCATTAATAAATCAGATGTTCCCCAGCAGCCCAACCCTTTAAACACAGTGGACAGCAGTTTTTACTACAGGAGAGCATAGCCAAGCTCATAACAACATTACTCACAAAGTCCAAACAGCCCTTCAGCCGCCAGTCTTCTCAAGTGTTTGTGGGGAAAAAGCCCATTAAGAAAACTCTAGAATATACACACATGGAAGAAAATTAAGAAATGAAGCACAATGGAGCATGAAGGCTAATGTCAGGCAACCACAGCAAGGATACTGTGGCAGAGACACGTGCTTCGGAGCAGCAGGACCATGCGGAACAGTTCGTGATTGTAGAGAGAAAGAAAATGTTCCCCATGGCCCCATGGATACCATTGACCATTCCCAGGGGCATCATCATGGCTTTGCCATGAGCACCGAACACCTGCAGGTACAGCCAGGCTGGGGTGGTTGTAGTTATAGCTGTGGGAGATCTTCCCAGGTACCCCCCCATAGCTGGGCGTGGCAATATGGAGAAAGGCCAGATAACAAGGAGAGAAAATGACCAAGAACAGTCTTCAAACAATAAAATGTGAAGATTCACGTAGGTAAAGAATTTGAGAAGAAAGAAAACAAACAGCCAGAATAATCATCTGATCAAAAGATCTGAAATAAAAATTCGGCTTTCAAACATAATATCTAATTCAAATTAGATTAACATGAAGAAAACAGAAAGACAAGCACAATCATACCACTCCCTGCAATGTATTGGGAACAAGCATCAAATGTCATTAACAGCAAGAATGTAGACTGTCACTCAGTCAAACATAGGTAAATTAACCAAATCAGAAAATTTGATTAATTTTCCTGTAGTTGATAAATGCTAAGGAGAGCATTTGCAGAAAAGAGTGACCAGAGAAAAGAAAGTGGCAGAAGAAACAGAAAGAAGAACAGCTATCTCCAGACAAGGTAGAAGACAATCACCACCATGTGCTTCTCAGCATTGCAGAGGAATTGTCCGTGAGAGCTGAGGCTGGAAGGACAGACAAGCACCGTAGCAGCCATCTCATGATAGAACTCACATACCCAAAGCCCTTGGCATAACTATGAACAAGGTTTCAATAGGGGGTTTATTTCTGGGAGACAACCATTCAGAGCAGAAGCTCTCACACAGTTGCAACCCCAAAAGGATGAGGAAGAACTAGAGCATTACAAGACACCACTTGTCCTCCGTAATTCCAACTGTTACTGTAGAAATAGAAGGAATTTTTCTGGCACTTGCCAAATGCAGCCAAGAGCTGCTGCAAAGGCAGCTGTGTGGGTATAGTGACCTAAGATGGACAGACCCAACCACCAGTGCCAGTGGAGCTGTCACTGGGAGGCAAAGGCCCTGGAAAAAGAAAACAAGGCTACTGAAGGCAGTGCCATAGGAAAGAACAAGCAACAGAAAGGCTTGAATGGGTAGAGGACCACAGAGTGGAGAACCATAGGGAAGAAGGGAGAGGGCAGTGGAAAGCATGATAGAAGAGATGGAAGAGAAGAATGACACATCAGTATGTGTCACTGAGAAAGGTCCAGAATTCAATGACTGCCACAGCAAATTCAATGAGTAACACCAGCCCCCTCCCAGCACATTCTCAGCACACCAACTAGCTACCTGCAGAAGGTAGCCTTCACCTTCGCATTTTGATGCCAAGAAGCTGAGTGCAACACAGTTGTTTGGCAAGCACTGAGCCTTCAAATTCCACATGGTTGAATGTGTTTCCCCTAATAAAATACAGTAAATACATTAATATAGTTCTGTTTTTAAACATGATTTTTAGAAACTGTGTCATCCAAGAGGTACATTGCAGGGTGGAAGGATGGAGAGGCAGAGAGTGGGAACAGAGGCCCTCTGAGTGTTGCTCACTGAGAAGAAGCTATTGGGAAAGCAGCACTAGGAGAGCAGCAGATACGGAGCAGACACCAAAATCATGAGTGATGATATTAGTGAGGATACTGGTTATGCAGGAATGTGCAACAGGGCCCCATGGTTCTATTAGATACAAAGAGGTCCTGGAACACAGCTGGATCAAGCCTGAGTTAAGTGCCAGGTGAAGGCAACTCCCAACACTAAAATTCCTGCAAAGCTGGGCATGGTCAGTGAGTTAATGTTTGTGAAGTGCCACAGAAGCTCTACATTTTTCAGACACCTAATGATATTGAGGCACAAAAAGAAAGCTAAACAAAGAGCTTCATTCACTCCAGCTCCATTAAAAACACAGCGAACAAAATCAGTTCCAGACGTGTGGGAAAGAACCAACAATTGCTAACAAAAACAGTAATACCAGCATTAGTTTTCCAAGAGAAAGAAAAAAAAAAAGAGATGGAATAAAAAATAACAACATGAATCACAGAAGAAGATGTTTCCAACAATCTGAGTACCATTTAAAACTTATATAAAAGAAATCAAGACTAGCTTACTGAATTCAAAATGTACGTCTGAAAGATTAACACAGTTTCAAAGATATTCTTGTATAAATGGTCAGTAATAACAGCCTATATAATGAGTACACGATAATTAAAAAATATGGATAGTAATAATTTAATGAGGACATCATGTTTTCCCCTAGGGAAGGACATTAGCCCTGCTGCTCTCTTCATACCCGGAGTCTTGTGCTGGTGGCGCACTCCTCACATGCCTCGCCCCATAGTATTTTGTGAGAAGCATTGGGCAATGCAGTAAATATCCTTACACTTTTATGTTGACTTGCAAATACCAAAAAAGTAGTTGACTGACATCTGATCTAATAAAAAGAGGTTTGTACCTAGCTATCCTACTTATTTCATCCTTGTCTGGCAAAGCTAGCTGAGAATCTCTTCTCTACTCTTAAGTGGTCTTACTACCCTGTCAAACTGCTCACTCCCCACTTTCCCCCACACTTGGGAAAACAGTCTTGCTCATAGCCAGAAAAAGCAGTAATAATCCATCATCATATACACAGAGCAGCTCCTCAACTCCCTGTTTTCTTTTATTTTACCTTCTCAGCAACCACTCACTTTCCCTTCTCAGAGAAGGAAATTCATTCCCCTTGCTGAAATGGCACCCTAAACTTCAAACATAACTGCCTATTCTGCCAACGTTTTTTCTGGCATCTCCTAAAGCGATCAGGTCTTTTGAGGGCACAGCACTTCCCAAGTCAGCCTCTTGCACAGATTTGATGGATCTAGTATGCCCAATATTTGTTCCTGTCAAATCTATCATACAAATACTGCTCTGACTGTGTTTTTATGAGTAGCACAGGAACAGATTTGGAAACAAACAAATCTTATCCTCAGGACCAGAGACAAGGATATTAAGGAAAGAACATTTTGGTGGATGTGAGGGTATGTTTTCCTACTTACAGCCCAGTAGGGAGGAAGGTGAATTGCTACTTACTTTCACAGACTGCAGTAAGATTTCCAATTCACCCTGCCAGGCTCAGACAGTATTATCACCTGCATCAATTAAGCTACCTTAGCAAGGGGTTTTTCAAAAAAATTACAGTAATGGCTGTATCAAAACATGAAAACATAAATGTGCCCTCATTTAGGAGGAGGAAACAAATGATTAGAGTATGAACACATTCTTTAGGGTAATTTGCAAAACAAGAGGACGTACTGTAGGCACTTTTGTTGGTTGGTGAAAAATAGTTAGTCACAAGAGAAAAAAAAAAGAAAAGCCACACTGGATTTCCTCTCTCCTGGCCATTGTCCTATTTCCATTTTCTTATTTGACATTTAACTGATAAATTTTGCTATTTTATTTTTTTTATGAAAATCTGGACACTATTTCTACGTATCTCAAGGGTTTGTATAAGATTTCTTATAGCAGCTGCGACTTCAATCTGGGTTCTCCCAAATCATTTCAAACCAGCTCTACACAGACTGTCTACAAAGCCTCTCAAATAAGCACAAGTGCAACAAGGATTTTCCTGTAAGAGCCGTCCTTTCTCTAGGTATCGCTCTCTGCTGTGGTGCAGTTTTGCCCATGATCCTCCCAGCTTAAAGGCAGAGTCAGGACAATATAACCTGCATAAATACACTTGGTCAGCCTGTTTTTTCCTGCTGATAGAGAAAGAATAAGTGACATACTTTTGTAATGGGTTTTTTCACTTGTTTCTACTTTTCCAGAGGTCCCAGACCAAACAGCCCTTGAGACTTCTAGCCCTGGCCTTCATTTTGCATTACTGGGGACCCTAAGACAGCAATGCTGTCCTCTCCAACTGCAAAGCAAAGGGAGCAAAATCTGACTACGAATTTCTAGTTGAGGATACTGTTTGAGAGGGTCTATGTCCCCAGAAAGCAAAGACATAGGCACTGTGTTACAGACCATTTCCAGGGAATAGTACAGAAAGTGGTTTCAGAGGCAGGTAGGATACTGCAGGAAAGCACTTCCATCCCATATAAAAGAGCTCCCATGCACTAGTTGAGCCTCTTCAGAATGAATAAACACTGAGAAGCAGCAGCTTCACTAGAAGGTGAGGTCTGATCACCAAAGTCTTCACTGAAAGAAATTCCTGACAAGGGCTCAGGGGAAAGGGTGGATATAATGTAAATGGACAGACGGACCATGGTGATTATCCACTCATTTCTTTTGATATCAGAGTAAACACCATGCTAGGAGAAATAGCTCTTCCGTACAAAGTCTCATGGAGTTCACATGGCACAGAATCATAGACTCATAGAATGGTTTGAGTTGGAAGGGACCTTAAAGATCATCTAGGTCCAAGCCCCCTGTCACCGGCAGGGAACCTTCCACTAGACCAGGTGACGCAGAGCCCCATCAAGCCTGGTCTTGAAGGAGAATTGTAAAACTGAAGGCAATTGTAAAAGTGTTTCAAATAATTCCCCAGTGGTTGTCATGCTGAAAATAGTTTTTAGTTCAAAGAGAATTAAGAGAAATCTTTAGGATCATAACTTTTTTACAAAGGATTTGCATGCTTCTTGATTTTCCCCTTTCAATTGTCCAAGTGAAGAACTGGATGGATAGGAGAAGTTTTTATGGCAGATGCTAGTTTCCTGCAGCATGTGAATACAGGTTTCGACCTCTGGAAGGAGGACCACAATGACATCCACTATAGGTGGCTCCTGTGTTGCTCAGTCAACCTGACAGAGCTTAGCACTCGAAATTAAATTCTGCAGAAATTCAAAGGTTCCTTGTTTGCATCATTCACAGATCTCAGAGGCAATGACTGTCAGGATACAATAGGGAAAAGGTGATATTTGAAGAATATAAATGAAAGCACACAGCTTCCAGCAATGAGTTTAAAGCATAATCCACTTTCAACAGTGAGGTGGGACTACTGTTGGGAAGCATCTAGTTCTGTCCAGGTCTCTTCTCTCAAGACCAGCACCACTGACAATAGTCTTTGGAAATGACAGTGTTTAAGCCAGCAGAGTGTGTCTATTTGCAGGTCTTTGTCACTGACACAGGGAAACTAGCAGTTTTTTTTCTTAATAAAATGCCTGAGCCTCACCAGAGCCTTTATGGGAAGACTTGTTTTGTGATAAGGTTATTTCAGGAGTCAAGTGGCTATTTGGTGCCTTTGGGCACCGAAAGACATTAAGAAATTATTCCCATTTTGGTACCATCAATTGAGAGTCCCAGAAAACCGCATTTCCTGAAACAGAAGAGACAAAAGCTCTTTTTGCCCTTTTGGGGCAGTTATCGCATAGCAGGATGGGTGAGACTTAAAGACAGAGTATTTTGTGTCACCATTTCACAAGGGCACTTTGCCAGTCTGCCCTGTCGTTTATTACTTCAAAGTTATTGGCATTCAAACCAGAAGTGAAGACTGTAAATGAATCTATGGATTGTACAGTTCTTGAAGATTTCAAAGGAGTTTAGCCTGAGCTAAAAGCTGGCAAGTTGGAAACTATTTAGACATCTTACTGTGATGGTCAGTAAGAGAAAACCAAAGTTTCAGCCTACCTCCTGCCTTAAGTAAACAAGATACATGTGTAGCCTTGTCAGAATCAACTAGTCAAGAAACAGTTTCAAGCACATTTAAAACTGAATCTAGACTGACCCTGACTTGAAAGAGAAGCATAATGTTAGTAAGCATATATAAAATTCAGTTCTCATTTACAGAAAGGAAAAAGAAAGACCAATTCTGATAAAGCTTGCATGTCATCTAAGTACTTGAGCCTTCTAGATGTAGAAAAGGGTTTGCTAAGAAAGGAAAACATGCTGGGGATTTGATCTGTATTCCAAAAGGTCTTTGCAGTCATATAAAATGACCCAGACTTATTACAGCTTCAAAAGACACGCATAGTTAATACTGATTTTATCAAATATCATAATACTACACAGGCTAGCATTGCTTTTGAAAGTATTTGCATAATGAATAACATGTCAAGCTGTGTAAACCTTTACATTTTTGGCTTCTCATCTAGATAGCTTTTGAACAAGGTCAGAAGCAAAGCTATATGTTTATTTTGCCTTTTTTTAAAACTTTTAAGCAGAAATAAGATTCACTATTTTTAAGCATTTATGGTCCCTCTTTCATTTTGAGCAAGGAGAAATGATTCTGACATATTACATATGACATATGGGAATTTTTTTTTGGAAGAATCTTTTGCTGATTAGCCATGCAGCGAAATGAAATGCTTAATAGAAAACACTTGGCACAAGCTCCCTGATCAAAATTTCACCTTGAAAATGGCTCATAAGTCATTTGTCACTGTAGAGTTTACCCACATTGCACAGAACTGGCATCCCATACTAACACACTGCAACTGTTAGTAGACAGCCTGGGGTGATAAGGAAATTACAGGTATTGCCTTTCTGCTTATCCACAGATAATTAGCAGCTCCCATAGGTTGCAATGATCTAGGAAATACCATGTCAAAGGCAATCCTTGTGCAAGTACTGACTCTGACAGCGCTTTACTATCTTTGGCCAAGGTTAAATTTGGGTCACTGTACATGTGAACGTATGGAATCACGCATATGATGCCAAACAAGTTTCATCCAGTGTTTGACCTTTACAGAGAATGTTTTTCTTGCAGTATCTAGAAATTATTTGTAAAAACTGGCATCTGAAGTGTGAATACAGTTGAGAAGTTATAAACAGAACTACGTATTTTCATTTGCTCTGCTGCTATAAAGATGTCTGGGCCCTGATATTTTAGACAGAACAAGCTTCAGCTGAGAAATGGCATCAACATTAGTCCACACAGTGCCCCTTCTGATTGCAGGCAAAATGAAGATTCCTCAGACAGGCGACTCAATGCCCTTGTAAAGGGTAAAAGTCAAATTCTGCCCTTTTGAAGAAAAATGTTGGTAGCTGTCTGCCTGCTTTGAAAATTGCCATACACTCTCTGCAGATATGGCTGAGAACAAATACGGTTAGTGTTTTATCCCTACACGTCTTCGCTTATTATTTTTATGTCAGCGTTACTGTGCATTTGAGAAACTGTTTATTTCCCCTGCTTTTTAGGTAATTATACAAGTACCTGGAACATATGAAACATTTGTGTAGAAATGCCACAGTCTGATTTTTTTATCCAGTATTTGTGGCATATGCAGTAGAAATCAATCCATCACAGTGTCCCCTAATTCCCATATTCTCATCCTGTATGCAGTAAATGCAATCCTCACAATAGACACTACACTGCAAGTGCAGTGGTACCTGGCATGTTGCATCTTTTTCATTCTGCAGGATTTCACACCTCCTTCCTTTCTGCCTCTGCTCTCTGTAGCTCATGTCTAGATGTCCACCTTACATCTGTATAACGTAGCTCCAGCTTCCTCGAAAAACTCAGTGTTATTTATTTAGTCAAGGGAACAGAGACTCTTCTTACCCCACAGTGACAAAGCCAAATGCTCTGCAGCACTTTCTGCTTACAGAAAAACACACCAAAAGTGGGATTTACTGCATAGCCTGAACAGTACAACACATCACAACACAGAAGGATCCTTGAATCACTTTTTGTAGTAAAAACAAGGACCATATTTCTATTTGCATGAGTGGCCTGGTTCCATAACCAATATTATTGAGCATACTTTCTATTTTTTAAAGTGAGATTTTTTTACCTAAAAACTGAGAACCTCTGGTGTTACCATATCTGTCAAAATGCTTTTTACTTTTCCATGCACCCCTGCATTTGCGTGTTTGGATGGCATTTTATGGTGCTTTCTTCTACCTACAGCCCTGGGAACACTGCAATACACAGGGGAGTTCTCGGCAAGGCATGCTAACACCAGGTCCATGAGTGATTCACTAAGGCCTGAGTGGTTTTTTTCTCTCTCCTGGAATAGCCTGTGGTACAGAAGGGAAAAATCAAAATCGTCACAATACTAACATTAACCTTTAGGTAATGAGTACCATAATTCAGGCCATTCAGTTCAGGTCAGAAAAATCACATGAAGACACGAAGACAAGGATACTAATGAGCCTAGAGCATAGCCTGGATTTATCTACATGTCATTGGGAAACACACATATGCTATGGTGGACTAGTCACACCTTCATGAATAGCACTTGTGCTACGCAAATGGTTAGGAGCATCGTTCACTCTTACCGGCTTTATGAGTGTTTCTGTGTTGTTTGTTAACCCACCAACAAACAAACCAATCCAAAGACATGAAGGGGCACAATCTTTCAGCAGAAATGTGGTAGCAACAGGACATGTCCGTCACTGGCACAAAAATGTGCACACAACACACAGATGCCCTACACTGCTTTGTTAGTGGCAATGAGCAGAAGGCGTCTTGTCTTCCTGCACCATCTGTTCCTCTTCCTCCTGAAAACTATTTACGGAGGAAAGACTAGCACATATCAATGACTTTGCTCCTTTCAGTGAACTGTAAGTCTTAAGTGAAGAAAACTTACATGTTAGTGTGCACCATAATCCAGTGAATCTACAAAGGACTTGTGGATTTGCAGGATTATAGAGGGCATGCCAGATTATAGACTCCAACCAGCATCACCGCAAAAAAATTGTGTTATTGAAGTCCACTCACAAAACACAGGGGACATCACCTTACGTCCCTGCAGCTGATTTTGGGAGTCTACTCTGGAATCTCCCTCCTCTGCTGGTCAGCAAAACTTCCTTTCCTCTAAAAAAGGCATTCGTTTTCTGACCTGTGCATTCTCAGAATGCTCTTGTGAAAACACTGTCCTCTAGATTCAAGTAATTACTTTCCCCTCTCACAGCCTTCTCCTCTGGAGTACTTAGCACACACTTTGCTAGACTAAACACACCCAATTCTTTCAGTCTTCCCTCTCCATGTCTGCTTCTAGCTGACACTCGTTCTTCTGTTGCACAACACACTTCCAGTCCCGTACTGCATAAAATTTCAACTGTTCCAGTTTTAATGTGTGGAAAGTGCTGAGCACTCGTAACTTCTTGGTTTTGTTTAAAAAAAATTACTACCTCTAGACAGTGCATTTATGAAACAGCCTGCTACCAAGTTATGCATATAAAATAACCTAACCTAGTGAAGATACAGTATAAAAAAAAAAATTCTGCTTCTATGGGTCATTTGATTCTATGATGAAATGTAAAGCATTTGCTATTCTGCAATAGAAGCCAATATCCACCATAAGCTTTTTGATTAAGGTTTCGGATTAAGACTGTGTTTTAATCTCTAATACAGCAAAATCAAAAGTTCACATTATGTTGCCTCTGTACATCGAAGCTTGTCTCACATAACCTGTGCAATTTATTAATTTTGTTTTTGTGTATCTAGAATAGGTCATGTCACTGCCTGGATGTAAAAAAAGCTAAAAAAAAAGACAGACAGGGTAGCTTACAACTCCACTTCTCCTGCCATTGCCTTGAAATACATATTAGGCTTAATGTGGAAGAGAGGATGATACAGAATATAACTCACTTTTCTGTCAGTATAAGCAGTATATTGATTTGGTTAAAAAGACAGCATAGAAAGTCCTTAACTGCAGCATAGCAGTGAAATACACGGGATAATGCCACACACAATACACAAATCCCTAAAGAAAGACTTCCTGCATTCCTTGTTAAGTTTGTTTAAGCTTACTTCCTTCAAAGATTTTTCCTCTTTCAGGAGAAAGTCAAGGCAGCGCTTCCATACTTCTCACTGAGCAGAAAAGAAGATGGAACATCTACAAAGTGCCAATATTGCTTAGATGAGCACAAAATCTTGCTCTGTGGCCCACAGCTGTTGTCATCTTTGCCATCCGTGACAGAGGACAGCATACCATTTCTTACACAAGTTCAGAATAGTCCCTGGCTCACACATATTGCTGCTGTTTCTTTGTCCTGTTCTACTCTTCTCATCTCCCAGTTGTCTGGCAATTCTGTCTAAAAGGAGAAAGTCTTCTTGTGGGTCATTCAAGACACCTGAACTGAAGCTGGTGCCACTAACAAGTTTCCAACTTCTTTCATCAAGGGACTTGAGGTCTTTCCGAGTGACGACTCAACTCCCAGACATCACTGGCATGTATCCGATTAATACCATTTCTGAGCATGTGTCAATTCAAACAGGACCTCAATGTGACCGCATGAACCGTTTACCTGTGCTAAAAGGTTATTTTCTATCGGATGCTCTTTGGTATCTGTGTGTACCCTGTGGTAGAGATGAGGCTGATTAACTCCTCTGCAAAAGGTGCTGCGAGATAAGGCAAGTCCTCATAACTCGAGTGATGCACAGCAACTGGGGGGACCTCACAAGAGCATGTCTGTGTGTGGAAGCTCTAAAGCTGTAGGTGATTTCTGCCCATAGATGAGCATGCAAACCTCCCACGGAGACCCACGGGGAGCCTGAAGAACTTATCTGAGGGCAAAACTCAATCCTACCCTTACAGCTCAAATTAAAAGATAATAAAAATCTGCTCCACATATAGTCACATGACATGCAGCTAATGTTGCATGATGGAATAGCACAACTCACTGTTTCTTTGGCCTTCTTGCTAGAAAAGTAACAAAATTATTATGAACTTAATGTAGTGCTTTTTGTCTTATTTTAAAGTTGGAAATAAACCCTGTTCGGCAAAAGCATTTCAGGAACCTCAATGACACAGAATCCCTTCACTGGCAGAGCCTCAGTAACAGGCATGTTTGGTTAGAGTTGTGCCCTGGGCTCCTCTTCTGGCAGGCAGTCTCAATAGGTTTTGTCCCCAACACACACACACTTCAATGAGAACCCAAAAGCAACATTAATACAGGCAAAAACAATTAACCAAGGTTGTAATATTCTATCTTAACTACTAGCTGCAGTACACAAGATAAAATGAGACTGTGCAATCCCTGACAAGAAAAGCAGTGCACTGTCCAGTCTGCCTGAACTGCCACGCAGCCACTGCCGCTCACCCTATGCAGCATCATCGCTGCCCACTCCCCAGGAAATACCAACGGGAAATACCTGACAGCAACCAACTAATGGCACAACTGTCTGAGCTTACCATAGCTAGCCCTACACACAGAAATGAGAGGGAGAAAATACTGCAAGATGTTTGTTCTTGTAGCTCCTCGATAGCTGTTGGAGGTTTTAACCCAAATTTTCCCAATCAAGCCTTAATAACAACATGGTTAGTTACTACAGTAGATGTTTTCATAGCATATCATCTCCTCTTTAAAAAAACAAGTGAATGAAAAAAAAAAACTGTCCAAGGAGTTCATCCTGAAAAAATAAACTCCTGTAATTCACACAGAGAAGATTCCACTGTGAAAACATTCTTGTTCTCTTCAGGAATGTGAAACTGTTTAACTCCATCTACTCACTGGGCTCCAAAGCCTGGAAAAGACCTGGCTGGGTTCTATGTTTGTAGACCAAGCTGAACATCCCACCAGCCTCAAATAAGGCCATATAGGAAAGGGAAGCAATAAGGAGTGATGAAGCTCTCCTTTGCCCTCTGAACCTGCGAGAGATTTTTTTAACCATGCATGCTGCATTATGCAGGTTTTACTTGCCTCGTCTAAGCATGGTGGGAAATGCACTGGTCTGTGAGGAAATCACAAATGCAAAGGCAAAAATTGCAGCAAATGCTGAGTGGGAGGATCTGGGAAATTGCTGTGTGTAACTTTACAAAATCTTATTGATATTGTCAGGTGGTCACTTAAATAATTAGAGTATCAGCAAATGCCTCTATTGACAAGCAGAAAGCAGGGTGGGGTCTTACTTGGGCAAGCTGAACTTAGACCAACAACACTCCCTGCCAGTCTGTCCCTCTGTGGCTGACAGTTGCTGGAGCAGGAGAGCAAGCAGGACAAGGTGCTGGAAGAGGTGTGATCCCTTTCTGCAGAAATTAGAGAGGAAAGGTAGTTCTCGGTGGCATGTGGTCAGAGCTGGGGGTTGAGGGGAGACCGCAGTGGCCTATGGCAGCTGCCTGTGGATCTGCAGCACCAGCCTCAGCCAAAAAAGACAAAGCATGAAGTGTCCACTGGGCACTGCACTCCAGATGTTTTACAAATAATCTTTCATAATGCCTTCAGTAGGAAGATGTTGGCAACTGAGTTATGGGTGTAAAGGGAAAGGGATACAAATGAATGAGGTAACAGAGGCAGCAGTGTGCCTACTGAACATCCCTGCAGTGGCACTCAGTGCAGTGCCCACACAGTGACACTATTTCATTTCACAAAAAAAGGTGGTTTTTACGTGTTGAGAGGAACTAAACCAACCTGAAAATAAGACAATAATAGTCACATTTATATATGTTGTGCATGCACAAATAGGTGTTCTAAATAATAAAGAGTGCATAACTCACACATATCATTGCACATACACAGATAAACCATGCAAGTACGTAAGGAAAATTGAGCACTTGGCTGTAATATTCTATATCATCACAGGAAGTCAAATGCATGTTTTGTAACAAAAAGTTTCTGTAAAACACCATGGAAATTGCTGGATAAATCTAACTCAATTTCAGAAGGCTGGATGTATACAACACAGCTTCACAAGGATCCATAATATCTCAAAGAAATGATCTCATATGTAATGCAAACAATAAGCCACTACATTTATTTTCATTATTTTATGCTGATTCCACAGAGTATAAAATTCTTTCTGTTACAGGGAATTCTACATCTAAGTACTGTATCCACATTTAGACACAGGAAGATGTTCCTCATCCTTTGACAAATCTTGGGGCCCAAAAATGTCTCTTGCACCAGAAAAGAAAATATCTATTTTATTTCTTTATGTCTATTTTTTAAATTGTACTCATCCAGAAGAATAAATGTCAAACCCATTCAGCAAAACATGCCAACAGGAAAATTTTGTTACAAAATATAAAGACATGGGTTTTTTTTATGGATAGGTATATATGGGTGTATATGTATCTGGAGATATATATGTGCTTAAGCTGTCACTGATCTTCACTAAGCAGGGATTTAACACAATTTTCCTGAGGCAGGATCTGGTTCCTATTTTAAAATCACAGTTATGTGCAGAGGCAGTTACAGACCTTTTAATTTATTCTGCAGGCACTTACCAAGATTTGCAAAATACACACAAAGAAGCACAAAGAAAGCTAAAAGAAGAGAAAGTATCTGGCCTAATTTCAGCATCTAGAAGTTAGATGTCTAGTTCAGTGCTAGTCAATCAATGCTTAGAGTTAAGTAGGTATTTATAAGGATACCTCAGTATCACCCTGTCTAGACAGGCACTCTGGAAGTGCTTGTTCACTGCCTGTCAAGGGGGCTTACAGTAATGAATTAGTGTATAAGTTTTAGAGATGTCTAAAACTGGGTGAGATAAATCCAGACATCCACATATGCCTTTGCAGAGGTGCAGAAAAGGCTCTTTTTAACCCATGAGACCTGCACGCCATGTTTGAGGGCGACCACTACCACCTTTCTGCAATTTGATGCCCACAGCTCCCAGGTCATCACTAGGCCCATCTCCTGCAATGCTACAGCCAAGGCCTGAATTCACATCAGATGTGCACCATTAGCAATGATGTTTCCTGCATTTGCAGCACATAAACTTGTTCCTATAACAGCTCTTGCTATTTTCCGTCATTTGGCTGGCGCTCAGTGATGTAACCCAGTGTGAATGAAAGAACGCCCTTTTTCTCCAGCCTCAACAATGTGCCTATTTGTGAGCAAAGCCACTGCTTTCCCCCGCGGATCTGGTTAGTAGTGATATTTTATTTAAAATTCTTGTGGAAGCTTATGGGCTGAAGTAACCATGATGTGCAAACCAGATGTCCATGGCAGAGGAAAGACTCAAAGGGCTTTCAGAAACAAGGAGAGTCATAATTCGGCATCAGAGACTGAGTTATTCTTCTCCTCAATGGGTCCTGGTGATGGGCAGGGTGCTGCACAGTTGCATGCAGGGGTATGTGATAAAGCACATCTGCGCTCTTGCTGTGGGATGGGCCTGTGCTCAAACACAGGGGAAAATGGCATGAGCCAGGGCTCATGGTTGGGCCCCACTCTCCCTGCAGTCAGCCACATCCCAGCACTGCCACCTGGCTAGTGCTCATGAGCCTCATCCCAGGAATGAATAGGGGCACAGCCAGCATGGCAGCAACTCTGGGCATCATCCTGTGTCAGCTTATGCAGCCTTAGTCACTGCGTTGTAGATGTCGCTATGTGGTGACAGCAGCTGTAACAGACCATGAAGCCAGCAAGGGGGTGCTTCATTACCCCACTGGGGATCTGAGCTGCAACACAACCACACACAAGCAGGCAACGGGATGCTGCTCCAACACGCTTAGTCTTCGGAGCTCTTTAGGTACCTCTGTTCAAGCCTACCTAGGTCACTAAAATAGAGCCTTACATGCTATCATACCGCAGTGATACTGAGAAGACCTTAAACTTGGAGTCAACAAGGAGCCAACATGCTCTCCAACTACTTTTCATGTTCAAAACATACACCTTACTATCTGGAAGCTTAAGGCGGCAAGGAAACTTGGATGGTAGGCTTCAGTAAAGTAGCATCACTAACTTTGTTGCCTCCAAAATTGTTAATAATTGAAAGCCCAAAAGACTAGAAGTCAAGTCCTGCACCAAAGCAGAAGATCAGCCCACCACAGCTATTGATACAACTTATGCTTCCATTAAAAACACAGCTGGAGCTAGTTTAGGATTTTCTGAGTGTGCTGGTATGACTGATCTACTTAAAACCCTGACTAAGATGTAAGAAATTAAAAACTTGAAATGGCTCAGCTATAAAACAGGATCCAATTACATGTCAAAGCCAGCCTGAACGTTTTTGGATACATAAAAATTTTGAAGATGTGTTTTTGCAACTGTAGGTTCTTCAGTTTTTGCCAAAATTATTTTGAATTGTTTAAAAGTCTCCCTGCATGCCTGCCAAAGGATGTGCTCACTGACTGGAAAAGCTAGAAATAGATGACAAAATAGCAACAAACTCCTTCCCACTCAAAATGCTGGTGAGGTCTTGTTTAAATGGAGAGATGACTTGTTTGCAAGTGCTATAACAGAACTACTGTACTTTGATAATGTTCATTTTAATACTTTAAGCTGTAATTATATCAATAGGAGTTCTTAATTTATTTTTACTATGGATATAATGAATGCAAATATACCTTTTTAATAGTTTCTGTCTTTCAGCTGTATCCTAACACTATTAAGAAAATGGATGTGTAGTTATTCCAGGATAACATCCCCAAAACATATTATTTTTTCCTCTTCCAATACATAACAAAATGTGGTTTTTACTACAAATTATTATAGGCAAACTGCTGGAAGCTAGTCTTTTACAACCTGCTGTCCTATTTTGATTGTAGGAAAATGTGAAAATACTAAAGTACACAATCATCTGTGTTCCTTTAACAGTTTCAGTTATGCATTTTAAAACAGCATCCCTGGTTTTTTGTACTTTTTTTTCATAATTTTAGCTTTGTTTCCTTATTTTTCAAGACATGCTTTAATAGAAAGATTAAATTTCAAGTATTCTGTCCGCATTATGACTCCTATTAATTTTCCGTCTTGCTAATAAAAAGTCTTCTTTTCTGAGGTCAAAGAGTTAAAGAGTTGAGGCTAAACCCCAGGAATTCAAGGGTTTAAGTTGGGACACTGCTGGCTGTGACTGTCCAAAAGCAAGCATTGCTGGTGACACTGAGGCAAGCCAAACACCCACTCACAGCAATACTCCGAGTGGTATCAGCCCTTATGGTGTTCATCAACCTCCCTAACTTTTAGTAGAAGAAAATACTACCAAACCTGGATGTAAACAGAGGCAAGGTGCATACAAAGGTGTAATTTATATTGGCCTTCAAATGAGATAACAATGAAGAGCTGAAAAATACATCTTATAGGTACATGTGGTACAACCAGAAAAGATGCACTTCAGCATGAACCCATGCAAACCAGAGCCTGGTGTGTTATTGCTTTCCACCTTTAAAACCACCTTTAACTCACACCCCAAAATGGATACTTTTAAATTCAACAATACTAAAGATTGATTTAACATCTCTAACAAAACCAGAAACACACAGACACACCACACAGCCTCCAGCAGGCAGGGATGTGCTCTGTATTTCCCTGTAAGGAGGGCCCTTCTTTAATAAGAGCTTCATCCGATCACTGTCATTGTTCTGGATAATGGATTACCTACACATACATTTTCAAGTGTAATGACACTCTTGCTTATTAAAGACCTCTCAGCTGAAGGGGCAGAATATTATGAACTGGCCAATCCATTCATTTCCTTGAATATGTTATTCAGTATTTTATGCTAAACCAGCAATACACCATCCATTTTAGTACAATGATCCTTATGTTCAATAAAACCGAAGTGCTGGATCATAAATCATTATAGTCATTTATTTTACATTAGACACATTAGCCACTATATTCCATAATCTATTACAATAAGGTGGATTTAAATGTACCCCAAGGAACTACAATAATAACTTGAGAACCAAATATAGCAATTATGGATAAAATATGCTTAACCTAAAACTGCACTAGCTGCATGGACTGCTGTGAACTTTAAATAAAATTTAGGGAGGATGATAACTGTCCTGGAATAAACCAGTCAGAGAGGAAAATCAGAACCTTCTCTCTATACTTCTGATAGTTTACCATACCCTATGCATGGAGGAGGGGATATTATGCTTATAAACCAGTGTCTGCTAAAATATTAGTATTCCATTATTACTGGTTACATTATCTCCCCATCAGGTGAAAATTTCCTATATTTTCCTGGTGTATTACACCCTACTTATGTTTTTTTTTAAATAGCATTCTTCCTTGCTAGCTGTCTGGTTAACCTGTTTGGATCCCTTGTATGTTCTTCAGACTCTCTCCAACCATTTTTAACAGTTTTGGTAAATTTTCCGTAATGTGTTTAGGCCTTTCTTGTGCTCTTTCAGCTTTAGGCTCACTGACAACAAAGGGCAAAGCCTGTTTGTCTCCTCCAGACACAATGTCTCTGCACAGTCCCACAAATGGGGCTATTGGAAACTTTTTGGCCCCAGACCAAGAAGCAATCTCAAACTCTTGTGAACACAGTTTAGCAGAACTACTGCTCTGCCAAACATTAAAAACAACCACATGCTAAAGAAAGCAGGGGGGACCCAACACTTCAGACCACTGGGATTCCTGAAGATGCCTGCTGCCAGCCTGGTGCAGAGGAGAACAAAGATTGAGGGATATCAGGCATCGCCTGCATGAAGAACTGATGTACATCATGCCCAAACTTCACATGAGCTGCTTTGTATTTATAAAACCATGTCGCTTTTTGCATAAATTCTGTGGTCCTTGAGATATTTTTCTGGGTATATTACCTGTTTTTTTTTTCTTCCCAGGAACAGAAATTACACTTAAGAACTAAATGCTCACTACTACCAGAGTAGCTGCTCTTACCTATTAGTCTTAATTCTCTATTACCCCTGCTTTTTCTGTGATGCTTCCAAAATAACTACTATTAACTTACACTTCTTAAATAATTTTCTAAAGGGTGTATCTGCAGATATGTACGTTGGATGTTCCCTTTTCCAATTGTTCTATGAGCTTTAACTAGAGGTCTATTTACATCAATTTCTTTACTTCCTTTTTTTCCCCCACCATGGAATATTAATTACTAATAATATTAAGACTGGATATTGAGTGTAGCTCCTTGAGCAGTTTCTAAAAGTAATCATGCAGGTCCAGCTGGAGGCTGAGAGGCAAACCACTGCTGCCCTAGGTGCACTTCTGCTGCCTGCCCTGCACCTAGGCAGACTTCAGTCTCCAGCTGCCATTCCAGCACCTTTCATGAGACCTTACATAAGCAAGAGAAAATGTCCATGTTATTCATTACAAATTCAAAATAAAATTTTGCTTTGGCTCAAAATCATTAAATATACTCAGACAAATAAGGGCATCCGAACCAAGGTAAGGGAGGAGCTTGCTTTTTCAGTGATGTGTTCATATTTTCCTTTATGGTACAAGAGCCATAGTGGTGAAGGGTGTGCTGAATGCAAAAAACCTCAGCCCTGGTTTAAATGTTCTTCCTAATTCCTATTGGATGTGAGATGACCTGTTTGTTTTTATTCTGGAGTTTCTGACTGAGGAGAGCTGCTGTGGTGCCACCAAGAAGGGAACAATGCACCCAGCTATGTGTGTTTTCGAAGAGAAAGTAAATATTTTGTACAATGTCCATTGTTGAACAAATAACTTTCTTTTTGATAAACAAGCACCAAAAATCTGTATATATCATGAGAAGAATTCAAACCTCTGTGATAACCTTACACCACGGGCGTCCAGCAGAACTCTGTAACAAGCAGCTGAGAAAGGTAGGAGCTTTCCCAGTCTGCTTTGGCCTTGCATTGCTCCCTGTGACTCTCACATTCACCCACAAGTGTGATATAGGAACAGAAAGGAGACGCGAAAGGTGTGTATCTAACCAAGTCACTGTAAATTTTTGTCTGAAGCAGGACAGAGCCTCAGAGACAAGCTGCAGATGAACCTCAATTCCTGCTTGCTTCACGTCCTGGGCTGTGCTTTGCCCCTCCACCAGCAATTCAGGCAGTGAGCCACCTCTATCTGACATTTCCAAAGGGGAAATGGCACCATACTTTTTTCCAAAGTATGGTGCCAAAAATAAAAGCAGTGCACGAACTCTGATCACTCAGGAGTTATGGCAGCCACTGAAGAGTCCTGCCAAGAAAAACCTTGCTCTGTTATTTGGTATATTTACAGAGCAAAAACTGATCAAGTGGGGCTCTCCTTCCTTCTTGGTCCTCCCTGAGAGAACAAATGGAAGAGGGAGATGAGAGTAACAGTGACAAAACCAGGTGGCGTGGCACACTCTGACCAAAAGCAGACAAAGTGAAGGTTGTACGCAAGGGGTAGCACTGCCGACACTGACTGGGGCCAGGACAGCTCAGCAACCTGGTGGCCACCATGGCACACTAGATGGGAGTGTGCCACCCAGTAAAGGCCAATCTCACACCCCGCCAGCCATACCTCATGCCGTACAGGCACCGTCCCACTGCTGCTGTGGATCTCTAGCACAATGCTGACTGCAAACAGGAGAGGGGCCTGTGCACGGTGAGGCGTGCAAAGGCTGTCCCTGAGATGGTATGGCACAGGTGGTACCAGGAAAGAGTTCCCACTTTCAACTACATAAAGACGTATCAAACTGTTTAGTGAGACAGAGTGCTCATAAACGGCAAGTACGGATCTTACTTACACATAAAATGTATATTTTAAAACAGACACAGAAGCCCTTAAGGTATCTATTAAGTTCTCTCAAAAGTCAGCCCTGGAAGTGGCAATGCCCGAACAGCCCTGCCCACTCCCATAGCACTGGGTACTGCCCCTTCCCTGCACAGGGAGAAGGTCTCCCTGCTAGAATGAATGACCCACAGCCAACAGACCAGTTTTCCCGGCCCCAGCGGGTCCCACAGGGACTCTCACCAGCCTGCCAGGCCGTGCCAAAGGCTGGAGTGAGGCAGATCTCCCAGAGGACACCCCTGCCAGTGCTCGGGGCGCCGAGGCCCTTCCCGCCGCCACCCCAGCAAAGCAGCTGGCTGCCTGAATTCCAACAGCCGCTTCCTGCCAGCGCAGCTGGCAAACAAACCTGTGGAAAAGTAAATACATTTATCATGCAGATTTCCTCTGCCCCTCTTTAAATAAGGAAGGGTTCAATTGCTTTTCCTGAGTCAGACCCATACCACGCCAAAGCCATATCATTGATAAATATGCGCTCCCATGCCCATTCCAGTGACTACAGCCACGGGTGATAGAGGGTTGTGTGGTTTCAGGATAAAATGCAAAAGAGTCCCTCTGTGAAGGAGCATTCCCACCTAGAAGCCAGCATTAGGTATAATGTGGACAACCCTGCGTGAGCAAAAACGTCGGCACAGCACAGTGAGATGAACGTGTCCCTCACGCAGTCTTGCTGAAGCCAGCAGATACGCAGCAGCTTCCTATTGCCATATCTTCCCCTCACAAATATGAAGGCCTCTTGAAAAAAACTGAAGTGAAATTTAGCCCTGTTAGCAGCAGGAAATAGCCAGCAATTTGAAATCACCTGAGCCAGGGATTTGGCCTTCAGTTTTCCCATCTGACTGTAGCATGGCATCAGTACCTTTAAAGTCTCCATTAAGAAGGGGTAAAAACAGTTGGAGAAGTCAGGGTCATCTCTGGGAATTTATACGAGAAATGTTTGCTGTGCTGCAGATCAAAATAGCATTTTGACTCATTGATCCCTTGAATGCCATAAAATCTGAAGCAAGATCCTTGTGCTTAGCGGTGGGAAAAATGAGTTTCTTTGGCCTCCTATCATAACATAACAAATGAGTAAAATAAAGAAAAACAAAAGAAAAGAAAGGAGATATAAAGCTCTAGATGATGGCAAAGACAAGCAAGCAATTAAAAAAGATAAATGGATTTCAATCTACAAAACACACCCTAAACCTCCACCTCGGTAGCGTGTTTATCTCTTAATCAAACCTTATTACAATCACATGCAAATGCCAGGATGGCAGGACATTCTTTCAAACTATGTTTTCATTAAAGATTCTGCTTTTTCTAGAATAATAGTAAATGACACGTGAACTTCATATGAACTATAGGTCATGAAAGGATTTAGTATTGGCATTTTTAATCTAAAAAGTCTGTGCCAGAAAATCAATATGTTTCAGTCGCAGCATTCGAATGCAATTTTCTTCACGTAACAGAGTTCTTTCTTTCACTCCTCCTTCCTCTCCCTCTTTTTTTCTCTCTTCCTCTTCTTTAAAAATAATGAATAATTCCTAGTTTTTCTATGAAACAAGCAGGCACATTAGAAGGCAACGACATCAATAATGCGTTACATGTAAACAGAAAATGAACAAAAAAATCATTCAAGGCCCCTTTCAAACTGGCATGCTTTTCATCAGCACTATTACAGGTTCCATTCACATTATCGGATTGAACCACGCTGCATAACCAAGGTGCTGACAAGCCTTGATTACCCAATAACTCCTGTATTCCTTTCAGGCAGGTTCACCGAGAGGACAGGAATGCGCGGCCTTCCTGTGGGGCAGGCTGCTTTCCAGCCAGACCAAGTCAATGAAACCCAACGCCCTCCTGCTCCTGCGCGCCGAAACAGCCCCTGCATTTCCTGAGAGGCAATTATGACTTTTCCCTTCTTTATTCTCAATTGTTTCGGATAACAATTTATTGTACATCAGAGGGGCCAATATAAACATTTTAAACTCTTTTCATAACACTTAGAGGGGGCTGCTAAGTCATCTCCGTAGTAAATCTGTTGTCGGCTCTTTCCCATGCTGCAGAGTCAACAAATCCGTCTTTCACCCAGGGCAGGCCCAGCCAGGCGCTGCAAAAACAGGGGAAAATGAATGCAGCGCCTCGTACGTCGCGTCTCTACTTGCTCAGACTTTCCCTGCGTGCTTGTTAGCCACCCACCTTTTGGTTTTCCCTTTGCACGACACACCTCTAGAAAGACAGATTGCGCAAAAAAAAAAAAAAAGGCAGTTTTCAGGCCCTAAGTGTTTTTCACATTTGGATTAATCCCTGTTCCATCCCAAGGAAGTGCAGAGGATGCATTATGCAGTCACTCTTTCTAGCAACTTAGGCTGGAGCACTAATGAAAAACAGGAGACTGAGTTGGCAGCCAGATGTAGGGCGAGGACTTCTACCAAAAGGGAGCTGGAGCCATTAGGGTTGGGATCTAACAGAGGCTAATTCCTTCACCATGTCACTTGCCTAATTCCTTGCAGACAACTCCTTCTCCCTTTCCTAACAAGTATGAACATATCAAAGGCAATCAAGCAAAATAAACATTTGCAATAAATATATTTTTGGTAGCAATTTATATTGAACTTACTGTTATTTCTCCTGAACTTAAAAAAATCAGTTCTTGGTCTTCTTCTGTGTCCCTCGAGTGAAACAGCTGCTTTAGTATCACTTTGAATCCAGAGTTGTGGATGTAATATTACCCACATTTCTCTAATTAACTTCTAATGACACAAGTTATCTGCACATTTTTCTTATTATTTTTTATTGTTCTGAAGTCAAGCAGAATTCAGCTTTTACCTGTGTCTGATGCACATGCAGCAAGACTTGTAGCTTGTGTGCAAAGCTCCTGCCCAGCTCTGGCTCTGAGCAGCCACAGCCATCCACCAGCTGGAGTGCCACTGGGATCTCCTGCTCCCTGGCATAGGCTCAGTTTTCTGACCAATGCCTGTGGGATAAGAGGAAGGACTATGCATGTTCCTCCCACCTCTGCCCAACACACCAAGGCCATCTTCCTCCCAACAGGGACTTCAGAGGGAGAAAAACAAAGATATGGCTTTTGCAAACCTTGGAGATTCTAGAGCAGTGGGTGAGGGCAGGGAGAGCTGTGGGGGAGCAAATTCTTGCTGAAGGTGTGAGGCTTCGCCAGGCCAGCTTATGGCACAGACTTCTGACAAGCCACTGCCACATATGCCAAACACACATATTCTGCTTTAAGGCCTTAATATTCTGTTCCCTTGGACAAACGCATGGGTGTGTGAAGCCCACAAAGCCATACTTCAGAAATGGTGTCCCAATACCGGGTCTCTGAAGTGGCTGACACTGAAACCATCTTGTACCACAGGCATGCAGAAATGCCCACAGAAGTCTGCAAATGTGCACGCAGATATGCTGGGAACTTCCCTGTTGCGAATACCCTCTGCCTAATTCTCAGCTTTGTTATTTTGTCTGTTTTTTTCATTCCCCACACATAGCTGTTATGTTCAGCTCATCACTATGGTTTATTTGTTGTCACAAGCCTTTTCTTTTAAATGGTAAATATTCTGAGCTATCTGTGGTTGTGTCAGTTTACTTTTTAACAAAGCAAACTAAGGGATTTTTACTTGGTATCTCCTAGAACTAGAACAAAAAGTGATTTCCTATGCAAGTACAAACAAACAAAAGCTTGACCATTTTCCTTCCAAGCAGAGGAGTTACTCCTCTCCAAGGAAGTGTGCTTGATACCTTTCAGCAGAAAAGGCACTGCTTTGGGGATTTTCTCACGCACTTATCATAGCAAGCTTTAAACTTTTCTGCATCCACCATCAAGCAAACAGTGTCACACACGAACAATTAAAAATCTGTACAAATCGGACCTCAATTTTTATCTTACATGACCATGGTTCTAACAGTGCAAACACTAGAAATACCCATGTGTTTTTAAAGTCAGTACTACAGTAACATAGATTATAGAAATAATTCTTACTACTAGAAACACATTAAAATAACACATTTAAATGGCAGGATGAACAAGATAGATATACAAGCTTCAAAAAATTACTCATAAAACATATTCCAAGATAGGGCATTTACAAAAAGGTTCCTATTTTACCTGTATCTACAGTACTTTTTATATTAAAAGAAAAAGAAATGGGATTAACTGAACTCCAGGAAACCATAATAGCAATGCCAATGGCCTGTTTAGTAAGAATAGACTTGAAATCTGTGTTATGGATGTGCTGATATTTGGCTGAATGAAAAACCTATAGGAATCTTAGGACCAAAATGCAGTAAGTACATAAGTCATTGTTTCATTGTTAATTTAGTCATGAATTTTTATTTTACTTACTCCTAGCTTATATGAAGAAATCAAAATTGCATCTTGTCATATTTGCCTGGTATGTCGCTCCCATCTTAAGGGGAACTGTTACGAAGCAAATACTTCAAGGAATATTTACTAAACATGACTATAAATTGCAGTCTGTCTCCAAACAAAATCACAGTTGCAAAGCGTAGCTTTACAAAATCTCAGTATATGACAAAAAGACACCAAAACCGGACTGCTGGATTTTTGCAGTTCCGTCTCATTC